>NC_142047.1:2287537-2594252 GCF_982192425.1 Myodes glareolus | reverse complement strand
CTGTAGCACACACAGTACTGTAGCACACGTAGTGCTGTAGCACACGTACTACTGCAGCACAAGTAGTACTGTACACACATAGTACTGTAGCATACGTAGTACTGTAGCACACACAGTACTGCAGCACACGTAGGTCTGTACACATGTAGTACTGTAGCACACGCAGTACTCTAGCACACGTAGTACTGTAGCACATGTAGTACTCTAGCACACGTAGTACTGTAGCACATGTAGTACTGTAGCACACACAGTACTGTAGCACACACAGTACTGCAGCACACACAGTACTGCAGCACACGTAGGTCTGTACACATGTAGTACTGTAGCACACGCAGTACTCTAGCACACGTAGTACTGTAGCACATGTAGTACTCTAGCACACGTAGTACTGTAGCACATGTAGTACTGTAGCACACACAGTACTGTAGCACACACAGTACTGCAGCACACACAGTACTGTAGCACACACAGTACTGCAGCACACACAGTACTGTAGCACACACAGTACTGTAGCACACGTAGTACTGTAACACACACAGTACTGTAGCACACACAGTACTGTAGCACACATAGTACTGTAGCATACACAGTAGTGCAGCACACATAGTACTGCAGCACACGTAGTACTGTAGCACACGTAGTACTGTAGCACACACAGTACTGTAGCACACACAGTACTGTAGCACACACAGTACTGTAGCACACGTAGTACTGTTGCACACGTAGTACTGTAGCACACGTAGTACTGTTGCACACACAGTACTGCAGCACACTTAGTACTGTAGGACACACAGTACTGCAGCACACATAGTACTGTAGCACACGTAGTACTGTAGCACACAGTACTGCAGCACACGTAGTACTGTAGCACACGTAGTACTGTAACACACGTAGTACTGTAGCACACATAGTACTGCTTCACACGTAATACTGTAGCACACGTAGTACTGTAACACACGTAGTACTGCAGCACACATAGTACTGTAGTGCACAGACAGACGCTACACCTTGGAATTGGAGGTTAGCACCATTGTCTTCTAGAACCCCCTCTAGGCTAATCCTCTTCTTCCCAGTGAAGTCAAGTTAACCTTCTAGAAAATTTTCTAATTCTGTGCCTTTCTTCTGTTTAAATGTCTTTAAGGCACACCCCTTTGTCTATAATGAGAGATGGCAAGCAGACCAAACCCATCCTATTGTATTTTAAAATAAAGTATTATTGAAACATAGCTCTATGTATTGCATTTTGTATGATCTCTTCCCAATTTTGCATTATAATGGTGGCACTGAATCATTGCCTCTGACAGCATATGGCTATAAAGACAGAAGTAATTACAGAGAAAGTATGCCAACCTTGTCTTACGAAGGGCAGGTCAAGCATGGTGGCAGCAGAGCCCTGCCAGTTTATCTCCAATCCACCTGACTAGTCTCAGTTCCATTCAGGTTTGACTCTGCCATTTATGGGGCTCAGCACAAAATGAAAATGTAAGGGCCCCTGTTCAAAAAAGAGTCCAAAGTCTTTTCCTTTTATTACCTAGATTGTCACTCTCTGTCTGTCATGGGATTTATTTGTTTGTTTATGTGTAAGTATATGTATGTGTGTGTGGTGTATGTGCAGGAGGACAAAGGGTGCTCTGTTCTGTCATTCTCTGTTACATTCCCTTGACACAGGGTGTCCCACTAAAATTGGACCTGGGTTGGCAGCCAGAAAGCTCCAGTGATCCTCCTGTCTCTGTTCCCAAGCGGGTTACAGCTGTGCATCTAGATACACCCTGATTTTCTACATCTGTGCTGGGGATTTGAACTCAGCTTCTCATGTTTTTACAGCAATTGCTCTTACCTATAGAGTCATATCCTCAATCCTCATGGTTGCTTTTTAATTTACTATTTAATTTTGAGGGAGACAGATTGAATGAGAACGTTCATGGGGTATGCTAGTCTTTCCAGGGACCTGGGAGTTACCCCAAAGTTTTGAGAGATTTGACCCCATCCTGCATCTTGGTACCTGACTTTGAATATCCTGGAAGTTATAACTCAGCCAGTCCCTTTCCAAGGTGGAAGTAGAGGATGGGGGCAAGAGCCCATCCTAGGGCAGCAGAAATGGGAAGAAGGCATTGATGGATTCATGCTCTAATATCCTAGCCTTTGCTTGATGCCTCACTGTGCTCTTTCTAAAGCAAGTTCTAACCTAAAATTGCTAAGGAGTTCAAGAGAGTGACCCTATGTATTCAGCTGTACCCTATGTAATACAGCTAGGCACAGTACTCTGGGGAGCCACGGTGGGTACTCATACTGGCATAGCCAGCTCTACTGCCCTCACTCTGCCAACCTTGGTACCCAGACTCACTCAGATTGCTCAACTGCCTGTCTTTGTAGCATATCCCATAGGTGTTTTCTTGCAACAGATAATAATTTCAAGGACAGACATAATACTAATTTACACAGGTTCTTTGGGACATAAATTCAATCTTAAAAATATTTAAGTATTTTATTCTTTGACCTTTTCTTGACTTTGGGTACATAGGGTCCAAGGATAGACATCAACTGATGGGCCTCAACACAGAAAAGGCTCAAAGTAAATATGACAGAAATAATATTTCATAGTGACAAGTAAAAAGTTAGAAGTTATTATCAATTTCATAATAATTAGTACCTATGGTCTATAGTCCTTGTACAAACTGTCCTTCTTTTAGATGATAGAACAAACCCGTGATATTATTAATATCTAAGCAAATGTTTGAAAAGACAAGCAATGAGAAAGGGTTTGTACCTAGAGAAATGAAGTGGTACTATTAGCATCTATGATTCACTATTCTCACAATGGTGGACATACACCAAAGGAACAGACACAACAAGCTTTCATAATTAATAAATCTCCATGTCATTATTTGTGAGCTGGTGGCCCAAAGAAAAATATGACTACATACACACACCAGTCATACAAAAAAAGTACTATACACACTTGCTTCTCCCAGGGAGATCTTTCAGAATGGGAGATTCGGCTGCCTTTATACTTTAGCCCCTTATAGAGCCAAGCAACACTGAATGCTGGTGGGGTGACCAAACTCTGTGGTTTATTTTCTGGTCAATGCGTTTGAAGATAAACCTGCAGTAGTCTTAATTGGACGCATTACAGAAATGTAGAAAAAACACACAAACTCTCAGCCCAAATTGTCTTCACTTTCAGATGAGGATAGAGTCTAGTACCAAGGAAGACTCAATACTCATGCTTGGAGGACAAACACTGGGGAGGCAGCTCATATCTGCTACAGCCTTCTTTCTGGATAGTGTACCCCTGGAAGGCAGGAGGCTCTCAGATTAATCAAACAACCAATGCCCAGAGAGAGCTTCACCAATATTTGCTCCAAATAAATAACTCAGAGGACAGAAGACATACTTTTGTAAAATACACCTGAAATTTTGTAGAGCATCTGTTGTCACGTGCCACATGGATGACTGACGAGAGCTGACGTGCTTTGAAAGGAGAGGAAGAACTGGGAAATGCTGGCAGTTTAGTAACTGAAAAGATCCACTAATGTTCCTTTCATCTTTTGCGGGGGTTGATGCTTATTACAGGATGGTAGAAACCACACCACAAGACCTGAGCTTTTTCTGGTTAACCTTCACAACTTGAGAACATTTAATTTACGCTGTACTTGTACTCGCTGTCTGTAGGGTGAGGTGGGAGAGGTGTTGAATGATAGACGACCAAATACAAATCCACTCTGACCAGATTCTGCAATCCTTCTCCCCAGGGATGCTTGCCTGGGGGCCTTTAGTTGAGGAGAAAAATGGCATGTGCATGTGTGCACTGCGAGGTGGGGAGTGTGAGTGGAGTGGAGGCATGAACATTTGCTAGGGAGAAGATATGGAGGTCAGAGGACAACTTGTGGCAGAGCGGCTTTCTCAAAGATTAAACTCAGGTCATCAGAATTGACGGCAAGTGCCTTTACTTGCTGACTCTTCTTTTTAGCTATTGTGTGCCATCTCTGGTAGAAATCTCACTTCTACTCTCTGCTTCCTACCTTTCCAAGTCTACCCTGCTTTTAAGTAACAACAACAATAATAATAACAGCAATAACAAATTTGTTATTGAGACAAGGCCTTATGTAGCCAAGACTGGTTTCAAATTTAAAATGAAGGCTAGAAAAATATTGTATGCCATTGGCTCTGAACTACATGTGCTCTGAATGGACTTTTTTCTGAGGAATGATAATACGATGGTGGTAGGAATGTTCAGTCACTCTAGTGATCCTTCCTAGAAGAAAGATCGTACCTAAAATTCACATGCATGGGGACATGGAGGCTGAGTTCCAAATGGACCTGCTTAGCTCAAGACGCCAAAGCCCTTTTTCAAGACTTGAAAAATGGTTCTAGAGATATCAGTAGTCAGTGTTGATTATTTTCTTTTTATAATATGACTATTTCTTTGCCCTTATATTTATTGTGATTTTTTGCATATCTTTATTATTATTTTTTTTACAAATAGTATATTTGTAAAACTATACTAATGCTGGTTTTTATTATATTTCCCTTCTTGGGAACAACCTCAAACCAGAGAGACATAGTGGTAGTGAGAAAACTCCAGAGCTGAGGTCACTCACGCCCAGTGGCTGGGTTCCCAACTAAGGTCAAGTCCATTTGGGAGAGAAACAGAGAGACTTGAACCCTAGAGTCAGGAAAATAATTCAGGACCAGAGGCTGGACATCATGCAGAAAGCTCAAAAATGAGTTGTCCAAAATAGCAGCTGGTAGATCAAAGTGGCTATTGAAATAAGTAAAATAGAAAATTCAGCTGATCAGCTATGTTATCCATCAGGACAGCCAAGTGTGGTGAGGGGCTACCATGCTGGACTGTAGCTGTGTAACACAACCGTCACTGTGGAATGTTCTGTTTGGCAGCTCTTTCTCATTGGACTGTCTAAAGGATTCTGAAAAAATTGTGTTCTGGGCCAAGTTTTGCATTTTTTTCTCCATTACAATATCATTTATTTGCCACTAATCTCCAGAAAAGGACATATGAGATTGGTGTGGTGCTGAATTTGATGGCCTCGGAAGAATCTGAAGTAAAGACTTTGCCATACTTGCCTCTATACCTGTGTCTGGGAAGGAGGGGAGTGTCAGCAGTGGGGATTGTGTCGAGATTCCCTGGGGGTTTACTCAGAGCCAACCTCACCATGGACTACAGGGAGGGAGAGACAAGTGCAGTATGGATGAAGGTCAATGCTTTAGCTTTCCCATTGTGTGCTTATAGAGGTGGCCAGAGGCCAGGAAGGTTGTTACCAGGTGACTGATCATAATTGGTCACAGAAGACAGAAGCAGGTACCAGAGGAAGAGCAGTGTAAGCAGATTATGGATGGAAGAGAGACTGGAACATGATGCAGCCTATACACCTTTGGATCTGCAGAGATTTCTTCATCAAAGCATTGGAAATCTGAGCCCACCAGGGAAGCTGTTCCAGGCCTAGGATGGAGTCCTTCATAGATGCAAGAACCAGGGCATCCTGTATCTCTGCTCTGAGAGGATTAGGAATCATCAAGCCCCAATTTTACAAGCAGGAAGGGTCACTGGTAGAGAGTGAAACAATCCTAGGGTTCCTGGTCCAGGCCTAGCATCTCCTTCCCAGGTTCTTGGCCACTTTGATCTAGCAGTTGCTATTTTGGACAACATTTTTTTGACCTCTATACAGGACATCCAACATCAGGAAGTCCACGGCTCCAACTCATCCCAGCAACTCCATTTTTTGAGATGGACAAGAACACCTGGGGCAAGGAGAGGTGGATGAAGGCAGCCAGGACAGCTACCTCTTTCATGTGGCTCCTTCTAGCCCATTGTTAATTCTGGGAGGTGTGAATCACACTTCAGTGAGTCTTCAAAGAGAATGAGTTAGCAGAACTTAATTATAACTGAGCCGTTTAATACTTCGATCATAATAAATACACAATTTATGCAGGTGATTAGACCACCTAATTATAAACTGATGTTTCATTGCTCTCAACTCCCTTCCCTGATTGCTCCTTCTCTGTGGTTTGCTAATTGGCCCTGGCTGTGCAGTTAAAGGCCCCGGGAGTGAGTGGGTGGGTGACTTGAATGGAACAGAAAAGAGAGGAGAGAAGAAAGGGAAGGGAAGATAATGTGGGATTCCCCTCTTTATGCTGTGAATACCATTGGTTAATAAAGAAGCTGCTTTGGGCCTATTGCAGCGCAGAATATGGAAAGACAGAAATTTCAACAGATAGAGAAGGAGAGAGCAAGTAGAGTCAAGGAGAAGCCATGTAGCAGCAGCAGGAGACAGATGCTGGACAGAACCTTACCAGTAGGCCACAACTATGTGGTGATACACAGATTAATGGAAATGAGCTAATTAAGATATGAGAGCTAGCCAATAAGAAGCATGAGGTAATAAGCACAGCAGTGTTGTAATAATACAGTTTCTGTGTGTTTATTTTGGGTCTGAGTGGCCAGTAAATGAAAGAGCAGCCCTCATCAACAGATTGGTGTGCCAACACAGGCTGACTATACCCACATAAAATCTGAAATTCTAGACAAAACCAACCAAGCAACAAACCAACCAACCAAACAAACAAGATTTTTTTTTTTTTTTGGTTGGTTTAGCGAGATTTAGTGCAGCTATTTGGTAACTGATTCCCCCCGCCCTGGGTGGGCTCTGTTTGATGGTGGCGAGCAGGGGTGCTGTGGCTCCTTTAAGACAGGTCTTCTTGATTCAACATTAGCAAAAAAAAAAAAAAAAAAACAAAAAAACCCAAAAACCCATGGGGTTTCAAAATGGTGGCTTCCTGGTTTGTGCTAATTGCACAAACAGTTCTGGCTTTTTCAGGATGCTGAGCACTTAAATGGGATTTGTGAGCAAATGCTACAACTTGCTTAAAGCAACACAGACCTGCTGTGTGTCTGGAAGTGAGGCTGTGAGCATGACTCACAGAGCTGGCACTAAATGGGCCTCTGCCATGTTGGACTGGGCGGATCCGAAAGACAAAGCAGCCATGCTACTTAGCATTTTAAGAAGTGGCCCTTGTCAGAAAAGGATTGCAGATACATAATAAAGACAGATTTAAATGAAAAAGACCTCCACATTGGATAAATGTATGTAGGCTTAAGAGAGAGAAGAAAAAGAATATAGATAGCTATAAAAGGAAGTAAGTAGTTTTTTTTAAAAGCAAAGACTTTAAGGAGACAGAGTAAAGACAGTCATAGATTAAAGGAGTAAAGAAAAATAAGCCATGTAAAGATGGAATATACACAGAGAGTCTGGATTATGTATATTATTGTGGGGTTTTTTTTGAATTTTTTGACTGCAGAGAGATATTTGATTCTGGGGGCTGCTAAGCTAAACCAACAAATATACTTTAAAGGTATCTTAACTTCAAAATTTGGGTCTAAGGATTTGTTGCTTTGGAAAAGAGGTTCTGCTTTTGTTTTCACAGAGGTTGAGAACCTGCGGATTCCTTCCAGACTAATATGGTTCAATGGAACCCTCTGAAAGGTCTCTATAACCCCCTAAAATTACTTCACCCAACAAAAATCAGGAAGCAGTTTGGAGAGAACTACGCCCAAATCCCCTGATATTGTTTATAAATGTTTGTTTGCATAAATGGGGATATGCTATAGAGATAAATACTTTGCATTGGTATGGATCTTGGTTTATTGATACAAGTTTAAGGTCAATTTTGTTATATGTATATTTATGCTCTTGATTAAGGTGTATTATGCTCATTTAAAAGTGTAATGTATAATTAAGAAATACAGGTTAATAGTTAGTCATCTGTAATAGTCAAGTTTGTAGTCATGTTAGTTAGGTTTTCTAGATGTATAGAGATATATTTCAGAAGGATAGTTATTCTTCAAACCTTTCAAAGACTAATAAAATTTAAAATGTTTTAATAACTTGGGACTTTTCATGACAATGAGACATATCTGCTTCTGGCACACCAATCTACTTCAAAGAATGATGGGCATTGAAGAGGCTCCTTATGGAGTTGGTTAGTCATTTGGGTAAGAAACTGCTTTTGCCTGGACTTTTTGATGTTATGCTGGATGAACTGGACATGCAGGACCCACAGAAAAATTATTGCTGAACTTGCCTAAGGGTCAGACGGTCCTTTGGGGTTCCTGCTTCATGAAAAGTATGCCAGACATTATTTGGGACGCAGAAGAAAGTGACTGACAAACTTCCAATATACGTGGAACTGTCTTTGAAATTTCTTGCTTCATGGAAACATCTGCCAGCTACTTGGACTTGTAGGCTGAATATGGATGCTCCAATGTTACAGAAAAACTTGGGTGACTGTTCAGGCAGCGAGATGTCTCTGTCAGTTCTAGAGTTTTGGAAGTTGCTTATAATGCACTTCCCGTTAACTTAGGTAATATTATATTCTTCTGGAGTTTAAGAATAGATAGTTATAATTATAGTTTTCCTTAGTTATAATAAAAGATAAAATAGATATAAATATTGTATATGTAATTCTTGCTTGTTACCTGCGTTGTTATATGTAATTTTACTATGTTAAGGTTAAAACCTTCCTTTTTATTTAGACAGAAGAGGGGAGGTGATGTGGGATTCCCCTCTGTATGCTGTGAATACCATTGGTTAATAAAGAATCAGCTATGGGGTGGCCTATTGCAATGCAAAATAGGGCAAGGCAGGAATTTCAAGCAGACAGAGGAGGAGAGAGTAGGCAGAGTCAAGGAGAAGCCATGTAGCTGCTGTAAACGACAGATGTCAAATGCCAGATGGAACCTTACCAGTAGGCCACAACCATGTAGCGATACACAGATTAATAGAAATGGGTTAATTTAAGGTCAATAAGAAGTGTGAGGTAATAGGTCAAGCAGTGTTGTAATAATATAGTTTCTGTGTGATTAGTTCTGGTCTGGGTAGCTGGGAAATGAATGAGCAGCCTCCAGCAACAGGAAGAGAAAAGAAAAAGGAAGGAGCATAAGATAAAAGGGGAAGAAGTGAGAGACCTGTGAGAGGTATGATCCTGCCCCCAAAAGATATGTCCAAATTCAAACTCCTCTTAACAATGAATGGAATTTTATTTGGAAATAGTCTGTAGATATAATTAAGTTAAGACTCTGGAGAGAGGGTAGACATGATTCCAGTGACTGGTGTCCTTCAGAAGAGAAGAAGGGACTCTCTGTCTCTGTCTATCCCCTCATGCATGCATAAGCACACACACACAAACCCACATGTGCACACACATGTATAAACACACACACACACATGCACACATGTATAAACACATGCGCACAAATACACACAAGTGGGAGGGAGGAAGGACTCCTGTGACTATAGAGGCTGTCAGAAGCACTCACAGACAGGAGAGAGGTCAGGGAACTAACCAGAGGGAGGGGAGGATGACGAAGGAACATGGGGAGGAGACATGGTTTTCAAAAACTGAGGGGCAGGGCATCTGAAGGGAGGAAAGGTTCAGAAGTACATATCTTGTGAAGGTTCAGAAGTACATATCTTGTGCATAGAACAAGAAGTTCTGAAAGAGTGATAGAGATGAATGCAGACACAAACAGGTCAGGTGTGTGCAGAACCTTGAATAGCCCAGTAACGAGGCAGGGGCAGAGGCTGAGCAGCCACAACATGAGGACCAATGAACCTACTGTCTTCTTTTTGAAAATAAAGTTTTATTAGAACACAAATATATCTATCAGTGTTTTCAACCTCCATGGTAGAGTAATTGTGATAGAGACCATCATTAAAGCTTAGAATTACAGTATTATCCTTTGCAGGAAAAAAAATCTTGCTAACCCTTGCTGTAGGATATTCCTCAAACACCCAGAATGTCACTCTGCCCTAGCCAGCTCCATCAGACCAAATAGGCACAAGTTGGCACTGCTTCGTGGTGAATCTGGCAAGAATTATCTTTGTGATTGGCCACAGCTTGCTATATGTGGACAGTCACTGCCTCTGGTTTTATTCCTCTTTACCTCCTTAGTTGCCTTCCTGCCCAGGGAACACACTTAGTGCTTCTTCACCAAGGTAGCCAACAAACAGTTCATGAGAAGGGAAGGGATGTAAGGAGATTTTGCAGAGGCTGGGTAGTCCACACAGGCCTCCTTTTCCCCTAGGGCTAGGGTTTCAGAGGTTCACCAGGGGGCTAGGCAGAGATGGCGTCTTCTTTTTCAGGCTCTGAGTCTCCAGTATTGAGAGAGGTTTCTTCCTGACTGGCTTTCCCTTGACTTTGGAAGGTCCCTGGGTTTCAGAGGGCTAGCTTCTCCCAAGGGAAGTAAATGGTGGTTGAGTCCAATATCTTTTCACAGGTTTAGATTTTTCTACTGATTTGAGATCTGAGAGGGGTCAACCCCTTCATCGTTACGGTCCCAAAGGCAATGGACCTTAGTCCTTGCTAGGAAAGTCAATCCATGGACAATACCTTGGATTGGCCTGGGAGCCTGGGTGACAGGTCCGGTTCTGGCTCTTTATGAACTTTAGATCTTTACCACTTTACCTCTTGGAGTCCCAGCCTCCTCAAAGAATACCCTGGATACCAGATTCATTAGAAGCTTCTAGAGTACAGATTTGCGGCCTCGCTTTGAGCTGTGTCACTGTCTTAGACATGGGACCTGAAATGCCACAGTTAATCCAAGTTCTTACATGGTGGCGTAGGGGTGGGGTTGGTTATTTGCATGGAGCTGTGACTATAAAACTTGACAGAAAAAATCCATCTGGTTCATAGTTTCAGAGGTCTGTAGTGCACCATGGCAGGGGAGGCATGGTGGAGCAGCCCAGGGTGTGTGAGTAGCAGGGAACAAGCATTCAAAACATGAACCTGTAGGGGAGGTTTCAGATTCAAACCATCACTGGAGGTAAAGTCTACCAGCCACTCCATGGAGTCCTGTACATGTAAAATGGAACAGCAAGGGACCTGAAGCTTTGCTGTTGTCCTTGGATGCTGCCCTTTTGGGGGAGTGGGGGGGTCTGTCCCGGAGGAGGGACAGAACACAAGGAGCTGAAGGGCAATGGCCAGCCACCATATCCTGAGTTGTACCCGGGGCTCCTCAGATGGTAGGGAGGGACAAGGGTGGTTCACAGGGCCTGCTTATTAACTACCTTGCTCCTTCCCACATGGCATTCTGACTGGACTTTCTGCATGGAGGAAAAAATGACTCCCATGGCCTTTTTGGGGGGTTTCCAACATGTCAGAGCTGTACGGAGATCTCTCTCTGCTTCTTTATGTTACCTTTGAGGAAACAGACCCAGATGAGGAAGTGATTTGCTAAAAGTCCTCCTGTGCACTGACACTGTGTCTGGGCTTAGTAGTCAGTGTTCTTGAGTCCCTTCCCTGTGCACCCAGCCCTGTGTACCCAGCACATCCCACAGATGTCCGCAGGCCACCTTTGTACTTGGCTGCCACACTGGCCACCTGCTTGCCCTATGTCTGCTTCAGTTTTCTTCATCGTTACTTTGTGTTTTTGCTCAAATGCACACATTTGAAGAGAGGTCCTTCTGTCCTGACCATTACTGTTGACACTGTAGGAAGCTAGGGTAGAAAGCTAATTCCAGAACTATTATAGTAAGCTAACTCCAGAACTATTATAGTAAGCTAACTCCAGAACTGTTATAGTAAGCTAACTCCAGAACTATTATAGTAAGCTAACTCCAGAACTGTTATAGTAAGCTAACTCCAGAACTATTATAGTAAGCTAACTCCAGAACTATTATAGTAAGCTAACTCCAGAACTGTTATAGTAAGCTAACTCCAGAACTATTATAGTAAGCTAACTCCAGAACTATTATAGTAAGCTAACTCCAGAACTATTGACATAGTGGCTTTTCATCTGTGAGTAGCCAAAGTCATGAACTGCCAGAGGGTCCTGCTCCAAGGGTTGGGAAAACTGAGTTCTAGCAGGAGGGCTGTATGAATTTAAACTATGACCATAAATAACTTGCACAGCCATAGGCCTCCAGGGCTCAGGGCTAGTACTAATTGCTTATGCAGTTTTTATAGGTGATTTCTCTTCTTTTTTCGATTTGCCTTCTCTAAAGTGGGTCTCACATATATGACCATGAACTAGAACAAGAGAGAAAGTACTAGCTCGGGGCACCCTCCAATGCTGTGGCTGTTATTTTGGCCAGCACTTTCTGGTGTCTGCTCTGGGCTTAGCAGGAACATACAAACGGAACATACTCGAATCTTCAATGGAGGTTCAGAAAAAGCAGTCTCTTTTAGCTATCAGTAGCAGTGGCACCCACCCATCTCTCTGTGATGGGGAAGGTGGCATTCATTTATACAGCTGCAGCAGATGAGACCCAGGTTAAAACTCCTAGTGAGCTGGCTTCTGTGAATCCTTAATTGACTGGAAGATACCAGCGAACTTCTGAAAGCTGAGCCGAAGCCCTTTTCTATCAGGAAACCAGCCAACTCCCCTGCTGCTGGTGGCAGCGTCTCCCCCAGATTGTCCTCTTGCCTATAGCTAAGCACAGCTCCTGTGAGGAATCTCTGTGGGAGACTGGCTGGGGCAGGACTCTGTGTGGGGAGGTAATACCATCAAGGACCCCCTGAGCTTCCTGCCTAGCATTTTCTTAGATGAAAAGAGTGAAAACAGGAAAGACCAGGGTCTGGTGTGAGATACTCCAGGCTTACAGACTCATGACCGAATGGCCTTTGAGATTTCATAAGCACTAACATCCCTCACTCCCATTCTCTGAGCTGCTTCACAGAGTAAAGCTGAGATCAGAGAGAACAGGAACTTCCCTAAAGTCACACCGCAGGCTAAGATAGGTTGGAGACACCCTTTGCCATCCAGGATCCCACAGCAAGGGGTATCCACTGCCCTGAGTGAATGCTGGCTTGAAGAAAAGCTGAAAACTGTCTGGTCATTTATGTAGGTGTATGTCCTTGGGAAGCTACAGACTTGGGTGTGGGGAATCTATGAGGACAGACCCTGGCAAAGCTTCATGTACTAGAAGCCATGCGAGCTGATGCAAACTGAGCGCAGCTCATGGGGAGAATGTGCTAGGAACAAGGTTTTGGATGTGCCAGCTTGTGGCTTCTAGTTTTGTAACTTGGTGACATTGTCCACCTCTTTCCTTATCAACCCAGTTGCCATAGTTTCTGTCCAAATGAAAGGACAGTGCCTACCACTTCATCAGTGCAGGTGAATGTGACTGACAATTCCTGGTCATAGCTTGGTCATAGCCTGGTCAACAAGAGTAAGCTCTATGTCCCTGCATTTTGCAAAATCGGCCGAGCCAATGGGCTTCTGTGCTCTGAATAGCACGGTTCTGATTCGGAATGAAAAGTTTAATAAGCATCTGGCCTAGAACCTATTATCACTTTGGATGTCATAGCCTCTTGTTTTATTGATGAGAACCATCAGAACCTCCCCAGAGCCCACGGCAGAAAAGCGAATGACCAGAAGTCACTTACCTTGGGACTGATCCTGTGGGGGCCTCTCTAGCTTTGAACCTGGGGTTGCTGTCTGCCTGGAGTCCTCTTCTCCTACGCTTTGCGGTCTGGGTGTGTTTCTTTTCTCTGAGGGCCTCTTCAGGATAGCGTCAATGGAGAAGGACAGGCCCCGCTTCTCCCGAGCCTCATTATACCCTGAACTCTCCTTCTCCATGTCCCCGTGGATCGTAGGGCCTGCCGTGGCCTGCCCCGAAGACAGCTGGGAGGGACACTCTGTGTGTGCCCAGGATGATGCCAGCAGAGGGTGGTGTACTTTCATCCTGGAGCTTCTGGGAACTCAGAGGGCACACCGGGGTGGTGTTCAGGGATCCTGATGCTGGGTGACTGAAGCACGATCCCTCGGACACAGGGACTTCCATGGACCTCGTATACCCACAAGACCAGGAGTGGCTTCCAGTGGAAGAGCTGACAGCTGCTTGTCCTGTGTTCACAGTTGTCACCAGACAGAGGTTCAGTTTTCCAGACAGGGTCTTGGAGGTGACGACTTTCCCAATCAGCAATCACTGCTCAAGGGTAACAGAAACAGAGAAACGATGCAGAGTTGGTAGGGAGAGGTTTGGAGCCAGCGTCCACCTTTGTCTTCTTTTCTGACTTGTGTCCCCTTCCTGCTGACCTCAGATAGTCCCTGAGAGGCTGGGGTGCCACCTATGGGCCCTGTGTCGCCAAGTGAGCCCTGAGCCTCCCTGTGACTTGAGGGGCCTTTGCAAATGCCCTCTGGACTTCCTTAGTTCAGCTTCCAGTCGCCAGAATAAAAGAAATTTTCAGGACCCATGTGCCTTTGTAGATCTTCAGGAAGGGCGATGCTGGGTCACTAACACACTGCCAGGCTGGTGTTTTCTTTCTTAGACCTCAGGCCTGTGTTCTGACTGCCCACCCCCCAATCTCTTGGCTACTGTTGGCTCTGTTCTACTCTCTCCCTGACCTCCAGTCACACACTAAACTCTTTAGTTACTGCTTCTCTTTCTTTTGGGGTTCTTTCTACTTCTTTCTTGCTTGGTCACCCTTTACCTGTCTCTGAGACAGTCCCAAAGAGTCTTTGTCCAATAAACCCCAACCAGGCTTGGAGCTGACAGTCACTGCTCTATCTTGCCAGGAATTCCGTTCAAAGGATTGTGTGTAATAAAGGAGGAGGGTTGGCTGATAAGAGGAATAAGCCCCACCCCAGGAGATGGGATAGGATTCAGGTGTTGGAGCAGAGAGCTGTGGGAGGCACCAGGATTGGAGGATAGATACAAGATGCCATGCAGAGGTGTGGTGCTGGAGAAATGGCTAGGTGGAACAGGCAAGCAGAAGGTCGGGGAGGAATGGCCAGGCCCAGTAAAATGTGTTTATACACTTAGGCTTAGGATTGTTCATAGGATTTGCAGAGGCTTAGAGACTGAGCCAGGGTGTGGTGGTGTAGTCCCTCACAGATTTGTGTTCCTTGCCTTGCATGGAAGACATTCCAAATCCCACACGGGGCATGTGGAGAAACTTAGGCTCAGACCAGAGGGGCACAGGGAGGGAGGAAGGACTTTGAGGACTCCCCTGGGAAAACTCAGGCTGTTACATCAGAGTGACTAGTGCCATCCAGCTGTGAATTTCAGGGTTAAAAGAGGGAGGTGGGGCGGGCAGGGCTGAGCTGTGGAACAGACCAAGTGGTCCCGTGTGCTGGAATCTCTGGGTTAGCTGGGAAAAATGAGGTTCCACAGTGATTTAGGGGGTCACCCTTGGAAGTCTGATGAAGCAGGGATTTTCTGACAAGGGAGCCGCTGTCTTCTGATTTAAGGGAGGGGCGAGAGCAGAGTGGAGAGTGTAGTGAGTCAGCAGTGGAAGTGGTTTATGGAAACCACTGCTCCTGCTGGCGGCCTGCTGGGTCACATGATTAGCTCCTCTGGATGGATCCTGGTGCTTTCCTTAAGCTAGGAGAACATTCATGCAGACCGGCTAGTGCTCTTTTATGTGTTTGTTTTATATGTTTATTTATGTGAAATGCCAATCAGTTTTCTGACTTCTTCAAACTCAGAAAACTGATAGACATTTCACTTCTCTCTCTTCATCTTGTCTTTAGGTTAATATTTCACATGACTCAAGTAAAGGATAGGTAGAACCCATGTGTTAATGGACTGTGATCAGACAAATGGACAATTTGCTTACATAAAAGTTAAATTTATGCGTCTTAATCTAATTAAGCCACAGAAGTATAGTGCGATGTACACTTCCATTGTTTTATTCTGAACTGTATAGGTAAGTGTTGGGAGCGCCCACAGGCTGTGCCTCCAGGTTATTGCCTATTACAGACAGAGCTCAACGAGTAATTGCCACCACTAAAACCCGGAAGCTGCCTCCAAATTCAACACTTCTGGTTTCAAGGAAATGATAGCATTTTTTTGCAACTATGCTTTTAGAGAACTACTTAACTGTCACATAAAAGTAAACAAATAAATAAATGAATAAATAAACAAACAATCCAGGCGAGATGGAGACGGCTGAGCATTAGGAACACTTACTACCTTTGCAGAGGATCTGAGTTTGGTTCCCAGCACCCACGTGGCAGCTCACCACTTCCACACCTGCCCACTCCCCAAGATCAGATGCCCTTTTCTGGCCTGTCAGTACTGCACCCATCCATACAAACACTCACACACACTGTAAAAAACAAGTGTTAAGGAAGTCTGTATGCAATACAAAAATTATAAAATAGACACCCTACAATACACAAATCAAACTGTATTTGTGGTGGAAGAGTTTGTAACATGTGTTTGAAGATGTATTTCCTTTTCTTCTATTTCATAATTAAAGCATGTCTTTGAAGCCACTGGTCAGTGCATGTGTACGCAGAATAATCCATGAATTTGCACTAATAAGAAATTTTGTAGTGTTCTGTTTAAGCTGAATCTAACCAGCTAATCATTTAAATGCTTCAGCAAAGACACAGGAAGTGCATCTTATATTTTTTTACTTTGTACAAAGTTATACCCACTTTGTTTCTGGTATTTAAAACTTTAAAAAAGGTGGAAATGAACCAAATATGTCAAGGAGTGTGTAGATTTAGAGATTTGGTGATGTTTGCATTTTAAAAAGAAACAACTTCCTTAAAATTGCCTCAAATTCTGATGGGAATGCTTGCAGGAACTGGGAACAAAGACCGAGAGAAGCAAGTTCAGAATACTGATTTACTTTGAAAGCAGATGGTGTTCTTTGAAGACTAATAAAGGTGGACAAGCTCCATTCAAGTGAAGTGGGCTGTTTCAAATACTTGAGACTTCCAATAAAACTTTTTGAAAAATAATTGTTGTTTTTTTTTTTAAAAGAGCTAAGTGGACAGGGAAAGTGGCTCAGTGGTTAGAGCATTTGCTACCCCAGTGTGAGGATCAGTGTCCGGATCCCCAGAACTCATGTAAATGCTGCATGAATGGGGTTGTCCACTTGTGATGCCAGCCTTGCGGGGAGGAGACAAGACATCCTCAGAGCAAGTGCCTAGCAAGACTAAACACACCGGTGAGATTCCCCTTTAGTTAACAAGGTGGGAGAGCCTTGAAGGACAATCCTTCAGCCTTGGGCTTCCACATGCACATCTGTAATGAGGGGCTGCGGGCAGGCCTGCTTTTCATCCTGCCCGGCTCCCACACAGCTAGCTTAGCCCCAGAAATAATAACACACAAATTGTATTCATTTAAACACTGCCTGGCCCATTACCTCTAGAGAGTTAGTTACTGGCTAACTCTCACATCTTGATATTAACCCATTTCTAATAATCTGTAGCACCACGAGGTGGTGGCTTACCGGAAAAGATTCAGCACGTCTAACCTGGTGGCTGGCTCCATGGCTTCTGGCTCATAGCCCTCTTCCCAGCATTTTGTTCTGTTTACTCCGCCTACCTAATTTTCTGTCCTATCAAGGGCCCAAGGCAGTCTCTTTATTGACCAATGAAAATAACACAATAGACAGATAACCCTCCTCCATCATTTCCCCTTTTTCTGTTTAAACAAAAAAGAAAGGCTTTCATTTTAACATAGTAAAATTACACATAACAAAACAGTTATCAAGCAAGAATTACAGTCACAATATTTATAACTATATCATAATAATGGAAAACTATAACTACTACTATCCATTCTTTAACTCCATCAAAGGCTCCAGAAGGATATATTACCTAAGTAAGCATGAAGTGAGCAACTTCCAAACTCTAGAAATCTGTAGAGGAATCTACAGATTCCTCTGTATCGTTGGGGCACCCATCTTCAGCCTTCAGGCCCATAATATCCAGAGACATTTTCATGAAGCAGGAAATTTCAAAGGCAATTCAGTCACTATCTGCTGTGTCCTGCAGAATGTCTCGCAGACTCTTTCATGAATCAGGAACCCCGAAATATCATCTCACCTTTAGGCAAGTTCAGCAGTCCTCTCTCTCTGTGGGTTCTCTGTGTCCAGTTTATACAACAGTCCAGGCAAGAACAGTTTCTTGCCCAAATGGCTAACCAACTCCATAAGGAGCCTCTTCGATGCCCTTCTTCCTCTTGAAGTAGATTGGTGCTGCCAGGAGCAGACGTGTCTCATTGTCATGAAAAGTCCTAAGTTATTAAAACATTAAATGCCATGCTCTGTAGTCTTTGAAAGATATGAATGTCTATCTGAAATATATCTGTGCACTTCTAGAAAATCAGACTAACATTACTACAAGCTTGACTATTATCGATATTATCCATTAACAACCTATATTTTCTAATTATACATTACATTTTTAAAATGAACTACACAATCACAATACATCAGTCAAGATCAGAAATATATATACATATAACAAAATTGACCTTAAAATCCATACCAATGAAATTATTCATATCTATATCATATCCCCCTTTAAATGTAAAAGAACATTTATAAACAATATTTGGGAATATGGACGTAGTTATTTTTCTCCAAACTTCTTCCTGCTGTATAGGGGCGCAGTTAATCAGGTCTTTCATGGTATAACCTGTCTGCCAGGTTCATCTCAGTCAGCAGTTGAGTGAAGAAATTTTTTTGAGGGTGTTCACAGAAACCTTTCAGGAGGGCGTGGTCTATCATACCATATCAGGATAGAAGCAATCCACAGGGTCTCATCCTCTGTGAAAACAAAAGAAGAACCTCCTTTCCAAAGCATCATATTCTTAGAACAAAATTCTGAAGTCAAGGTATTTTCAACATATCTATCTTGGATTAGTTCAGCAGCATTTATAAACAAGTATCTTTTAGCAGCTGTTGCTCCTTTCTCAGCATTTAAACAATTTAAAGAGAGCATAATAGCATACAGTATCAAGATTCTCTGTGTATTTTCCATCTTTATGCAGCTTTATTTTTAACCTCTATTTCTTTTATTTTTACTTTTACTTTTTGACACAGGTTCTCTGTATATCTTTGTCCTGGAATAACTCTGTTGACCAGGCTGTCCTTGAACTCACAGAGATCTGTCTGTCTCTGCTCCCCAGTGCTGGGATTAAAGGTGTGTGCTACCACACCTTGAACTCAGAGATCCTTCTGTCTCTGCCTCCCAGGCATTGGGATTAAAGGTGTGTGCTACCACACCTTGAAGTAACAGAGGTCAATCTACCTCTACCCCTTGAAGTTACAGAGGTCAATATGCCTCTGCCTCCCAGGCACTGGGATTTAGGTGTGTACCACCACACCCAACTACTCTCTTTCTTCCTTTTTTAACATTAAGAACTTTAACTTTTAGCCTGCATATATATTTTTAACACACTGTAAAATGTTTAGAGGTTTTCTTCCTCTTTGAATCTCTCTTTACTGTATATCTCTTTTTCTGACCACATGAGCCTTTAATTTACCAAGCAATATCGGTAGGACTAAAGCCGTGGCTTTGACAGCTAGATCCAGCCCATTATTTTGCTTTCCATCATCATGGCTGAGGTATCAGCCAGAGCTGTGTTCACTGCCACAACTCTATGCCGTTTCAAGGTCCTTTCCAGCAAGCAAGCTGCAGCATTCTGCTCACAGACCACACTCAGTCGGACTGCCTGCCTGAAAGAGTCAGAGTTTGCTCTGGCAGGTCGGCCCAGAAAACCGGCATTTTAAAACAGCACAGCATTTTTCCTGCTACGACTGAAAACCGAAAAGCATGCGTTCAGCTTTTCATCAATACCATTTAAGTGTTTCACGGCAGGACCTCTCAATGAGCTACAAAGTTTTGCAGCTAAAGCTGAGTCAGGAAACCTCTCTTAAATGAAAGCATTGCTTGCCTCTAGCAAGCAGAGCAGACCCGAGAAATTGCTGCCACCAAGAAAACATGCTTCACTCTATTCTTTCCCAAACTTTCTCAAGCTTTCTGTGGATTCAGTTATCCACGTTGGCGCCATCTGTAGTAAGGAGTTGCGGGGCAGGCCTGCTTTTCTCCTCACCCGGCTCCCGCACGGCTAGCTTAGTCCCAGAAATAATAACACACAAATTGTATTCATTTAAACACTGCCTGGCCCATTACCTCTAGAGAGTTAGTTACTGGCTAACTCTCACATCTTGATATTAACCCATTTCTAATAATCTGTAGCACCACGAGGTGGTGGCTTACCGGAAAAGATTCAGCACGTCTAACCTGGTGGCTGGCTCCATGGCTTCTGGCTCATAGCCCTCTTCCCAGCATTTTGTTCTGTTTACTCCGCCTACCTAATTTTCTGTCCTATCAAGGGCCCAAGGCAGTCTCTTTATTGACCAATGAAAATAACACAATAGACAGATAACCCTCCTCCATCACACATCTATGCACACCCACATACAGCATGCTCCCATACTTGCAGAAGATGTGCACATGCATGTACGTACACACACCAAAAATCCAAACAAATGGAAATGAATCTATTTCCATTGACAGCAATGTAGTGCCTATTAAATAGTGATCCAGAACAAAACAATTCCCAGAATTGAAACATAGGCTTATTTTAACAGTCTCTAAATTTACTCTCAGTCAATAATCCAGTAGTTTCTCCTTCTCAATACAACACAACACAGTACAGTACAATACAACACAATGCAGTGTAATATAATACAACACAACAGTACAATACAACATAACACAATACAGTATGACACAACACAACATACTACAATACAGGATAGTTCAATACAATACAACACAATACAGTACAACACAACATGACATAATACAGTACAATACAATACAATATAGTACAATAAAATACAACACAACACAATACAGCACAATACAACACAACACAATACAGCACAATACAACACAACACAGTACAGCACAATACAACACAACACAGTACAGCACGAGGGCAGAGTCCCACAGAGGAAAGTCCCTACTAAGGAGGACATCTTGCCAGCCAGAGGTAGTCAGAGGTGAAAGGAGGGCTTCCAGTTTATGAGTAGTTGAGAGAAGTTATGAGTAGAAGACAAGGAGGAAGGGAGAATGTTCTGTGGGCCCAGGCACTCACTGTTCTCTTTAATTCACTTTATAGCCCTGACACTTAGGTGTTATTGAGACTATTTTTACAGCTGAGGAAATATGCCGGAGAGACGGAGAAGAAGAAGCGAAGCCGCACAGCTAACCAGTAGAAAGAGCTGTGTTAAACCCTCGCACTTGGTTGTCATCCTCAGAGTCCATCAGCTGCAACCCTCTCATTTAACGGTGGAAGAACTGAGTGAAGGAGAGATAAGTGGTCATTGTTGCTGTACCTGTTGGCTTAGTTCCTTTCATTTTGACTTTCTTATAAGTGAGCACGGCCCATGGACAAGCTAATAAAACACCCTTTTCATGTCAGATTTGGTGGAGCACACCTTAAATCTCAGTACTTGGAAGGCAGAGGCAGGTAGACCTCTGTGAGTTTGAACTTTGCCTTGTCTACTTAGTGAATTCTATTACAGGCAGGGCTACATAGAGAGTCTGTCTTAAAACCTGAAAGTCAAAAAACAAAGAAACTAAGCCAGAAGAGAAAGAAAAGGCCCTTGTTTTGTGTGTACTCATGTGTGACATGTATGTGTGTGCACATGTATGTACACGTGTATGTGTTCACATGTATATATGTGCAAGTGTGCACATGTATGTGCATTTGTATGCATGTGCATGTATATATATATATATATATATATATGCATGTGTATGTATGTGTGTGTGCATGTGTGTTTGTGTACATGTGGAGGCCAGAGGTCCAGGTCTGGTGACTTTCAGGCAGGATCTCTCAATGAACCTGGAACTCACTGATTTGTCTAGATTGGCAAACCAACAAGTGTCAGGCGTCCTCTTGTCTTTGCCTCCTCAACGTGGGGATTGCAGACACACACCTCCAGCTTTTAACACGGCTGTGGGGATCTGATCTCAGATGCGTGGCAAGCACCTTTTCATCTGGATTATGTCCCTTGCTTCAGTAAAAACACTCCTGTGTTGTGGGCCTGGAAAGTCAGCCAGTCCTGACCTCTGGACTGGGATTTTTTATCATTCACATGTATATGTACATCTGCTGTCTCTACCTGAGTGTTTATCTCATGTTCAATGTTGGGCAGTTATAGGACCAATAAATGACATCACTCTTTGGTATACCTCCCTCCGATTTTTTTAAATTGACAGAGGAGTAAGATGTTATATGGCTGTTTGAATTAAGGAAAGCTTTGAAGACTAGAAGAGAGAAAGAAATGCAGTACCATGATTTGTAAGTTTTTCCCAGCTGTCTTATTTAATCTCATCTAAACACACAAGCAAGCGAACCAGCCCTGTGCAGGGCAGCACCTTAACCCCATTTGGAAGTGAAGCAATCAAGCTTATGTTTTTCCCCTTTTGTCCTTAGTTGTGCATGTGTGCCTGCGTGCACTTGTGTTTGCTTATGGAGGACAGAAATAAACTTTGGGTGCCGTTCCTCAAGCCTGTTTACCACAGAGTCTGTCAGTGAGGCTTAGGGCTTGCTGATCAGGCCTGGCTGGCTGGCCAGTGAGCCCCAGGGATCTACCTGCCTTGACCTCCCCAGTGCTGCGAGTCCAAGTGCACAATGCTTGACTTTTCATGTGTGTGCTGGGGATTGAACTTTGGTCCTCATACTTACAAGACAAGCACTTCACCCACTGGGCCATCTCTCCACTCCGCTCCCATCTTCCAGGATTTTCTGTGACTTGCCAAAGCTCTACTGTTAGGCATGGGAAGAGCTGGACTCCCATGCTGGATTCTGAAGCCCTACTCTTTGATCAGTGCCTTCATGACTTTCCAATGAGGATTTCAATCCGGCGTTGAAGAAAGAGCAGCCCAAATGGCAGGAACAAACCATGAGGCAGGGACATGTTAGTCACTGTGGTACACTGTTTCTGCTTTCATTGATGTGAGAGGAATTTGAGAGGCGCTTATTAAGAACTTGATGGGAAGGTAGATCTGAACCATCTGTTCATTTACACACTGACCAAACAGTTCTGAAGCAGCCATGGTAATGTGCCAGACAGGAAGGTAAGCAAGCAGAGAAAGAGGCACTCACAGTAAAGAAAGACAAGGTCCCTGCTCTCAGAGAGTTAACCTTGAGGACAGAGGGACAGCACACAGGTAGTAGATGCCTCATATGATCTCAAGGATGCTGAAAGATGCATGGAGGCACGGTGGGGCTATAAGGAGTTCATTAAAGCCAACAGTTACTCATGAATTGGGCAACTCCAAACGAGAAGTGTAAGAAGTGAGCTTTCCTAGACAAGGAAGTAGTGTACATAACATCCTTGATTGGTTCCAGCTATAAAGTTGCCTTCTTTTGTTGTTCCTTGGGGGAGCCCTTAGTTATGATTGTGTGTGTTGGTTGCTTCCTTTGATTTTGTCTTTCTGTATCCTGGCCATTTACAAGAAATAGCTCAAGTTGCATTTTGCTGTTTGCTAGTCAAGGGAGGTTCACCTGGCTTTGACCCTCAGGCCTGCTGCGTGGTAACACTGCAGAGCACAGAAGCACTTCACAGTGGCAGGGAAAGGGAAAGGGCGGGACTTGACGCTTAGAGTTCACCCCAGGCAGCACAGTGCTGTGGGTAGTGTTGTGGACAAGTGCCCTCCCACCGACTGGACATCAGGGAAAGGGAGGCGCATGGATCTGGCAGTAAGATGTGGTCAATCTGCTTGGGCTGTGTGTGTGTGTGTGTGTGTGTGTGTGTGTGTGTGTGTGTGTGTGTTTGGGAGGCAGGGTGCCTCAGCTTGAGCTCTGCAAATGATCAAACTCCCTCTCTGGAGGTTAAATAAAGGGGGCTTACTAGCTCACAGAGGGAAGTGCGTAGGCGGAGAGTGCAGGCTGGGTTCAGCCAGGCACAGGGACATGCAAAGGCCAGGGCATTTTCTTTCTCTCTTGTCATCCCCAGGAGGCTGGTCTATTGTGTCTAAATAAATTAAAGCATGTATTTAATTAAAAGATCAAAATCATATTATTTATGGTATACGACAGAATGCTTTGGAATATATATGGCATGGAATGGCTGAATTGCACTAATAGAAACACATTTAGTATTTTTATGATAAGAACATTTAGAATTTAATCTTAGAGATTTTAAAGATTACAATACATTTTTCTAAGCCAAGGTATATTTTTAATTGGTATATATTGTTGTACCCTGAGTTAGGACCTCCAAAGACCAAGAAATCAGATCCAAGGCAAAAGCAAAGAGCCTTTTTAATTGTGAGTTTGAACCAGGGTCTCTCGCCTGTCAGGCACAGCAGTTGAGCTGGAGAGACCCCGGGGTGACAGGAGAACAAAGCATTTATTAGGATTGGGCAAGGGGGCGTCTGGGGGTCAGCAAGTTACATAGCAACAGCCTCAGAATTGGCACAAGGGTGAGGTCTGGGGGTCAGCAAGTTACATAGTAACAGCCTCAGAATTGGCACAAGGGGGAGGTCTGGGGGTCAGCAAGTTACATAGTAACAGTCTCAGAATTGGCACACCTTCGGACTGAGAGTACCTGTTCTGAGTTGATTTGTCAGCTGCAGCTGTGGAAGGTTGTTGCATTTGGAAACCATCTGGGGGCCGTTACTATGGTTACCACATTTTCCCCTTATCATTAAGACCTGGTCAGAGCCCACCAGCTAACTTCTGATTGGTTCCTTACCATATAGAGGATATCTTGTAGTTGACCCCAATAGCTAGGGCAAGACCCAGGGAACCATATATCCTATTATATCCTGCTGAGTCAGGAGCCTATATCCTGCTGGGTCTCTCCTGTAGGCAGTCATGGCTGGGAATGGCCAGGGCAGGGGTCTGGGCAATAGCTTGGGTTCTTCATATATTTTTATAAAAAACAAATTTTCAGTATGTTTTCATACATGTATACAGTGTATTTTGATCATATTCACCCCCCCCCCAGTCATCCTTCCCTCCTCTTGTTACCTACCTTTACTGAGACAGTCCTTTTTCTACTTGAAATCTGGACTGTATGGGTGAGAGGAGACAAGTCATATTTTTCTGAGTCTGGCACATTTTGTTTAACACGGTGATCTCCAGGTACATCCATTTCCCTTTCAGTGGTGCAATTTTATTCCTTTACATGACTGAATTATCCTCCACTCTGTAGCACACCACATCTCCTTATCCATTTATCCACTGACAGACATCTGTCCTGATCAGGCATCTTGGCTGTTGGGAATGGAGCTGTGGCAGTCATGGATATACAGGTATTTGGATTGTGCCGTATATACTGGTATACAGTAGATTGCCTGTATCTATTTTTGGGTGGCTGAGTAACCTCCACAGTGGTTTTCACATTGGATTCACTACTTTGCACACCCATCAAAGTGTAGAAGGTTTCCTTCTTCCTTCTCATCCCTGTTTTCTTGATGAAACGTTTCAGTTCAGGGGACATGGGTCTGACTTGGATGAGGCGTAGTTTTGATTTGCATTTCATTTTGGGCTAAGATAGTTGAACAATTTCTCATGTACTTACTGGCTATTTCTATTTTTGATGTACTTACTGACTATTTCTATTTTTGAGAACTGTTTGTTCACTTAATGTGTCCACTTACTAGATGGAGAACTTATATTGTGGATATTTAATTTTTGAGTTCTTTATATATTCTTGAAATTAGATAAATATTTTTAAAGAGATTTTCTTCCACCATGTAGGCTGTTTCTCCAGTCTGTCTATTGCTTTCTATTCTACGTTGTCTTCTTAACTTCATGTAATCCCAGTTGCCAGTTATTAGAATTAGTTACTGAGCTATTGAAGTCTTTTTCAGAAATTCCTTGCCTATGCTTATTTTGAAACTTTAGGAGTTTCAAAGGTTTAGATCTAACACAGAAGTCATTAATCAGTGATTTTTTTGGGGGGATACAGACTGAGTATCCTAGTTAGCTTCAACTTTCACCTAGGGTCATCTGGTAAGGGAGTCTCAATGGAGGGATTCCCTATGTCAGATGAGCTCGTGGTGGCACCATTCCCTGGGCAGGTTCCTGTGCTGCATTAGTGTGCTCTTAAGGATGAGCCTGTGCACAAGTCAGCAAGCAGCATTGCTTTGAGGCTTCTTCTTTGTTTCTGTTTGAGTTCCTGCCCTGACTTCTCCACTGATGAGAAGTGACTTCAAAGCACAAGCCAGATAAACCCTTCCTTCCACTGAGTTGCCCTTTCTCAGTGTTTTATCACAGCAGAAGGAAACTAAAACAGGCAGAGACACTGGTATGGCTCCATCAACTTGTGAATATCCACTTTCACTAGCAGCGCTGTTAGGGGCCATCTTTTCCCTAAGATATGTTTTTGGCATCTTTGTCGGGAAGCATATGGGCTGATTTTTGGCATCTCTCTCTCTCTCTTTTTTTTTTTTTGGTTGGTCTACTTGTCTGTTTTTCTCTGTTGTCCTGATGCTTTTGTTCCTCTGATATTGGAAGTAGGTACTGAGGTATTCTTGTTCCTTCTTCTTAGGATAGCTTGGGATCTTTGTGGGTCTTTTGTGGTTCCATATGAGTGTGGAATTGTTTGCCCTAGTTATGTGAAGATTGCCATTGGAATTTTAATGATGATTACTTTGAGTCTGTAGATTATTCTTAGAAACATAGCCATGCCACAATAATATTCTGCTCAACCATATGCTTGGGAGATCTTTCTATATTGTAGTGTTTTCTTAGATTTCTTTCTTGGTTTTCATTGTAGAAATATTTCATTTCCTTAGTTAAGTCTATTCCTAGCTATTTTATTTTATTCTTTTGAGGCTATGACTGCCATAGTGTGCACACAAGCAATGTTCAATTCTCTAATCCTTAAACAAAATTTTAAAAACCAAAAAAGAAGGTATCAGTTTGGATTCTGTGGTTTGGACCTGGTTTGATTCCCAAAGGTTCATGTGCTGAAGACTTGGTCCCTACTATAATCTGTAACAGAACCTTTAGTGGGATTAGGTTATCAAGTTACTGTCCTTAGAAAGGATTAATGCTTGCTTCTCAGAATTGGGTTAGTTACCATTAAAATAGATGCTTATAAAATGAGCTTGGTTCTCTTGTTTTGCATTCTTATTTTCTCTCATGTCATGTAACATCCTCTCTCTCTCTCTCCCTCTCTCTCTCTCTCTCTGTCTCTCTCTCTTATTAACTGAAACCATATACTCAGTTGTGATGTAGCCTGATGGCTATCAGCTGAGGCCGAAAAGATGGGGGTTTCTCAAACATGGAGTTTCTGTCTTCATGATAATGAACCCCAAAGCCTCTTCTTTATAAACATTTAGTCTCAGAAATCCTGTTATAGCAATATAGATAGATGTCAAGTAAGAAAATATTAACTACTATATTCTATTTACATAAAAGATCCAAATATTACCATTTTAGTGTGTAATCATTTTATATTAAGTTATTTATTATTATTGAAAGTGAGTATGTGCATGTACATGTGTATGCACTACACACATGCATGGAGGGGAAAGGACAATTTTGTGGAGTTGGTTCTCTCCTTCCACTTTCACGTGGGCTCTAGAGAATAAAAGTCAGGTGATAAGATGTGCATCTTCTGGCAGGAAGTGCTTTGCCCCCTGTGCCATCATGCTGGTCTCCCATGTGATATGTCGAGAGGAAGGTTTACCTCTTCTTTTAGTGATAAATTTGCAGTCGGAGGGGTAGCTTGCACTTAGAGCATGTCTTGACTTGCATTTGCCGAATTTGTGGTGTTGAGTAGGGAGATTGCTCATTCTCTTTAACCCTACAGTGTGATTTTATGTTGATGTACCCAGAGTGCAGATAATCCCATTTGTAAAGGACTCCTTTTCCATCCTCCACCCTCTCTTGCTCTACAAGTGATAGACTCATTGGGTTACATTCCAACTAAGTGACCTGTCAGTTTTCCCCTACTTAAAATTGTGAGTTTGGACTTTGCAAGCTGATATTTTGTTTGAGGAGTCCCTGGATTTCAGGCACATTTATTCCAAATGATTGACCTTTTTATTCATACCACTTGTGCAAAAATTTGTTAGGGACAATGTAAGAATTGGAACAGCCATGACCAATTTTGGCCTTTGACTTAGTGGAGAAAAACTAAGCTTGTGGATGACAACTAATTATGAGCTAAACTGCAGACTCTTGATTGGTCTCCCCTGGCTACAGGAATTTATGCAGAACTTGCACCCTAGCTCAGTGTAAGGCCAGGGTGGGTAGCGTCAGAGTCTCCGTGAACCACAGGACAGTTTCAGCCGCTCTGGCCCCTGCCCCCTTTAATGGGTATTTTATGGCTTGAAAGATTTTTGGGTGAGCTGAATGAATTACTCTTTGCTTCGGGGAACAGGAAATTAGAGGTCTTTTATATGCACATGACATGGTTTTATTGTCACAAACCAGAAATAGCCTCATGAGTCTGAATGGAAATGTGGCTCCCTGATCATCATTTTTGGTAGATGACCTCCCAACATTGAGTTGGCTTTTATTCAACAACTTTTGAATTGCCTTCACTCTTTTAGCCATTCACTCATTTAGACTACATTTTTCCTGCTGAGCTGGGTCAGAGGACTCTCCAGGAGGCTGTATTTGCTTAACATTAGGCATCTTATGGGTGCAATACTTGGCCTTTTTTAAGCCCTTCTTGGGAGATTGTTAAAATGTACTTTGAAAAACATTTTAGCTGAAGTTATTTCGACTTAGTTTGATGTGCTACCACGTTGTTCCTTTATGATCAGATCCACAGTGGTGGTCTCAAGGAAAGCAGCTTTTTACATGTGTACTCATAGGATCCCAGTAAGGATTCCTACAGGCAGTCCTATACAGCGTTCTCAAAGGCATTCCACATGCTTTCTTACAGATATACCTCAAGGTATTTTGCAGTCAACCACACAGATTCTCCCAGGTGTTGTCACATGTATTTCCACAGGCTCCCTACAAGTATTCTCACAGAAATTTTTGTAGCATATATTTATATATACTTGAGTGTTTGTGTATGCTGTGTGTGTGTGTGTGTGTGTGTGTGTGTGTGTGTGCATGTGTGTGTGTGCTTGACACAGAGGCTAGAGGTTAATGTTAAGTGTCTTCCTCAATCACTCCCCATCTTAGATTTTGAGACAGGGTCTATCATTGAACCTGGAGGTCACCAGTTTGACCAGACTAGGGGGCCAGAAAGCCGCAGCAACCTTTCTTCCTTTCCTCCTCAGTATAGGATCCTGAGTTTTGTACCACCACGCCGGGCTCTCTAAGTGGGTGCTGGGAATCTGAACTCGTGCTTGTGATTTTAGCAAACACTTTACTGTCTGAGCCAATTCCTCAGCTCTCCTTCCAATAACTGTTCTCACAGCTCCTCTGCAGGCTTCCCCACAGGGTTTCTACAGACCCCCCCAGGCTCCCCCACAGGGTTTCTACAGACCCCCCCAGGCTTCCCCACAGGGTTTCTACAGACCCCCCCAGGCTTCCCCACAGGGTTTCTACAGACCCCCCCAGGCTTCCCCACAGGGTTTCTACAGACCCAACCAGGCTTCCCCACAGGGTTTCTACAGACCCCCCCAGGCTCCCCCACAGGGTTTCTACAGACCCCCCCAGGCTTCCCCACAGGGTTTCTACAGACCCCCCCAGGCTCCCCCACAGGGTTTCTACAGACCCCCCCAGGCTTCCCCACAGGGTTTCTACAGACCCCCCCAGGCTTCCCCACAGGGTTTCTACAGACCCCCCCAGGCTTCCCCACAGGGTTTCTACAGACCCAACCAGGCTTCCCCACAGGGTTTCTACAGACCCCCCAGGCTTCCCCACAGGGTTTCTACAGACCCCCACCAGGCTTCCCCACAGGGTTTCTACAGACCCCCCCAGGCTTCCCCACAGGGTTTCTACAGACCCCTGCAGGCATTCTCACAGGCATCACACACAGTGAAGTAGCAGGCCCTTCTGTGTTTGTGTTGCTTTCATTGGTTATTAAAGAAACTGCCTTGGCCTGGTTGATAGGGTGGAACTCAGGTAGGCAGGTAAGACAGAACAGAATTCTGGGAGGAAGAAAGCAGAGACATGCAGATGCCATGGTTCTTCTGCCTGAGACACACACTGGTTAGAATCATTCCTGGTAAGCCATGACCTCGTGGTGATATACAGATTATTAGAAATGGGTTAAACTAATATGGGAGAGTTAGCCAATAAGAGGCTAGAAATAATGAGCCAGGCAGTGTTTAAATGAATACAGTTTCTGTGTAGTTATTTCGGGGGTAAATCTAGCTGGGCAACGGGACACAGCCTGCCGCTCCACACACAACAGCACAGGTCTTTCCAAATGAGTTATTATACATTTCCACAGATTTCTTGAAAACTCTCACAGATATCTCTCAACATATGTTCATAGTAGGGTAGCTATGTCTACATGTGCCTGTACCCCCAGGGCTGGGTTGATGGGGACACGAGGACTCCTGGGGTTTCTGACCAGGCACTCTTGATCAAATGGATAGGTTCAGGTTCAACGAGAAGTTCTGTCTCAAAAACAAAGTGGAGAGTGATAGGAGGTGTATGAGGAGACCAGGTATGTCTAGGGAGGTATGGTTATAGGCAGAAGAAGACACCTAAGTTAACCTCTGGGCTCTGTAAGCCGAGCGTTGGCATACTGACTCCTTTGTTCTCCGATGTTTATCAGTTCCCTGCTTTACAAGGCTATGTGGTTGAATATGTTCAAAATCCTCCAGTCTTTTCCAGGGCTGTGAGTAGATGCTGTATAAAGAACCTGATGATCTATTTGCTAAATGTGAGTGCTGGGGCCAGGCCTCCTGGCTGCCGGGCTGGAGTCTTCATGTTAGCATGAAGTAGACATATAATTCTAATTAGCTGTGGGGAAGTTACCTGTTCCTGAGTCAACAGAGAGACTCTCTGACTAGAGTGTGACCACAGAGTTCTCTCTATGTGATTTCCAGATGCAAGCTGAGGAGCCTGAGAGACTGCAGTCAGGCAAGCAGCCTCTGTGGTGCTTGTGAATGAGTGTGTGCCCTGCTTGCTTCCTCATCTGGGTCCATCACAGATCTCAGTTCTCAGCTCTGTGGAATAAGCTCGTAGAACCTGGTGCCCCTAAGTTTTAATCCCAGTTTCTCTGGGAAAAGCAGGAGATAGAATCTCTGTGAGTCGTTGTCATTTTATCTATGGAATGGCCCTCAAGGCAGTGGCTGCCCAGATGTGTCTCATGTAAGCTGAGACGAAATGCGGTGCTGTCAGAGCGAGTGAGCAGCAGAGTTGGTACATGACCCCGGGATGTGCTTCTCCTCCAGCCCCAGCTGAGCCAGGAAAGGCCGTTTGTGTTCCACGGTCACCACGATGACTCTAGACCTTCTTGCAGCTGTCTTCCTGGTGACAGTTGCTATGATTGTCTTGAAGGTCCAGCGGCTGCTACCCGCCACATGGGAGACTGTATGACTTCCGTCTGGAGTCCTTTTAATCTGCAGTTTATTAGGTTTGTTATCTGTGATAAGTTCTTAAATGAGCCACAAATTAAAAAGATTATAAAGCATCCCTGGAGTTTGAGATGGATAACTTGTGCTGTGGGGTCCATTTATGGACCAGTTATGATCCATTGACATTTCCACCGGCATCACTAGGCAGTGACATACAAACAGCTCTCCGATTCATGCTGACGGGCAGTTATGTGGCTATGATGGCTGAACATCTTTTCTATTGTACCCACCAACTCCCTCTGTCCCCAAACCTATGAGTTGAACGTTATTCATACCCTTTGCCCTCTTCTGCATTCCAGCCAGCCCTTTCCCTGGGTGATTGACATGTTCACTCATTCATTTATTCATTCCTTTCTACATTCCTTTCTTCTATCCCACCTTTTTTTTTTAAATGTGTGATGAGATCTCACAGCTTTTTGAACAGATGCCAAAATAGTATACACAGTGAGGATGAAGGTAATGATGAATAAAAAAAATTGGGCTGTTTGTATTTGTAGGCGCCAGGAACTGTACTTTTCAGAGTTGGTGATAGAAGCACAGTAGTAGTTGAATAACTTTGTAAGATCAGAGAGGGTAAGTGCCTTGTCCAAAGCCACACAGCAAAGAGAGTAGTCATGGAAACACGGTCTATCTCTGTTTCTTCTTTTATAAGATGAGCTGTTGATGGAGCCTGCATGACACAGGCTAGACTTAAGGCATCTTGGCAGGGCTTCTCATAGATGGTGGTGCAACCTTTCTTTGGATGTTCTCTGGAAGGACCCACCAGTCCTTCTGTACTGTTATTTGTAATAATTACCTAATTTATTCTGTTATTAACAAAATTAGGGAGTCAGATAGTAGGGTAAGAACATGGTAGATCTACAAAGTGATGGAGAAAAGTTCAGATGACCCTCCTCTCTGTTTTTCCAAGATCCAAAAGGGCCAACTAAAGTTCTAAACCCCTCCTCCTTCCTCCCTGTGTCCCTCTCTGAGTTTGTCAAAAGAATGTCTGTTTTATTCTGGGCAGCTGAGTGTGGACTCCATCATCTGAATCAAGGTTCAGTTTATTGCTAGTTTCAGGGGATAGAGGGAACAAATATCCTACAATAGTTCTCGAAATGATAGCATTCACAGACATTTTGAGTAAAATGATCTGGAGGGCTCTTCTAAGCTATGCAGGAATAGTCGGCCTTAGAAAGAAGTTTCCCGATGCCCAGGTCAGCTGTGGAAAGGCAGAGATCCATGGCAACGGGTCTCTCAGCCTGGATTCTGCCACACAGACTGCAGCCACCAGCCCTATGGAACAGACACACACAGGGAAGACACCTGCTTTCTCGTGGGACACTTCCAGCTTTCTTTCTGATCCTGGCACTTGCTGATTCTGAGATTTCTTTTTAATTACATCTCACAACTCAGTTTCCTTTCTTGTCACATGCACACATCACACAAATCCTGCCAGCTAGCCTGCTGGACGTCACCCACCTTCCACCACCACCACAGAGGACCCTGTATTCCACCACCACTGCAGTGGTACACCAGTGTCCTTGGGTCCCCACCCTTCCTTCCTAGCAGGCAATACTGACTGCTTCTGCTCCAGCCACCCTGCTGCCATGAACCCCAATGATAACCAATGGTACATCAGGTTCTGGGGACCCTCTCTCCTCAAGTAGCTTCAAGATCCTGCTGCAATATCTTCTTGACTGTTCTTTTCTGCTTGTGATGTTCCATGTGCCCGGAATGTGTGTCCTGATGTATTCTCAAGACTCATTCCTTCCAGCTTTTCCAGCTTCCACTTTCTCAGATAGACATCCAGGCTCAGTCCTGCTCTGACACCCAGATGTCTCCTTTTCTTTCCCCACTGAATCACTCACCTATTCACTGAGCATGCCTGCAGCTTAATACCCGTGCCCTGCCTTCTCTTCCCAAATTGGACTTTGGGCCAATAAGGGCCAGGTTCCTTTTTTCTTTTTTTTTTTCTGTTTTTGAATGTTTACTTGTTCTTGTATCTACTGTCCATTGTTCTTTCTAGTAAGTACTTATTCATCAAGTAAGGGAAATTGGGCTGCGTAGATAGATCCACAAATAGGGAGCTTGCTGTGCAAGCATGAGAGCCCAGGTTCTGTTCCCAGAACCTATGTTAGAAGCCAGGCATGGTGGGCATGGACCTGCAGTCCCAGTACTAGGAGGCAGAGACAGGAGGATCCTGGAGTCTTGCTGCCCAGTCAGCCCAGGCTAATTGATTCTAGGTTTAGTGAGAGACCCTGTCTTAAAAAAAAGTGCACAGTGATTGAGGACTACAACATGTGGCCTACACACACACATCCACGCACACACGTGCACACTTACATACACGTGCACACACATGCACATGCACACACACACAGAAACCTGAAGAGGTTGCATGAACTTTCCCTGATGTGGGCAATCTTTCTGGGCATAAAAATATTTATGTATTTGTGTCACAAGCTTTGAAGTTCAGGCCTCAGATCACAGGCTGGTTGTTTGGTCCCTACTGTGGCAAAGATCTGTGCACGAAGACACACTCTATTACCACGTGTGTTGTGAGCACCTGCACCTACATTTCATGTGCATGGCATCCTGGGAGCTCTGTGCTCCACCGTGAGTGCACCTGACTTGCAAGTGATCCAGGGATATCATAAGCCACGCAGAAGGTGGAGCTAAGTGGGGACTGGGACACCTGAGTAAACTGGCCACTCCATGTGATGTATGTGTGTTTAGGCACACGTGAAGGCCAGAGGACAATGTTGGGTGGCATCCTCAGGTGGCATCTACTTTTGCTCACTGAGTAGGCTATGCTGGCCAGTCACGGAGCCCAAGAGATCCACAGATCCACGGATCTGCTTACCAGCACTGGCTTTGACAGCATGGCAGCGATGACTGATTCTTTTTTTTTTTTTTTTTTCATGGATTTCAGGGTTTGAACCTAGGTCTTTGTGCTTTCAAGGCAAGTGCTGTACCAAGCAAGTGTCCCTGGGTTCTGTCCCTTTGGAACTTCTGTTAGTAATGAAGAGCATTTCCTGACAGCTCTTCCAGGGACAGGTGGATTCACAGCTGGCTAGGGAGCTAAGTGCTCAGGCTGTAGCCTGAGTTCGGTTTCGACAGAATGGAAAGCCATTCTTGCAGATTGGGCATGGCAGGGCCAGGATTGAAGTCCAGAAGAATTTGAGAGAATGACATATGAAGGCATCAGTTTAGCTTCCAGTCCACACCCACCGTAGTTCATGTTTCTAGGGTGAAAATTAAGGAGTTTTTACCATACACGAGGGGAGAAAGACATTGGCAAGTCCCTTTTTCAGACAAAGAAGCTGAGGCATGGTGTGGAGTTTGGTAGCCTTGGCAGCCAGATCAAGATGGAATTTGGTGTGTGGGTCTCGTTGTGCTATCCTGCCCTATTCCTCTCTAGGGTGGGAAGATGCACTCTCAAGAGTGTGTGGGTGTAGGGAGGGTTGTTGGGGAAGACAGTCTGGTGGAAGGGCACAATATCTGTCCCACGGTTGTTCCCAGCCATCTTCCCATGAGCCAATGCTTGGACCCTGCAAACCATTATTTTTAGAAACATTGTTTCCCAGGGACTAATGAAGGTTGACTCTTCAGGCGATCTCATCCATGTCACTTTCAAAACCCTGAGACTGTGTCTCCCTGAATGAGTTCCAACAAAGCCTCTTTCCTGCTAGGCCCAGAAATGTCAGCTTGACCAAATGGAGAAGGGCTGGGCAAGGGAGAGATGTGGAGATGGGTCTGAGTTGCCGAGTGGCAGAAATGACCAAGTGGCCTCCTTACCATAGGCTCAGGACAGAACCTGGAGGAGAGCACATGGCCAGGTCTCGGGGGCAGGCCTTGGCATGGCACCTACCTCCTCTCACTTTTGTCCTCAGTTCTCAGACTCCTGATCTGTCCGCTTCTCCTTTGCTCCCCTGTTCCCTCTGGTCCCCTCTTCCCTATATCCTACCCCACAGGGGCTGTGGAAAATGGTCTTGGGGTTCAAATGGACTATGGAGGATATGAAAATTCTTATCAGCTTTAAAGGAAACACTGTGCCCTCCAGAATCCAGTAAGAGCAAACCAACAAACTAGAGATGCCTAGACAGCCTTACAGAAGGGAGAGGTGCAGTCAGCATGCAGGCAGCATACATCTTTGGTCACTTGGAGTTTTTTTTTTTAATTTGATATGTAACTCTGTGAGGGTGTCTTTTGGAAAATCTTAGAATGTAAATGATTCAAATTTTGTCTTTTAACCCCCTCTTAAAACACTCTAATATTCAAATGGGGCTTCAGCAACGATGGTCCCCAGACGCCTGCTCGGAGCCACACTGCCCTGGAGCTAGAAGTGCGCAGATTGTAACTGGGGTCACGGATGTGCATGGAGACCAACAGACTGGGGCAAAGTGGTCAAACAGATCAGGAGTCAAAACTGTGCCTTCAGATGAGGAGAGAACACAATTCTATGTACAGATGAGTGAGAAGCAGTTCGGAGTAACTTGTCCCATTGGGAGCTTGTACAGTGTTTATGGAATGGCCTACTGAGGAAATAGGACCGGATAGGTAGAGGCCTGAGCAGTGGATGACTGTGACTATCATGCTGGGAGTCTTCTGTTTTCTCTGATCAGGGTAGGGGTGTGAATTAATTCATCCTTTCCCTGCTCAGGGCAGTAAATAGTTCTTTAACAGTGGATGACCTGTAGGGGGCACTGTAGGAAAGGAGTTTCTCCCGGGATAAGGCTGTGGTTTCTTGCTTCTGTGCAGGCTGGCTGTGTGCAGGGCTCCTGTACTACTAGCCGGTGTTTCCCTGCTAGAGATGTGGGGAGAGTCATGTTCCAGGGAGAAGCAACCACTCAGTGTTGTTCCTCCTACTGAGATCTGAACGTGTTCCCCATATTCATGTTGAAACTTAATTGACAATATAATAATTTGGAGGAGATTATGTTATAAGGTCAGCAAGCTTGTGATGAGTCTAGAGGGAGGTAAGTAGGCCCTCTGCTCTCCCATCCCTTCCCGAATGCACAATCATGCGTCTTTCATTTTTTCTTTTAATTTAAATTTACTTTATACAGAGTGTTTTGCTTGTATTGTATATCTGCACTACATGCACGCGTGGTGCCTGCAGAGGCCACTGGAAACCACATGTGGGTCTTCTGAAAGAGCAGCCAATGCCCTTAACAGCTGAGTCATCCCTTCTGTCCCTCTAACAGACTTCAAGAAGCATTCTAACAGGTCACAGGGCCCAGCAGTTAAGGTGACTTCTTAGGAAGAGAGGGCAGCGCTCAGACACTGAACCCAATGTCATCTCCATCTTGGACTTCCCAGATTCCAGAACTGTGGCTCTGGATGTGTGTCAGTCTTGTCACCAGCCTGTCCTCTGTGTTCTGAGCACAGGTCACCCGGCCTGTCCTCTGTGTACCGAGCACAAGTCACCCGGCCTGTATTGTTTGGTTGTGGCAGCAACCAGCAAGTAATTCAGCCACCACCAGGTTGCTGTGTTGAGCACACCCTTTCCAGGGAGTTCTGAACCTGCTTTAGGGCTTCTTTGAAATGCACACCTTCCTTTCTCAACCTCAGCTACTGATAGAAGCTGTGCTTCTCTTCTTTATTCTTAGTTGCTAATCCTCTTCTTGCTGCTAGCTAGTTGATAATTCCCAGTGTTAAACCCCTGCTAGTTTAATCTTCTGGCTGGACCTAGACACCCAGAAGGCTGCTGTGGTTTCGAGGGAAGACCACCAGATTCCGGGATGAGACTCGGGCCTCTCATGTTCTGTGGCATTGCCTAAGTTACTCTCCGTCTCTGGGCCTCAGATTCTAGCTGAAGGGTCTAGGCTGAGTGACGCCAGTTCCTCCCTCCAGCTTGGCTCAGATGCTGCTATTGTGGATTGCTTTTATGGCAGTTGGGGAGGGCAATCTGGGGGTGGGGGGCAGGCTCAAGAGCTATCCTTGATGAGGGGTAAAGGCACCAGGCAAGTGTACTAGACTGAAGTCACAGGGCCCAAGTCTTGGTGTGATTCTGTTCTGAGGTGCCAGCTGATGGCCAGCAGAGATCTATGGAACTTGGAGACTCAAGTTTCCTCGAGTGTGGGTGTCAGGAATATTTCCTAATGCAAGCTCTCTGCTGACACAAAATTCCCAATCAAGCCAAATCAAAACAAGCCAAATAAGAAATATCCAGATTTAGTGGGAGTTCTGCCCTCTTGGGTGGCCCCAAGTGGGAACCAGGAAGCTGCTAACATGACCACCATGGGGGGCGGAGAGGAAAGAGACCATGTGTTTCCCTTTTGGGAGCTATCTTAAATTCCTGGCCTGCTGGGATTTGGAGTCCACACCAATGTAACTCTCAGGCCTGGGAGCTGGGATAAATGCGAAGGGCTGGGACCTAGGCTCCCAACTTGGATTTTAGACTCTTTGGATGTAGGGATGACAAAAAATTGAAATGATAATTATGACAAATATTTAGGCTTTCTTTGGAAAAAAGGGTATAGACTCAAATCTGGCTACTTTTTGTGGGCATGGGGTGTTGTGGGGAAGGGGAGACCTAGGTGTCTACATTCAGTAAGAGGTGTGGCTGGAGAGGCATCCCATGTACTGTCATCCCAGAGATGTCTGGCATCTGTTCCTTGGGGGAGATGAGAAGGCAGGTGTCAAGTGTCTTGAGTAGGCACCCACTTAAGCCTGGAGAAATGGTACCAGCATGGGTGTCCCAAGAGTTTGGCAGCTGGGAGGTGGTGGTGAGGATTACCGTGTGAGGTCCTGTCCATTGAGGTTTGAGAGACCTAGACCTGTTTGAGGAGTACTCTGTCCTCTGGGGAGAGTGGGGCAGGTTTAGGGGGCATTAGGGTCCACTGGTGTGGTGGCAGGGAGACAACTGTCAGTGTGTGAATGGAGAAGGGACCTTAAAAGGGAAAGGTTGGTAGTGGAGGAGTTTGGACTGGGAGGAGAAAGGGCCTAAGAGCCTGTTATAAAGCAGCTCAAAAGGGCTCAGGCCCATAGGGGAACATGGGGTGGCCCGGAGGTGAGTAAGGGGGATGGGGAGAAGGCAACCTGAGTTCAATGGAGAGCTTGGTTAGTTGTTGTTTGATGAGTCCATTGTCCATCTGGATGGTTTGTGAGACACCAAACCGAGGAAGGATGTGGTCCAGGAGTACCTGAGCCACCACATCTGCTGTTTCCCTGGAGACTGGAAATGCTTCTGTCTATCCTGTAAAAGTGTCCACAAGTGTTAAGAGATAACGAAGTTTTTAAGAGTAGGCATATGGGTGAAATTAACCTGCCAGTCTTTGCCCGACTGGTGTCCGTGAAGCTGGTGTAGAGACTGACATATGTGGAGAGCCCCTTGTGGGTTGGCCTGGGCACACGTCTGGCTGGAGGAGTGAACCTGTAAAATAGAATCTCAGAGATGGGTGGGGTCAAAAAGGGATTCGAAGAAGCGGAACAAAGCTTTGAGGAAACAGCTAAGGATCTCTCCACTCAGTAAAGGTGCTGGACAAGCAGGTATTGCTAAGAAAGAATAAGAGAAAAATTGTCCTGCAAGAATGTAGGGCAGTGGCAAAGTTTTAAGTGGGAAGGAACGGGTCCCGTCTACCCACATAGCTGAAATTGGTGAGGGAAACTTGAGGCCCGAGTGAGAATAAAAGTAATGGACTTACCCGCTACCTGCAGCTTTACCTTAGGCTTGGATAGGGTTACAGGATAAACCAAGTGTGGGCAGTGTCAATCCTCTGCAAGGCTGAGAAGTTCGAAGGCTGGCACAGTTTCACTTGCCTGTGGTGATGCTGGACCTCCATGGCGTGGCATAGAGGACAAGCCTGCACAGGGATGTTGTGATTTCTAGTTTCCAGGTTGCTGGCAGATAGGGCACAACCACGGAGCAGGTGAGGTGCAATATCATGCCACATGATCACACATAAAAAAGTTTACCTGCGAGGCTGACTTAGGCTGTGATCCCCTAGGATAGAGCCTTGTGACTGGTTTCCCTTGTCCCCATTCATGTGATCTTAGGGCAGCTGCTAAGGCCTGGGAGTATAGATTGTTGTAGCTTTGTCTTTCAGAAAGACTCAGCTGATTCCTCTCGGGCATTAAATCTTTAAAGGCCATTTTCACCAATTCCCATATAGGAGTTTGGGGACCCTTCTTAACTCTTTCCTAATATCTGGTACTGACTGAGGAAAAAATGGGTAAGCAGAAGGATCACTAGAAAAGGAACCTAGCCTCTTTTCTATCTGAGAGAGATCTGGAAGAGAAAGGGAACATGGGGAGGAGTGGGAGGGCTAGCCCAGTGGGCAGAGGGGGTCCAGGAGTGGAGAGATGAGGTAGGAGGGGGAGGGGAAGGTGGGTAAGGTGGAAGTTGACCTTGAACCTCCGAATTGGGAAGGGAGGGGAAAGAGTGTTGCTCCACAGGAGAAGGTTGGGTAGTGTGGGCTTGAGGGAGTGGGGAAGGGGCCATTGCCTCTGGCAGCATGGTGGTGTGAGACACTGGCTACTAAGCGGGGGAGGTTGAGAGTGCAGAGCCCAGAAAACCATGGACATATGTAAGCTCTGTCCATTTGTTCTTACAGTGACAAAAATTTTCTTGGTCCTGGAGGACGGTTGAGGCCAAATCTTAGTGCATAGGGAAATTAGCCTTTTGGGACAGATTGTATTTAGGACAGGCCCAATTTAAAAGAATTTTGTAAGAGGCATTACAGGGGCAACAGTGGATCTGGCTTTGTACTGCAAGTGCCCATTTTAGAGTCTATGCCCAACCACGTGACCTACGTCCACTCCAGCACATCTGCAAAAATGGGGCCATGGAAACTGAATGCCTGGCGTCCCAAAACAAACAAATCTCCACCTCAGCCAAGGCTGGCCTGCCTGTCTGACCTCTGCTGGGAGGCAAACCCCTGGTGTGGGTCCACGGCTTAAACAGGAATCTGAAAAATGACAAAAATAAGTACGAATGGGTCCTCCCAAAACCCTATAGCATAGACAAGAAAAGGGACTCACCAAGACGCAGCCACTGTAGCCCAGAAGCCGGTTTAAGCATGGCACGGAGAAATCAGGTTGTAGACTAGGAGCCTTTCAACACATGGTATAGGACTGCGCGGAAAGAGCCGCCCTATCTTGGCAGGACCTCCAAGATGTTAGAAATATTTCTTAATGTGAGCTCTCTGCTAAAGCAAAATCCCAATCAAGCCAAAACAAAACAAGCCAAATTAAGAAATATTCAGGTTTAATGGGAGTTCTGTGCTCTTGGGTGGCCCCTAGGGGAAACCAGGAGGGTGCAAACACGACCACTGGGAAGAAGGAAAAGAGATCATATGTTCCTCTTCATTTAAATACTCTGTGGGAGTGTTCCTGATCTCTCCCTAGGGTCAGGTATGACAGGAGCAACAGCGGATCTGTTGTGGGAAGGGGTCAGGACCTGGCCTGCTGGGATTTGTAGTTCAGACCAATATAACTCTCAGGCCTGGGGGCTGGGATAGATGTGAGGGGCTGGGGCCTATGCTCCCAACCTAACAGTGGGGTCTTCATGTTTCCCTCTGGCTGTGGAAGCACTGAGATCCGAAGGTTGATCAGGCTCTCATCTACTTCAGAGGCCAGGGAGGCGCTGTCCAGGGTGCTGCCTCTCATTAGCTGTGTGACTTGGTTCTGTAGACTGTGGATGTCCCCAGACCTCAGATTTCCTGCTGTTGAGGCAGAGCTGGTCTTGCTCTGAGCGTCTGTGTCCCTGTGTAAAGTGGGGAAACAGTCTTGTCACACCTTGACGGTGCTGTAAGGTAGGCAAATCCAAACCATGAGTCCTGTGGGAGGCCCACTGATGTGACAGTGCACACGTATTAGCGCATTTTGGGTCAAACTCCAGCCAAAACTTCACAGCTTGGTTCCATCAGTACAATATCCCATGCCTAGGGTGGCCATGATTCTCTTCTTTGTCAGCTGTTAATTCCTGGAGGCTGCCGCGCCAGATGGCCACCAAGAGTTCTGTCTTAAAATCACAGCAACGAATTCTCTCAGTTTTGGCAGCTGGCAGTCTAAAATCTAGGTATCCTCAGGGCTGCATTATTTTAGAGGCCCGTCTTGGTCTTTTCATGGTACTGGCATAGAACACCACAGCCTGGGTAATTCACATAGGACAGACATTCATTTCTTATGGTCCTGGAGTCTGGAAACCCAGATCAGGGTGGCAGCCTCTGCTGAGGATCTTTTCTGTGCTTGTTATGTGGTGATGAGACTCTGGATCTTGTTAGTCCCACTGGGCTAGAAAAAGATGACTATCACAGTTTTTGAGCCAAATTTGAAACAAGCTTTATTAAATACTGGTCAAGAAGATAGATACTGGCCAGGTCCATACCTTGGATTCCCAGAGAATGGTGCCAAATTTTGCTAGTCAGAGGCTTATAAAGGCAAAACCCACAAGGATACACACTTCCTGCCTCTGTCCACTTGGGGGAAGTATACATCCTGTTGCACTTCCTGTCTATGTACTTCCCACTCATGTGTTGTCAAGCACATCCTGTGCAGTTGGGGCAACCAACCTTGTTTATAGCATATGGTTTGTTCTTCTATGAACAACAGCCCCTAGCATTCCAGGACGTTATCTGTCCTTGGGCAAGTGGGTCTTATAGGTTAGAGACTTTTCGTTTTACAGCTCTTTTAAGCTCAGTAATTAAAACTTAAACATAACTTTATCCCTTAAAGTCCTTGCCTGGTGCAGGAACAGAAGAGAGAGTGAATTCACTCCCAAAGGTCCTTTCTAGAGTAGTGCTAATCTACTAGCCAGGGTCCCAATACTGATATCTAGGGAACTACATTTTAATGCATTCAAAGCACAGCAGGTCTCTAGGAAGCATCTGTGCTGCCCAATCTCATAGGCTCTGGTGCTGTCAGCACAAGCCTTAATTCTCCTTGGCTTGTCTGCTCCCATTGCAGTCTTCATTGTCATGTGACCTCCTCCTGTTGCAGGGTGAGGGCCTGCTTGTTTGTCCTGGCCACCCGGCTAGCTTACACCCGAAATAACCACACAGAAATTGTGTTAACTAAATCACTGCTTGGCCCATTATCTCTAGTCTCTTATTGGCTAACTCTCACATCTTGATTTAACCCATTTCTATTAATCTGTATATCGCCACTTGGCAGTGGCTTACTGGGAAAGATTCTAACTGGTAGTGTCCATCTCAGGCAGGGGATTTATGGCTCTCTGACTCTGCTTTCTTCCTTCCAGCATTCTGTTTAATTTTCCATGCCTTTCTAAGTTCTGCCCTATCAAGGGCCCAAAGCAGTTTCTTTATTAACCAATGAAAGCAACACAAAGACAGAAGGGCCTCCTACATCATTTCTCCTTTTCTGTTTAAACAAAAAGGAAGGCTTTAACATATAAATTATGTTAACATTTATATAATTTATAATTTATTAATTTAAATAACATAAATTATTTAACATTTAAAATTACATATAGCAAAACAGATATCAAACAAGAATTACAGTTACAATATTTATATCTACTTTATCTTTTATCACAACTAAGGAAAACTATAACTATAACTATAAATTCTTAAACTCCATCAAAGACTCCAGAAGGATGTAATATTGCCTAAGTAAACAGGAAGTACATTTTAAGCAACTTCCAAAACTCTAGAAATGACAGAGACATCTTGCTGCCTGGACAGTCACCCAAAGTTTTGTTCTACCATTTGGGCATCCATCTTTGGCCTTCAGGCCCATAGTATCCAGGAGACTTTTTCATGAAGCAGGGAATTTCAAAGACAGTTCAGTCACTTTCTTCTGTATCCTGCACACAGGACACAATCACATCAGCACACCCACATGACATTAACTGCAGCAATCCTGTTTTCAAGGAAGGTCTTGGGAATTAGAAAGTAAAAAAAACCTATGACTTCTCACATTAAGTGAGACCTTTAGCTTGGAGACATGACCTTGTTGTTATTTAACAAGCAATCACAGCGAGGCCCAAGTATGCAGTTCAGTTCCCTAGTACTGGGTAAACTGGATGTGAATTCATGCTTGCAATTCCATTGCTCCAGAGGTAGAGGCAGGAATATCAGAAGTTCAAGATCTTCCTTGACTATGAAGAGGTCAGCCTCAGGCAACATCAGGTGTTGCCTCAAAAACAGAAAATCACAATTTTCATCACTCTGAGGCTCAGAAAAGAGGCAAAGCACACATAGGCCCTTTGCATAAACCCTAGGCAGACCCAGGGCTCACCCCGGGCATCTTCCTCATCTGCATAATTATGTGACAGATGTTCCAGTCAGTGTGATAAGAAAGAAACCATGTGCATGCAGGTGTTAGCTGCAGAAGGCATCAGGGTGAGGCAGAATGGTGCCAGGGTGCCCATGATTAGTGACACTTTGGGAACTAGGATTTAGCATGGGTGATATAGATAGGGACCCCAGGCCAGAACAGCGGGGTAAGCTACTGCCTCTGGAGTTACCCATCTGAACATGTCTGGTTGCCCATGTTAGTTCATAGGAGTGTGTTGGTTCTGCTTCTAAAATATACCCCAAATCAGAAGTCCGTTAAACCTCTGCTGTCACCACTACAAGTCACTATTCCCTCTTGTGGGAACAGCCATGAGACTACAGATTTCCTCCTGCAGTCAATTCCAGATTGGACCATTTAAGTGAGAATAAATATTAAAACTGGTTTCCAATATCTAGAGCCTTCTTAAGTCCTGGTGTCTTTAGACCTAAAGGTGGCTTCCTCCTCCTCCTCTTCCTCCTCCTCTTACTCTTTTTCCTCCTTCTTCTTTTCTTCTTCCTCTCCTCCTCCTCTTCCTCCTCCTCTTCCTCTTCTTCCTCCTTCTTTTCTTCTTCCTCTTCTCCTCCTCATCCTCTTTCCTTTTCATCTTCTTCCTTTTCTTCTTTTCTCCCTTTGATATTTTCTTCCCAACATATTATTTTTATAGATTATTTGGGAATTTCACATCCTCACTTCTTAGTCCTCACAGGCCCACCCCTTCTGATTTCCTCATCAAAGAAGAAGAAGAGGGAGGAGGCAGAGGAGGAAAAAGAGGAGCAGCAGGAGAAGGAGAAGAAGAGAACATGTTCAATTTGTATTGCCCATATACCTATTGGAGCACGACCAAATTCCCAGTGCCAGCCCCTGAATGGAAACTGAGTCCTTCTCACCTGACTCCCACAAGAAGCCATCAACTGATACACTCAACATCCTTGTCACAATTTTAAAGCATTCTCTTCCATGGTTTCCTGTCTAGGCTGTTACTTTTTGGGGTGGGGTGGGTGGAGGTAGAAGTTGTCACCAAAGTCTTCTATGTCCTTCTTCCCAGCTGGGAGACTACAGTCACTGATACCACTGCAGAAGTAGCTTCCTTGCCTTTTACAGTCGGTGGGACCATGGGCCACAGATATCCACATGGTCTCTAGTGTCGACACATGCTACTGACCTGAGCAAGGTTTGAGGAGGCAATACAGACCACTAACATCTACACAGTCCTCTGCTACACAACACAGGCTATGGATGCCATTGTAGTCCTTGGCAGCACCACAGGTCAAGGACATCAACATGGCCTTTGGTGGCAGCGTGGTTCAGGAACATCAATATAGCTTCAAGTGGTGGCATAGACCACAAATGTATGACTGGACTTCGGTGGTAACATGGGCCATGGACATCAACACAGTCTTTGGCCACAGCAGGACCATGGACCCAAATATAACCCTCAGTAGCAACACAGACCATACACTTCATTATGGCCTTAGGTGATGAACTGGCCACTCACTTCAACATCGTCTCCAGCAGCAGCAGCATGGTAAAGTGAAGGCAGATGCAGCTTGTTCATTTCCCAGATACCCAGACCCAAAATAATCACACTTAAACTATATTAATTGCAATACTGTTTGGCAAATGACTATAGTGTATTCCTAGATAGCTCTTACATCTTAAATTAACCCACTTTTATTATTTTGTATTTCACCATGAGGCTTGGGGTATACCAGTAAGATTCTGTGGCATCTGTCTCCTTTGGCAGCCACATAGCATCTCTTTGACTCTGCCTACTTTCTTTCTACAGCTCTGTTCAGAGTTCCTGCCTGGCTTTACCCTGTTAAGTCAAGAGCATTGTGGTTGAGTTAGTTTTCATTATTGATGTCATATAAATGTCCTAGGTGCCTCACATGTGATATGTGGAACTGAGTTGTCAAACCTTCCACAACATCAGAAATCAAGTGTTTCAGGGTTTGTAGGCTGCCCAGTCTATTGCAGCCACTGAGTTCTGCCCTGAACCTCAAAGAGCCATTGACAATGTTTAAAGAAGTCTGATTACATTCCTGTCACATTTTATTTATGGAATTTACATTTCATAATTTTCATGTGCCATGAAATCTTCTTCTTCTTCTTCTTCTTCTTCTTCTTCTTCTTCTTCTTCTTCTTCTTCTTCTTCTTCTTCTTCTTCTTCTTCTTCTTCTTCTTCTGACAGTTTAGAAATGTGGCAGAATATTCTTAGCTTGTAGGCTGTGTGTAAAAAAAGGTCTTTGGGCTACAGTTTGCTGGGTCCTGTGCGAAATTCAATACAATTTGAGAAACCTATTTTGCAAATTACAAAGTCATGTCTAGAGAGTTGTGGAAATGTTTTCCACTGAGAAAACAGAATTCTGCATCTGGGAGGCTCCAAGAAACAACAGCTTTTGCCCATTTCCAGGGCTCTTTGGTACTGCATATAACTCTACACTATACAATACTAAGGTATTACCATGAGCTCTTGACCTTTGTTAAAGGATGCTTGGTGCTTCAAGTCAGCTTTTAATTGTAATTTTATTAATTATTTGAGAATTTCATATAGTGTTTTTCAATTATATTCACCCCTCCCTTACTTCTCCCGTATCCATTTCCCTTCCTTACCTGCTTAACTTTGTGCTTTCATTAAAAAACGAAGCAAGCAAACAAACAAGTACAACCTGTGACTGCCCATTGGAGTACCAACTACCAGGGTACCACACATGAAGCATCGATGGGACTAGGAATGTTGTTCAGTAGGCAGTGGATGTGCTGAGTATGCAGGAAGCCCTGGGTTTAGTCTCCAGCACAGCGTAAAAACAAGGTGGTGTATATCTGTTCTTTCATTACTCTGTGTTTGGAGGCAGGAGAATCAGAAATTCAAGGTCATCCTAGGCTACATAGGGACCTACCTATGTAGGTATGTTTGGGACCTACCTGGGATAGATGAGATTCTGTTGGAAAGAGAAGAAAAAAGGAAAAAGAAATTATGGATGAGGAGCGTGAGCACGCTAAGTTTGTCCTCCCTCCATGCTTGCTGTTTTCCTTATAGCTCGAAGGTCTATCTTTCATGCCCAGAAAAAGGTATCCCTGAGTCATCAAACTCTGTACTCCCCACTTGGGTGGGAACACCTGCTGCCTTCACAAGTCTTGACTAGGCTGGTGCTATGAGCCCAACCTGGAGCCAGGATATCTCAGCCATCTGCCTGCAGCCTTCTCCTCCTGCCCATGAAGCGCTCCCTGCTTCCAGCTATCACCTAGGCTCTGCTTTCCTCCCCTATCCTCTCTTGTGTGCTCCCAAGCACTCTCTCTCCACTTAGTGGTTCATTTACTGCTCAATCTGTGATTAATTAAAACAATTAAAATAACTGTGCTGATGCTAAATTCATTTACAGCCACCTCCGTTGTGCTCAGCTGCGGGAACACAAGGGAGCTGTGGCGTGGGCTTCGACAGGCGGCTGAGGGGCACTGTGGCCTCAGATTTGATGGACTGTGCTCTTAACTGGGTCCACATGGCCACTGCACACACTCACTCTTGGGCTCTAGAGATGCCCTGGGATAATCCAGAATAGGAAACGTCAGGGAAACAAACATCTTTTCTTTGTTCTATGTCATTCTGGAGTTCTTCATTTATTCTAAGTCATTCTTTGTTCTAAATCATTCTCTTCGGACCCAGGGACTGAATGGCAGAAGGGAAACAGGAAGACGCTATGAGAGGAAAACCTGCCTAATAGCCTACCTTGGAAGGGCAAGGGAGATTCCTAAATCCTGTGACTGGCAACCTTGTAAGAGGCATGGGCACAGAAGGGAACACGTATAGAAAAGGCTAGGTCAGGACAAGACAGAGCCTGACACCTAGGACAACAGATCTCTCTCTACCCCACAGAGCCAGCAGGCCTGAGAAGCTCAGGCTTGTGGCTGCAAGCCACCCTGCTTGTTACAGAAAGCCGAGGTGAGGTTAAGCTAGAAAAGAAAGCTACATGCAAACAGTGTGACTCTGCCAGGCTCTTTGTTAGATGCATTCTCTAGTGTTTCCTAATGGAAATCTCACAACAGCCAGGATAACAGACTAGATTAGCTCCTACGTTTGGGGAGAGTTTGGCTAAGTTTAACATCTACTGCTCAATGTGTCTGCTTAATGTCTACTGTTCTGTAGTCCTGAGATCTCTTCTTGACTAGAGATATGACAAAGATAGGTAGGTTTGGTTGGTGGGTTCAAGCAGGATCTGAGGATACTTACTTTCTGAATAGGAGTACACTTTGGTACAACAGTTTTACACACAGAACTTCAAGACTCCGTGTTTGTGGCAGCTGTCTGAGTTTGAGTTAACATGGTATGAAACTGTATGCATCGACGTGATCTTGGGTGAACAACTTCTTTTCTCAGTGAGAAGATTTAGACCTCAGGAGACAGTTGGGAAATGTTTCTCCACCCTAATAAGCCTTTCTGCCAATGCAATAATTCAAATCAGACCAAAATCAAACTGAATTAGAAAAAGCCCATGTTTAATGGATACAGCACTCTTGGATGATTTTCTAGCCTCCCCAGAGAGGAGATAGGAAAGGAAGACAGGAAAGCCACATGTCTGTTTTCTGGGGGGGCAATTTAAGTACCCTGTGGAAGTGGTCTTGAGCATCTTTAAGGAAGGGGTCACCATGTGGTGGCCTTTCTGAGATGCCACAGAGTTTGAGGAGAGATGGGAGAGGGGGTTTGGAGTGGAGCTTCCATCCAAACGTTGCAGACTCTTTGGATATATGCATGCCAGGGCCTCAGGTGAAGCTGCCACCTTAACACCCCTGACTCTGGATACACGGGTTCTTGTCTGACTGCTTCCTGTGGATATGGGACAATGTGGGGAGGGGGAGAGTTTGGAGTTGGTGGACTCATGCTCAATGGGAAGTGTGGGCGGAGAGGCATTAGTTTAACTGACACATCCAGGAGACCCCAGGCGTCTGTTCCTCGAGAGAGCTGAGAAGGAGGGTTGTTAGGAGAAAAAATAGATTGTTGTTACCAGCCCTATGAACACGGATAGCCATGAAAGGGGATAAGCGCCAGGATGAAAGGACCGGAGACACACCCTGGTTGTATAGGAGAGGCAAAGGTCAACGAGGGAGACATGAGAGCAGATAGGCCCTTTAAAACCAGGTTCCACTTGCTGGGTAATTCCCCACTTGATGTGGGATTCCCCTCTGTATGATGTGAATATGTTTTCTTACCATTGGTTAATAAAGAAGCTGCTTTGACCTATGGCAAGGCAGAATACAGCCTGGCTGGAGGAGATATAGAGAAGGAGTAGGTGGGGTCAAGGGAGACTTTATGCAGTTGCCAAAGGAGTCAGACACCAGAACCTTACTGGTAGGCCACAGCCTTGTGGCAATGCACAGATTAATAAAAATGGGTTAATTTAAGATGTAAGAGCTAGGTAGAAATATGCCTGAGTCATCAGCCAAACACTGTTGTAATTAATATACTTTCTGTGTGATTATTCAGGTCTCAGGAGTCGAACATGAGTCAGCAGTCTCCAATTACACCCATTTGAGTCTGGGGAGGCAATGGTGAAGTTCCAGGAGATGGTGTAGGTGCTGGCATTATCTGGAGAACCTCTGCTGGTTGTTCCTGGCATGACTTTGGTAGGAGGGTTGGACCTGAGCAGAAACCTGCAGGTATTTGTAGAAAAACTGGAACAGAATTATATCTTGGTGTCATAGCAAAAGACTATGCACATTTTAGAAGACAATTAAAGGAATTTTAAAATTCTGAACCTCTGAAGTTATATCTGAAACCTGTTAATCCCGTATACAAAGCTTGTAAAAAAAAGCCACTCCGTCTGTATTTTTAGTGGAAACTTAATAAACTAATGAGCTACTAGCACCCTAGTCATCAATCGCATCCGACAGATCTGAGAGGATAAGTAAATGAGTAGCAGTGAGACAGCTTTTCCAGCTACCCAGACAATCCCAAGTCTCTCGTGGCCTTTGGGAAACACCAGTCTCAGAAGCAATACTCGCCTTTAGCTGTTAAGCCCAGAGACCTGACAGATTTTCCTGTGGGTGTAGGATTCGGTCTACCTGCCTTGAAAGAATAATATGATCCATCCTCTCGCCCCGTCCCCGCTATACCCTGTCATCCAGTCCAGACAGGGTCCAGGCAGCTGATGTGGTGAAAGATAGTTTTTCGCTCTGTGGCTGGATTTGCCACATCCAAAGCAAACCTCCAGATGTTCTTCTGTAGCCTCATGTCTTCTAGGAGGAGCTACAGGATGCTGCAGGAGCTGGCATGTCTTTTTATCATAAGATGCTTTTTTATTAAATACCATGCTCTCAGATCTGTAAAGGCACTTGAGAATCAGGGCACCATTACCTGTCAGGTATATCTAAATTATACATATAAGTTGAATTTGGAATTCAGCTTACCCAATCAATTACAGCTTACCAATGTCAATAGAGGCAAGAAGACTAGAAGAAATTGCAGTCTCTAATTTTTAGTTGTGGTACTAAAACCTAGGGTATAATCCTAATCTGTAGAAGGCAAAACCAAGTTTTAACATTATGTAAATATCAAGGGATTTAGTCTTAAATTGAAAAATCTGGCTGCCAGCAAAATTCATTCCTATACATGAATGTTGAGGTGAAGCTTTAATATCTCAATAAATCAGCATTGTTTTAACCTTGATTGTTAGGACAGGACAGGGATTATCCTATAGAAATATACTGTAAGCCAAGGTATAATGGAAAGGAATGTCTTCTTGGTGGGGCCCACGCACATGGCTGCCCTTAGTAAAGATGGCACTGAGGTTTTTGTTTTGACCTCAGCTAAAATGATGGCTATTCATGTGTTTGTACTTTTCTAGAGCAGTTGTAATTTGGAGTTACCAGTTTTACAGATTTTAAAACAAGCACACGTAGACACACAGGCATAAAGCAAGCATACTATAGCTACATTATTTACACATATATTTTAAAAGAAAGACAAAACTTTTCCCAGCAAACTGTGTTTACTGATCAACTTAAAAACCCGGGAGTAGGCTGCAGGAGCCAGGTGAGCACAGAGGTGTCCCATTGAGGGCTAGATCTGCAGATGCTGTAAGGGAGAACAGAAACATAAGGACGGAACACCTATCCGCTCAGAATGGGATGGCAGGGAGAATGGGATGGCAATCCCAGCATGACCTGAGGGAACTTCCAGATGAAAAGTTTCTGCACCCTGATAAGCCTCTCCACCAACACCATAATCCAAATCAGATCAAATCAAACTGAATTAGAAAAAGCCCACGTTTAATGAATATAACTCTTAGGGATGATTTTTCCAGTCTTCCAGAGAAGAAACAGGAAAGGAAAACAGGAAAACCACACAACTGTTTTCTGGGTGGCAGTTTACGTACACTGTGGGAGTGGTCGTGGGCATCCCTGAGGGAGAGGCCATCATTTGGTGGGCTTCCTGAGATGCAGCAGGGTTTGAAGAGAGATGGGTGGGGGCTTGGGGGGAGCTTCCCCACCCCATCTCTAGTCACATATCCAGTCACCTCTTCTCCTCATCCCTGGCCACTCTCCTGTTACCTGCTTTCCTCCTCTCGTCACGTGATTTCTGAGACACAGCATTTTCACTTGCTGATGTCAGGGTCTGGCACAGTCTGCCACACTTTCATCGAATGCCTCCCCACAAGGCTTCTTACCACCTTGTTTGAAATTGCAATCCCATGCCTTTTCTGAGCTTATCCAATCCCTCTTCTTACTTTGCTTTTAGAAGTGTTTTTTTGTTTTGTTTTGTTTTGTTCTTTTTTTTTTTTTGAGATAAAGGCTTACAAACTGATCTATTTGCCTCAGCTTCCCAAGTGCTGGGAATACAGGTGTGCTTATGCTATTTTTGGCTAAAAATCTCTTTAAAATAAAAATCAGTAGAGTGTCCTACCTTCTAACATCTCACACATATTCTTTCTCTCTTTCATTAAAAGATTTTATTTGTTTTAAATTGTGTGTGTGTGTCTGTATGGGTATGTGCACATAAGAGCAGGTGGCAATGGAGGCAAGAAGAGGGACTCAGGCCCCCTGGAGCTGGAGTTACAAGTGTTTGTGGGCACACTGTAGGCCCTTGGGAACCAGGTTGGGTCCTCTGTAATAGCAGTATGAGCTTTTAACATCTAAGCCATCTCTCTAGTCCCATATTATTTATTTCTTTTAAAAAGATTTATTTATTTTATAAATGTGTATCTGTGCATCACATGCATGCTTGGTGCCTATGGAGTCTAGGAGAGAGTGTTATATCACCAGAGGCTAGAGTTATGGATGGTTGTGAGTCACCATGCATGCTGGGAGTTGAACCCTAGGCCTCTGGAAGAGAAGCCAGTACTTTTAAGAGCTGAGTCCCATATTACTTTTTTCTTATGTTTCTGTTTTGTGTCTGTCATCAACAAACAATTCTTTCCTTTGGTGTCTTTTATTCACTGATGCCTCATGCCAAATGTACTTCTTGTTCTTGATATGTGGGTGTCTAGACTGTGTGGGCTTACTCAAGGTTCCATGTGTTCGTCAGTTCCAACAGTGCTAACTCAGTGGATGTCTAGAATGTGTGGACACACTCAAGGTTCCCAGATGTCTGTTGGTAAAGAAGTCAACATGGCTCAGTCTCACCCAGGGTCCCTCAATCTTACTTGCCCATGGAATCTACTTTCTCTCCTACCATCTGATAATCTGCAGAAGATACTGATAATTGCTGTTCTATTCCTATCCTGCCTGGGGACACGTGTGGGTTAAGATGCTATACATAAGGGATCAGAACCTTGGAACAAACTTGGAGAGCGCACGAGTGTACTCAGGATAACTCTGTGGAGCAGTGATGTCAGAGCCCAGGCTGAATAAGTCCTGGACCCTGACTTCCTAATGGCTGGGCAGAGTCCAGGTGGGCAGCACTTTCTTCTGTGTCCATGTAAACATTATAAGACCTGGAAAGAGCATGTGCCTGGGTTTTCTTGAAAGAAGGCTGCAGCCTACTTTACCTGACCAAACAGGAACTTGGTAGTGTTGTGTGGAAGGTTAGAGTGTGTGTACAGAAGACATGGCCAAATTGCTCCCTCCTTGGAAGCATTGCTGAGGAGCCAGGCCCAGCTGGACATGGGCTGCAAGATGCTGAGCCCCAGCCTTCATGCCGAGACCACACATGATGGCTGAGGGCATGATATCCACACTGGGGTTGTGTTAAAGAGAAGATGGAGACAGGGTGGTCCTTGAGAGGCAGGTAGATTTGATCATTGTGGCTATGAAAGCCACTGAAACTTAGGAGAGGTAAGCTCTTGATGAGTCAGAACCTTCTGGAACTCTGATGCTCTCTGGACACTGGGTTTAACAAAGTAGGGCAATGCTATTCCTAAATGTGCTCTAGTAGGGTGTTGGTTGCCATTATGCTCTGGCCACACAGATATGTGCCTGAGGCATGAAGATGCCAGCAAGTTAAGTCATCTGGTGGTGAAGCGAGGAACCATGCTTCCATGTGATGGGAGAAACATGGTCAGATGGCTAACATTGTGTGGAGCCTCTTCTGCATGGGCCTTAACCCCATTTATGAAAGAGGAGCCCCCATGGTCTGACCTGACAAGCTTTGAAAGGCTCACCTCTTCCTACGTTGGTCAGTAGGTTTCAACACTTGAGTTTTGGAAGGAACTTAGTTAAACTACATCACTTACTGGGGTAGAGGTGGGAAAAGGCTAACACTGCATGAAAACTGTGAAGCACTGTAACTATAGAGGAATTTTAACACATTTTATTTTCAATCTAACATCCAAAATTCCCATGCACTTGCTTTGAGAAGCAGCAGCCATAACTCCTTGCCAAGAGGAGCTTTAGAAACCCCTGGGGGTCCCTACAAACCAGGACAGTCCATATCATGCCCATGTGTGTAAAGACTCCCAAAGTCTACTGCTACCCTGGTACCAGAAGCAATTTGGACACCAGAAGTAGAAGTGAAAAATTTCAAATTCATGAAGTCAGCACCAGTCAGTGTACAATGGACTCAAAATATGAGTCCTAAAGGTCCATCCAGAACAGCCAAGGTCTTTGCAGAAGTGAATGGGATTTCAAAAGCAGAAAGGAAAGAATCCAGGCTGGTTAGATAGTTTATCACACAATATTTTCTATCCTCTTGAGGATTTATTTATTTTTTAAGCACACGTACATGTGTGTAGGTCCGTGTGTGTGTGTGTGTGTGTGTGTGTGTGCGTGCACACGCGTGTGCACATGTGCATGCATGTATGCAGGTACTCATGTCTGCATAAGTGCACACATTTAGAGGTCAGAATAAAATTTTGGATGAAGGTTCTCAGAAGCTTTCCACCTGTTTTTCAAGACATTGCCTCTCATTGGCCCAAAGCTTGAACAAGTAAGGCTATGCCAGCAGGTCAGCAAGTTTTCAGGAACCCTTTCCAGTCTCTGCCTCTCATCTCACCATCACTGGGATTACAGGCACCTGATCACCATGCGCAACTTTTTGCATGGGCTCTGGGTATGCTGATACAGATATGCTGATACGTGTGGATACGTGCAAGGCAAGCTCCCTACTAACTGGCCATCTCCCCAACCCTCTTGAGGATTTAAGACATGTCACAGTCTCTCCTTGAGTTGACCAAACAGGACTCTGAAGTATTTCCCTGGGTTTGGACTTGCTTGTTGTTCTTCCTGCTGTTAATCAAGCCTAAAAGACAGTGCTGACTTTGAGTTGCCTTTGGAAGGTGTCTGCGGGTGGCCTCCCAGCGTGGTGTCTGATAGGAGTCTGGTTTAGAGGGCTTCTCTGATTCTGCCCTCAACTGTGTTCTAGCAATAAGCAGGCCCCAACTACCTTGCACCGCTCCTCCCCCGACAACCCCTTATTTAGTGGAATCTTCTCTTTGGGCTGTTTCTTTGTGTGTGTTCTTTCTGAACCAGTACAATGCTGCTTAAGATGAGGGGGTGTGTGTCAATCCCACAGAAGTGGGAAGGATCACTGACTTAATTAATTAAGATCACTGTCAAATTAATTAAAGCAAAACATTAATTAAAGCAAACTTTTTAAAAATTGTGTGCATGGGCTGTTATTCCCTAAAGGTGGGGTTCAAGAGATCAGCATTGAGGATAGGTGAGATAAAAGTTTTATAGTTCAGGAGTAGGGGGTTTCCAAATGGGGCATTTGGTAAGCAAATAGCTGGAATTGCAGAAGCAGAACTCAGGCATAGCAAATTAATCATAATGACCCCCTGAAACAAAAATATGGTTGCAAGGTGGTCATAACAACAGGGGGTTATAACAACAAATTGAAACAAAGGCATGATTGCTGTTTCCTGGAACAGACAGTACAGAACAATTTGTAGTTATATTTGATAGTATCCAGGTACACCCTGGCACAGCATGTCACACCCTGCATTATGCCAGCCTGCATAGCAGACAGTACTGTCCCTTTAAGAGACAAGTTTTGCCAATTCTCTTTTTTCTTCCTTTCTGCCATTCTGTCTTTCTCTCCCTCCCACCTTCCCTCCCTCCATCTCTCTCTCTCTCTTTACCCTCCCTCCCCTTTACCCTCCTCTCTTCTCAATAAACTCCCCACTCAAGCTCTGTATGCATGGCGTAGTCTGTCACCTGCCATGGTTTGGACACTCTCTATGGCACATCACAGAGGTCCCAGCTTGTGCTGTATCATAACAAAGGTTACAGGTGGGGCATAGTCCAATCCTTGAGAAACAGATTTAATCATAAACAGGAATAAACCTAGCTTATCTTTACTATAAGATGGGTTTCAAGCCTAAGATGGAGGCAGGGTAGTTTATCATGGTGAACACAGAACTGAGAAAAGCAATAGTGAGGCACACTATCTTCTCCAGTTACACAATCAAGAACTTTCTTGAGTAATCCTCTGCCAGTTGCCTGGAGACAGTGGCAATCAAGACAGCACAAGAGCACTATCCATTGGAGAGAGTACTTGCCCAAAGGAAAGGCAAGACAGCAGTAAGAAAGATGAGGGTAGAGATACCTTTAGTACAGGCTGATAGCAGTCATAATAGAGGACAATTCATGAAGGATGGGAGGTTGGGGGCCATCTGAGTTGGTGGCAAGTGGAATAAGGAGAAAAAGAGGAGTTAGGAGAGAAGTGGGTTGATTCTGTGTGCAATCCTGAAGTTACCAGGCAGGAGGACTTGGAGAATCCAAGCAGAGAATGGATCAGAGAAGATACAATGTGGGACTGACAGGCTGGGCCTGTGTAGAACTCAGGAAACCCAGATTGTTTTGTCTGCTGATGTTCTGATGCCACTGTTGGTGATGTAGGTTTTCTCCTGAAGACAGTAGTCTGTTTTTGTGAAGGGACAGAGAGTAAATATTTTTGACTCTCTGGATTATACCATTTGTCCAAACTACTCACTGGTGTCATGGTATCAAGGAAGTATCCTTGGCTGTTCTTAAACAAATGAGTGTGGTGGTTTTCCAGTATAAGTTTACATAGGAAAATAGGTCATTGTCAGACTTAACCTATAGAGGTTTGTTGACCCCAATGTAGATTTTGGAGAGACCTGGCGGGATTTGTTTAATTTTTAAATTCTTCTCCCATTCAATACACCCCAACCAAAGTTTCCCCTCCCTTCACTCCTTCCATTCCCACCCCACCCCTCCCTTATATACACCTGTCCTCTGTTTTCCTTCAGAAAAGAACAGCTTCCCAGGGATATCAACCCAGCATTCCATAACAACTTACAATAAGACTGGGCATACACCCTCATGTCAAGGCTGGACTAGAGAACCCATAGAAAGAAAGGATCCCAAGAGTGGGCAAGAGTCAGAGACACTGTTAGGAGTTCCACAAAACATACAGATAACAACTGTTACATATACAGAGGTCCTGGTACAGACCCATGCAGGCTCCATGATTGCTGCTTTAATCCTGGGAGCTCTTATGAACTCTGCTTAGTTGATTCTGTGGGCTATGTTTTCTTGGTGTCCTCAACCCCTCTAGCTCCTACAATTCTTCCTCTCCCTCTTCTTCTGGGTTCTCCAAACTCCAAGGGGAGGGATCCATTGGAGATCTCCAAATTGGGCTCTCTCTCCACCTAATGCAGTTACTTGGGTCTCTGCATCTGTCCCCATCAGCTGCCTGAGGAAACCTTTCTGATGACGATGAGGTAGGCACTGATCGTAGGTCTCTGAGCTATCTAACCTACAGTTCCTGGTCATCCAGAAAGTCAGACGTGGGCTTCTACTCACGGCTTGAGCCTCAAATTAGACCAGTCATTGATTGGCCACTCCCACAAGTTCTGTGCCACCATTACTCCAGAACATCTTACAGGCATGACAGATTGTAGGTTGAAGGTTTTATGACTGGTTTGGTGTCCCAGTCTCACAACTGGGAGCCTTGCCTGATTAAAGAAGGATGGTTAGGCTCTATATCCTCCATTACTATGAGTCCTCACTAGGGTCACCCTCATAGATTCCTGGGAGTTTTGACTGCACTAGGCTTCCACATCACCCCCAAGTGCCCCCCAATTCCAGTTGTCTCTCCCGTACTCCCTCCCTCCACCTGCCATCTGCCTGGTGACTCCTGTTCTCATCAACTCTACCCTCAGTCCCTGAAAAATCTATTCTCTTTGCTCTTCCTAGGGAGAAATGCACCCACACCCTCAGAGCTCTTACTGTTACTTAGCTTCTCTGGGTCTGTGGATTGTAGCATGGTTGTCCTTTACTTAGCAGTATAATATCCGCTTATAAGTGAGTATGAGTACATGCCATGTTTGTCTTTCTGGGTTGCCTTACTCAGGATGTTTTTTTCCCCAGTTTTATCCATTTTCCTGCAGATTTCATGATGTCATTTTTTTAAACAGCTGAGTAATACTCCATTCTGTAAATGTACCATATTCTCTTTATCCATTCTTCAGTTGAGGGACATTTCCAGAAACAAATTAGTTTTTTTTCCAGTTTCTGGCTATTATGAATAAAGTCACTATGAATATAGTTGAGCAAGTGTATTTGTGGTAGGATGGAGCATCCTTTGGGTATATGCCCAAGAGTGGTATAGCTGGGTCTTGAGGTAGATTGAATCTCAGTTTTCTGAGGAACTATCATATTGATTTCCAAAGCAGCTGTACTAGTTTGCACTCCCACCAGCAATGCAGGAGTGTTCCCCTTGCTCCACATCCTCATCAACATGAGCTGTCACTGTGTTATTGATCTTAGCTCTTCTGGCAAGTATAATATGGAATCTCAAACTAGTTTTTATTTGCACTTCTCTGATAGCTAAGGATGCTAAACATTTCTTTAAGTATTTCTCAGTCATTTGAGATTACGCTATTGAGTGTTCAGTGTTTAGAACTGTATCCTATTTTTTAAAAAATAATTTTTATTTTTTATTTTTGGAATTTCACATCATGTACCTCAATCCTATTCATTTTCTATTTCATCCAGATCTGTCCTTCACCATTATAGTATCCCCCAAAGAAGAAAATAAAAAAGAAAACTATTAATTAAAAACAAAATAAAGCCACATTAAGAAAAAAACTGTCCTTCACTCCTCTGTTTTCCCACTTTCTATCACCTCTTCATTTTTCTTGGTGGCACTGGGAGTTGCCATGTACTACACAGTAACCCTTTTGTACAAACAGTTTTACTTGCAATTTTTCATTGTAATGAGTTCTTGATATGGTGATATAGGATGTTTATCTGTATGCTGCGAATAATTATTGCTTTTATTGGTTCATGAATAAAGCTGCCTTGGCCTATGGCATGGCAGAATAAAACTAGGTGGTAAATTCAGGCAGAGATATGATGTAAGATTCCCTCTATATGCTGTGAATACCATTGGTTAATAAAGAAATAGTCTTGGACATGCACAGGGAATAGAGGTAGGTGGGGAAAATTAAACTGAATGCTAGGAGAAAGAAGGACAGAGTCAGGGAGAAGCCATGGAGCTGCTGGAGACAGGTGTGCTAAAACTTTGCTGGTAGGCCACAGCCTCATGGCAATACACAGATTAATGGAGATGGGTTAAATTAAGATATGTGTTAGCCAATAAGAAGCTAGAGCTAATGGGCCAAATAGTGATTTAATTAATACAGCATCTGTGTGATTATTTCCGGACTAGGCAGCTGGGAACCAACAAGTGACTCTCTCCTTCAACAGAGATACAGGTGAAGAATGGCAGGGTTGAGAGAGATACTAGTGAGTCGCTGAAGCAGCAAAATATACTAGAGAATAGGTAATACCATGAAGCCACATGGAGGTACATATATTGTTAGAAATAGATTAATTTAAATGTAAGAGGTAGCCAGTAATAAGCCTGAGCTTATTATAATTAATAGGTATAATGAGCAAGAATAATTAATATTAAGTCTCTGAATGTTATAAGCAGTTGTGGGAACCAGCAGGTGGTACTGGGTGAGACACAAAAAACTTCTAGCTACAGTTTGGTTCAAGGTCTCTGACTTTAGGTATACCATCAACACTTAATCCTCCCCCAAATTCCTCTTGAATATTTTGCTGTTGCCCCTAGTCGAGCCCTTTCACAGAAGGTCATAGAAGGTATAAATGTTGGGGTGGGCCAACTCAAAGCAGTGGACATGAGCCTGGGTGGCAGCTGAGTTGGTCAGTCTAGGTATCTGATTAGATTGTCTCCATCAAGCGAGGGGCAGAGCTAGCTCTCCTGCATCCATGCTATCAGGATCAGCTCTCCCGTACCAGCTCTCCCAGTGCTGGGATCATCAGGGCCAACTCTCCTACTGCAGGAGCCAACTTTCCCAGGGTCAGCAGAGGACAGGGATAACTCAGCATGACTCTTGGATTTCAACACACATATGATTCAATGGCCCGTGGTGGTAACATGGACTATGTAGATTAACATAGATCCCAGCTGTAGCAGGGCCATATGATCCTTAGTAACAGTCTGGGCCCGAATGTTACCATGACTCTAGGTGGCGGTAAAGACCACTCAGATTAGCATGGTGTGATGGTAGTATGGCTCTCGGACACCAACATGGCCCCAGGTGTTGTACCCGAACCTGAGCATCCTCATAGTCTTTAGTGTTAACAGTAGCCGTGGACATCACCATGGCCCTGGGTAGCAGTGCAGACCACCCTCATCAGCTTCTTCCTCCCCTCTTTTTCTTCTTCACTTCTGCTGCTCTCCAAAGCACATGAGTCGTTCTACTTCTCTTTCTCTCCAATTTCTTCACCCTGTAGTTGCTCTTTGTAATGACATCTTCCCAGGCTGACCAAGCTGTGGATGTCTTCCAGCTGTCTGTTCTGAATCACATTTTAAAATTGGATTATTTGGTTTGCTGATGTCCATTGAAGTTTATTGAGTTCTTTATATATTTTGGATATTAGCCTTCTGTCACATGTGTAGTTGGTGAAAATCTTGTCTCATTCTGTAGGCTGCTGTTTTGTCCTATTGATGGTATCCGTTGCCTTACAGAAGTTTCTGAGTTTCATGAGGTCCCATTTATTAATTGTTACTCTTAGTGCTTACATTATTGGTGTTCTGTTCAGGAAGTTGTCTCTTGTGCCAATGTGTCCAAGGCTATTCCCAATTTCTCTTCTATTAGATTCAGTATATCTGGTTTTATGTTGATGTCTTTGATTTACTCATACTTGATTTTTGTGCAGGGTGATAGATATCAATCTATTTTTGCTTTTCTAATACTGACATCCAGTTAGACCAGCACCATTTGTTGAAGATACTTTCTTTTTTTTAATTGTGTATTTCTGGCTTCTTTATAAAAATCAGGTAATTATAGGTGTGTAGATTTACATCTGGGTTTTTGATTTGATTTCATTGATCAATCTGTTTTTACGGCAATAACATATGGTTTTTATTACTATAGTTCTGTAGTAGAATTTGAGATCAGGGATAGTGATACCACCAGAAGTTCTTTTATTGTGCAGGATTGTTTAGATAGTTTGAGTCATTTTTTTTCCACATGATTTTGCACATTGTCCTTTCAAGGTCTATAAAGAATTGTGTTGGCAATAGAAACAGAAGGAACAATGCCAAATTCTTTTTAGCAGGCTATAATTACACTGATATCCAAACCACATAAATATATTAGTAAGAAGAAGAATTACAGATCAATCTCACTCATGAACATTGATGTAAAAATACTCAATAAAATACTGGCAAATTGAATCCAAGAACACATTAGAAAAATAGTCCACCAAGTCAGCTTCATTTCAGAGATACAGGGGTGGTTTAACATATGAAAATCTGTCAATGTAATCTACCATATAAACAAACTGAAAAATAAAAACCACACAGTCATCCCATTAGATGCTGAAAAAGCCTTTGACAAAATACAACATCCCTTCATAATAAAGATCTCGGAGAGAGCAGGGATGCAAGGAACATTCCTAAACATAATAAAGGCAATATATAGCAAGCCAACAGCCAACATCAAACTAAATGGAGAGAAACTCCCAGTGATCCCACTGAAATCAGGAACAAGACAAGGTTGTCCACTCTCTCCATATCTATTCAATATAGCTCTTGAGGTTCTAGCTAGAGCAATAAGACAACAAAAGGAGATCAAGGGAATACAAATCAGAAAAAAAGAAGTCAAACTTTCACTATATGCTGATGATATAATAGTTTACATAAGTGATCCCCCAAATTCTACCAAGGAACTTCTACAACTCATAAACACTTCCAGTAATATAGCAGGATACAAGATTAACTCCAAAGAATCAGTGGCCCTCCTTTACACAGATGATATAAGGCCTGAGAAAGAAATTATAGAAACATCACCCTTCACAATTGCCACAAATAGCATAAAATATCTCAGAGAAACTCTAATCAAACAAGTGGAAGGTCTATATGACAAAAACTTTAAATCTTTGAAGAAAGAGATTGAAGAAGACACCAGAAAGTGGAAAGATCTCTCATGCTCTTGGGTAGGTAGAATTAACATAGTAAAAATAGCAATCTTACCAAAAGCAATCTACAGATTCAATGCAAGACCCATCAAAATCCCAGTAAAATTCTTCACAGACCTCAAAAGAATAGTACTCAACTTTATGTGGAAAAGCAAAAAACACAGGATAGCCAAAAGAATGCTGTACAGTAAAGGAACTTCTGGAGGCATCATAATCCCTGACTTCAAACTCTACTGCAGATCTACAGTACTGAAAATAGCCTGGTATTGGCATAAAAACAGACAAGAGAACCAATGGAACCAAATTGAAGACCCAGTTATTAATCCACAAAGCTACGAACACCAGATTTTTGACAAAGGAGCAAAAAAATATAAAATGCAAATAAGAAAGCATATTGAAAAAATGGTGCTGACATAACTGAATATCAACATGTAGAATAATGAAAATAGATCCGTATCTATCACCATGCACAAAACTCAAGTTCAAATGGATCAAAGACCTCAACATAAAGCCAGCTATACTGAATATCATAGATGAGAAAGTGGAAGTACACTTGAATGCATTGGCCCAGGAGACCACTTCCTAAATATAACCACTGTAGTACAGACATGGAGAGAATCAATAAATGGGGCCTCCTGAAACTGAAAAGCTGCTCTAAAGCAAAGGACATGGTCAACAAGACAAAATGGCAGCCTACAGAATGAAAAAAGATCTTCACCAATCCCAAATCAGACAGAGGACTGATCTCCAAAATATACAAAGAACTCAAGAAATTGGCCATCAAAAGAACAAATAATCCAATAAAAAAATGGGGTACAGACATAAACAGAGTACTCTCAACAAAGGAATCTAAAATGGTTTAAGACACTTAAGGAAATACTCAATATCCTTAGTCATCAGAGAAACGCAAATCAAACCAACTCTGAGATTTCACCTTACACCTGTCAGAATGGCCAAGATCAAAACACTGATGACAACTTAGCCTGGAGGGGATATCGGGGGAAGGGAATATTTCTGCATTGCTGGTGGCAGTGCAAGCTAGTGCAGCCTCTTTGGATGTCAGTTTGGTGATTTCTTGGAAAATTAGGAAACAACCTTCCTCAAGACCCAGTAATGTACCACAAGGACATGTGCTCAACTATGTTTACAGCAGCATTGCTTGTCATAGCCAGAACCTGGAAGCAACCTAAATGCCCCTTGACTGAAGAATAAATTAGGAAAATGTGATACATTTATACAATGGAGTACTACACAGCAGAAAAAAATTAATGACATCTTGAAATTTGCAGGCAAACAGATGGATCTAGAAAACATCGTATTGAGTGAGGTAACCCAGACCCAGAAAGACAAATATCATATGTCTTCACTCATAAGTGACTTTTAGACATAAAAAAGAAAACCAGCTTACAATTCACAATCCCAGAGAACCTAGACAACATTGAGAACCCTAAGAGAGACATATATGGATCTAATTTACATGGTAAGTAGAAAAAGATAAGATCTCCCGAGTAAATTGGGAGCATGGGAGCCATGGGAGAGGGTTGAAAGGGAGGGGAGGAAGAGAGGGGAGCAGAGAAAAATATATATTTCAATAAAATCAATTATAATAAAAGACAGATAGAAGACAGACACACATAAAGAATTTTGTTGGAGTTTTCATGGGGATTGTGTGAACCTGTAGATTGCTTTTGGTAGGAAGACCATTTTTGCTTTGTTGATTCTACTGATCCATGAGCATGGGTGACCATTCCATCTTCTGATATCCTCAATTTCATTCTTCAAAGACTTGAAGTTCTTTCCATACAGGCCTTACATTTGCTTAGATAGTATTTATGGTTATTGTGAAGAACCAGTTTTTTTCCCTTAATTTATTTCTCAGTCCATTTGTCATTTGTATATAGGAAGGCTACTTTTATCTTGACTTAATCTTGAATGTAGCCACTTTGCTAAAAGTATTTATCAGCTGTAGGAGTTCTGTGGTAGAAATTTTGGAATCACTTATGTATACTATCATATTACTAGTAATAATGGTACTTTGACTTCTTCCTTTCTAATGTGTATACTGTTGATATCTGTCAGTTGTCTTATTGCTGTAGCTTGTACTTCAAGTACTATACTGTATAGATATGGAGAGAAGTCATGCATGTCCCCCTGCCTGTACTGTACATTGCTGTGCTATGTAGTCAATAGTAAGAGGGTGGCTTTGGTACACTAGTTACAGACTTCATGAACAGTTCCTTAGCTTGCCACTCATGGCATCCTTCTGCTGCGGGGCCCATCCAGGAAACCATATTGTATTTAGTTATCACACATCATCTCTGGTCTACAATATTTCTTAGAATGTACTTGAGAGTACTAGCCTTAGCTGGGCAGTGGTGGCACACACCTTTAATCCCAACACTCAGGGGGAAGTGGCAAGTGAATCTGTGAGTTCGAGGTCAGCCTGATCTACAAGAGCTAGTTCCAGGACAGGCGTCAAAGCTACAGAGAAACCCTGTCTTGAAAAGAGAGAGAGAGAGAGAGAGAGAGAGAGAGAGAGAGAGAGAGAGAGAGAGAGAGAGAAAACTTGCCTTATCCTAACGCTTGCTTGGGCTTCTATTTTACTCCCTAACACCTCTTAATGTCATTGTCCTCCATCCTCACACTGCCTGTGCCTCAGCTCTATGTTCCCAGCATCTTTTGTGCAAGAGTGCAAACATCCCAGTGTCTGTGATCAACACTGAGCTCAGAGTCCCTCAGATCCCTCCTCCTCAGGGGTTAAAGATTCTATTTGCTTAATATACACCAATAGGGAAGTCATTTCATGTTGGCTTCCACAGAAAACTCCAATGCCTTGAGCAGTGAGCACAGTGTGGTACCTTAGTGATGAAGTTTTGGAGCTGGAGGGCTGAGATCTCAGTGAGTTCACTGGGACTCTAGCTCTTTCTCTCATTTCTCTCCCCACTTTGGTTTTCCTCTTGTCCCAATGTTGCAGAAGCTGCCTCTTCAGGAGAGAGAAGGAAAGGAAAGGCCTCAGGGTGGAAGTGAAGGAAGATCTGCTTGTCTCAGTTGATGGAAGAGGGAGTAGGTAGGGTTTGTCTCTTAAAGGGACAAGACAGACCATTACAATTATGACCTCATCTATCACTGTAAATCTGATGGCCAGTCTGTCCTCTCATGACGTTACCATGTCTCAGTCTGTCTACTTGGGCACAAGCATAGCTAGGTCCTGACAGTGCAGCTGCCTTCTTTTGCTCACTGTCTGAGGCCCTTAGGCACAGCCTCTTGCCATTGGATTCACCAGGCCTGAATGACATGGCATTAACACTATGCAGTCCATATAGAAAAGGCCACCTCTCTGGGTGTGAAGAAGGAAGGAGCTATCATAAGCCCCCTTTTATCATCTTGATTAAGGGTAACCTCTTTAATATCAAAATGCTCCTGAGACTGGCATACATTTAATAGTTGATAGGCAATCAGACAAGAATAGTCACTTGAAGAATGAATGTTTAGTCCTGTCTTCCTACGCTCTGGAGAGGGGCCTCGCAGTCACATTACATTGTTCCTTTAAACAGTGATTTTGACATTAATGGACAAAGCCTTTTTCCACAGCTGGCTTGCTGCTGTTATTCATTTTGCTGCTGCTGCTTTTATGCCAGGGGAAGAATGTGAACCAGAATTCCCATTTCTTCATCCTCAGAGGGGTGTCCTTCCCCACCCACAGTGTCACTCAGGGGCTGGGATGATGGGCAGCCATTCCAGGGTGTGGATCATAATCTAGAATCACTTTCATTCCTGTTAAAGCCAGCAGATTAAACCTTGCTCAGAGAATGTGTGTGTGTGTGTGTGTGTGTGTGCCCCCCACATTCATATGCTCACACGCAGTGAAAGCAATTAAAGGAACCAGTGTAGTGACAGAGACAGCCTGTCAACTGTGCCAAGTTGACAAATTTTGCATTGTAAAAACAAAAACAGGAACTTAATCGCTTCCCTCCCCATGAGTGTCACTGATACAGCATGCCTCTGCAGCTGAGGAGTGGAGCTGACATCCGATCAGTAAACACAAGGCCATGCTGATAGAGGTGTCTACTGATCCCTACAGGCTAGCCATGAAGACAGCTGTGATTTCAGTCCTGCTTCACCGTTGCTCACCTGCTGGCTGAGACCTCATGTTCTCAGGTGGAGATTCAGCTGCTCACAGCCTGTCCCTGACAATGGCACCACCAAGGGCCAGTTCAGTATTGTCTGCTCTGAAATCTGACATCTTCAGGTGACTGATCTCTGCATTTCTGTATCATGGCAATCTGCTAATTTTCTTTCTTGTGGCCTCTTCTCTGTGCCCTCCAAATTCTTTTTACCTTGACTTTGTCTTTTGCTTGAGATAGCTTATGTTGATTAGATATTCTATGGCTTGACCTCTAGTCTGTGCTGGGACACACACACACTCACACACATGTTCTAGATATATTGAACAGAATAACCCTACCACGAATACAGTTCCCTTGCTAGAGAGATAACAGAAGGCATAAGATAGTGTGACTTTGGAGTTCCCGGAGCATCTTCCCTTTATGTAAATAAAAGAGTTCTAAGCCTATTACAGAACTATATACAATAAGAACAAATACCAAGTATAAAAACTAGAATTACCACATCAAGAAACAATGAGGTTTTACAGGTACCCAGAGAAAATCATAAGAATACTAGCTAATGCCTATAAAGATACCTTTGTATCAGTCAAAGCCTGTATAGAACTAAATGATCAGTTTAAGACCATAGTAGGAGTGTTGCAGAGATCCTCTTACCATTACTCTTTAATATATTCCTGGAATTAATAATAGCCACAGCCCTGGAGGATGAGAAGATAATGTGCATTGGATTCAGAACGTCAGGACTGAGCTTCAATAGCAAGTCCTTAAACTCTGTAGCCCAGGCCACCTCAGACTTGCAACAGTCCTCTTGTCTCAGTCTCCCAAGTGTTAGATTACAGGCATCAGTCACCATATTTATCAAAAATGCAAATTCTTTTTTGTTGATATCTCTTCCTCATCTATCTTTAATAAAGCCCACCCCAAATTACCTTTCATTTGTGCTATCAAGAGAATGTTGACTTTTAAAGCAAACACCTGGGGCTGGGACTCTGAGAGCCCTGAATTTGTACCCAGCTCTGCTATTGCCTGCACATTTCTGGGATAGATATTGTCTTCTCCCAGGATTGCCTTCTGTTCTGAAGGGAGGGAATCCTCTATGACCTATCTTTAATTATCTGTGTTTGGGTTAAAGTCTCACTACAACCCTGGCATCCATATACTCAGAGAGCCTGGAATATTTGGGTTAAGGCTTCACCCCAGCCACTGGCACCCATATATCCAGAGCCTGGAATGTTTGGGTGGAAGTTCCATCCCAAGCCCTCTCCCATAGGAGTTGCCTCAGTGCAGACTCCACCCCTGAGAAAGCCCACCAAATGATGACCCCACCCCGGAGATGCTCAAGACCACTCCCACAGAGTATTTAAATTGCCTCCCCCCCCCGCCCCCTGCCGAGGAGAAGAAACACATGGTTTTCAGGTCTTCCTTTTCTGTCAACTCTCTGGGGAGCTGAAGCCATCTGGCAGTGTTTGTATCCATTAAACCTGGGTTTTTTCTAATTCAGTTTAATTTGGTTTGATATAGATTATTGCATTAGCAGAGAGGCTTATTGGGGTGCAGAAAGTTTTCAATCTGGTCCACTGGGAAAGAAAGGTGCCTTTGCTAACTTTATGGCATACAGATTAGGTGATGTCACATCAGTACAAATCACCACTCAGAAGAGCCTGCTATCACATAAACTCACAGAGCCCCCGACCCTTTCCTGCATGTGGAACTTCCCACTTATTCTATCAGCCACCATGGTAGCTTCCACCCAACCAAAGCTTATAGGCTTTGACTCTGATGTCTGGGAGAAGCAAATCTCCTTTGTGTGTCTGCAGGAATCTTGCCTGAGACAGAGTCTTCTGGAGCTCATTGTGAAACATTTATGGGCAAGGCCAACTAGTCAGGAGAATGACTTCCTGAGATCTGAAAGCTTAAACTCTTGAGCAACATAGTCAATTCTATCACCTGCTAGCTGTGTGGCCTTAGTGAAGTCACTGAATCTCGCCGAACCTCAGTTTTTCCCTCTAGATTATGGGTTGTATTACTGGTGAGTCTGTGATGTGTATCTGAGAATGATGTGGGGGAGGAAAACCGTGCTTTGAGGTTAACAGTGAAGAGTGGTGCAGAGGAGGAAGTGGAAATCCCGGATGTGAAGGGATTTTGCTGGGTTGCATCGTAGGGTGGTGTTAATTGTACCAAGGGAAGCTGGATGGGGGTGGGGACAGAAGGAGTGGAGCTCATTAGCAGCTGGAGAAACAGGAGCCTGGAGGGGGGAGTTTGTGGGTGGTGGAGCTGGAGTGAGCAGCACAGCAGAGGAATGATAGCTCCTTATTTACACTCCTGTTTCTGCGATTAGATGGAGCTCTTGACGTAGACACTTTTTTTTCAGTTGCCTCTGTTCTTCAGACCTGACAGCATTCAAAGCACAGTACATGCTCAAAAAATATCGCTAGGTACCAGTGTACACTTTTACTACATTCTTTGGTTTGTCTCTTAACCTGATGGGCTGCCCTTGGGTGGCATCCCTATTCTGTATTCTCTCCATACAGCCTGTAAGTCCACGCTCCAGATTATGAACTGAAGATCTCTTCAGGGTAGCATACATACATCTGACTGTATTGCCTCCCATGGCTGAGTCTGCTCCTAGATTTCAGATCTTCCTCCATTACCAGGCAGTACTAATCAATAAATACCAGGATTCAAAGTGAGTGTACCAACCATTCTTGCTCTGAGAAGCTAGGGGTCCATCTGGTTCCCCCAGCTCCTGAGTTCTTACTCAGTCGGACCTTACACTTCATAGCATGGCTCCTGCCATCTGTGAGGTATGCAATTGCTGGTAGTTTTCTGGCCTAGTTTTTTTTTTTCACACCATGGTGGCTCTTAAAAAATATTTTCCTAGCAGCAAATAGGTGTCTTCCTGCTGGGAAGAAAGGGGAAGAAGAATTAGCAGCTTCCCATCTGAGAACTTCCACTGGAATTGATTTATCCAGGCAGAAAGAACCCAGCATTTTCCTTTCAAATTAATATGCAAATGAGTCTAAGCAACACCTCCCACAGGCAGGTTCAGAACACAGTGGTATTATCCAGGAACATTTATTAGCACTATTAATAGAGTTCACTGTTTTTCTCCTCCCCCCAGCTTTTATTGCCATTCTAATTATGGACCATTTTGTTGCATTTTATTTTATTCTCTGGGATCTGGTGCAGGCCTGCTGCTCTTGCTGGCGGGGAAAGATGATCCCTGGGGGAGAAGCTGTAAAAGTGTGTGTGGAGCGGGGGCATGTTCTTCATGATTACTTCTTTCCATGACATCACTCCCTCACTTGGTTTTCATCTTTGCAGTAGCGAGTTTTTTATACCTCTGACACTATGGGAGCATAATTCCACTATGGGAGGAACACAACTGAGATCTGCTAACTGAGCAGGTTTGGGAGGGTGTTGGGCTTCTCAAGAACAGTACTATCACAGAGGATGTTCCCTAGAAACTCCAGACCCTTGGGTGATACCTGCAGTGGAACAAGCCATTTCCTAGGTATGCTGTTTAGATGTTCGTTTTACCAAAGCTTAAATAGGCAATGATAGCATATCTGTTTTCCAATGAGGAAACTAAGGCATAGAGAGGTTAAATGACTTGCCAGGGCTGGTGGAGTCTAGTTTTTGATTCTCACATCCAACCTGCTGTTGTCCCCTGGGTTTCATCATTGTTCTCCTTCCCCATGGCAAGCAGTTAAGTCCTGCTTGGACAATTCCTAAGAGGCCTACTGTTTCCATTACTCTTCTGAAAAGGTAGCCGCTGCTGTGGCCACTCTCCTCTCCCTCCCCCCCTTTCTCTGCTGCTCTCTGCTCTTCCCCTTCTCCTTTTCCCTCTTTCCCTTCTCCTCCATAACCCATTAAATAAATACCCACTTTCTCTGCATGGCATGCCTATCTGTCTCTGTTTCTCACCAGTGGCAACTCCTCGTGGGGCCAGCTGCCCTCATGGCCTGCTGTGCTCTCCTACCCACTGCTGCTCTAAACCACCTGCAGTGGCCCACTGTGCCCCTTGGGGAATGGCACCACAGCGTTTTACCATAACACCTACCCCGGAAGACAGTCTTTTCCTGATTAAAACAGGACACTTTGGGTTAGAGATTGTATACCTTTAGAGGATACAGGCTTCATAAGTGAATGCATCCTTATGAAGTGAATGCATCTCTTGCTGAAGGGAGTCTGTTACTATTTAAAGTCACAGAGCCCCAAATTTCTTACCCTGCCCCAAAGTCCCCTCCAGATGCCCTTCCTTACCTTTGTTCTGTGCAGTCGAGCTGTGTGTGCTGGTGACACCCAACCCTTCCCCACATCCAAGGTGTTTCAGGTCAGATGCAAGCCCAGTGATTTATGGTACTTACTCATCTAACCTCCTCACCCCAAGCCATCTTCAGATGAAAGTCATCCTCAGATGAGACAAGTTATTAACTACTGAACTTTCTCAAGTCCTGGGCCTTTCGTAGCTCAGGCTGGCCTTGACCTTGCAGTGATCCTCTTGAGTGCTGACTCGGCTGCTGTGAGAATCTGTGATCTTAACCAGCATGGGTTGCCTCTCATTCGCCAGCTTCCTCTCTGTAACTAGATTTCTGGAAGATGACATGATAGTTTTTGTTCTAGATGTTGATATGAACCCAGGACCCCTTGTTCTGTCAGGATGGAACCTTCAAGAGGAGGTGTATGCGTGTCTCTCATGTTTAGACCTCCCCTGCCCTCCAGCAAGTTTTCCCTATGACAAATTTTAAAACCCAAGGGAAAAGAATAGTTTCATCCATTGCCCATGTGTCCTTCTAGCCAGCTCTGTTTCACTCAGAGCTATGGTTTTATAGATGTTGAATGTCAACACCAGGTGTGCCATTGTCAGGAGAAAGTGGGCTTTCTCTGTCGCTTAGCGTTCAGCTATCTTTCTACTCCTCCAGGGACAGGGCAGTCCCTAGGTGCTGGGTGGAATGCACATGTGGGCTGCGCTGTTGGAACTCAGAGGGTAGTGAGTGTGACTGAGCTGTGCAGATCCCATGGCTGTGTCCAAGTTAGGCTCATGTTAGTAGCTGTGGGACTGGGTGTGTATGTTGAGAGTTGGTGGGCAGAGAATCTGTGTCAGGGAAGGTATTGCTTAGAGGATAGGCTGGGCTGGGCTCTACCAGGAATTTTATGTCAACCTTGACTAAGGTACTCACTGTGTTGAGAGCCCATTTCCAAGCTGGAGACAAACTGGGGGCAGAGAGAACATTAGTGACACATTATTGAGTTCTAATTTTTCCTGAGTTGGTATGATATTCCACATAACTAGTCTGATAGAGTCTAGAATAGCTCCCTGAATCCAGTTCCTTTTCTACCTCACCCTGCCTACTCTTGCCCCTCTGTTCAGAGAAGGTTTTATTGAGGTAGGTGACTTTGGAAAGAGCAGGCAGAAGTTACAGGTAGAAACCTGCTTGCAAAAGAAGAGTAAAGGATGAAGAACAGACACAAATGGGCAATGAGAAATGTTTGTTTTAGATTCAGAGTCAAAAGCCATTCTTTAGCAGGGGAATGGATGTAACCATTGGCATTGGAGACCTGAGTTTAAAATCAGAGAGCAAATGTCTCTGAGCATTGCTTCCTCAATAGGAAGGCATCTTTGGTGAAACCCTGAAGTTGGGATTCATTTCTGAATTCAGAATACTATCTCAAGCTCTGGACAGGTAGTTCTCGGGGACTGGGGAGAAGGGCTTAGCGCTGCACACAGGGTGGCCTCCTTGAATGGAGTCTATAGGAGCTGTGGCATATAAGGATGAGGCATGGGTAAAAACTCCAGAGGAAGGAAAGGGAAAGCTGGATGAGCCGAGAGAACTACTTCTGCCTTTTCATAAATTAATGCTATTTATGAAGAAATCACCAGAGAATGTTGGCTATGGTGGTCTTTATACAGCAGCATCGGACTTTCCCACACTCCTGCCCTCAAAACTTGGGGATCTAAGCTGAAGAGGAAGCAGAAAGACTTTAAGAGCTAGAGGTGGTAGATGACTCCAAGGCAAGAGTTCTTGAGATATAATAGAACTGATGTGCATAGGAGCTCACAAAAACTATGCTAGCCCTGGACTGGTTCAAACCAGACAAAATCCAGGTGCTGAGAAAAGGAAGTGGAGGCTAGGTCCCACCTTTTGTAAAGAAGCTATTTGCAATGGTCACCTGCTAGGAAAGGGAAAGTCAGTTTCTTCAGGGGAGTGTCACTGTAGCTGACCAACACAAAACGTAATTTTTAAGAGACTTTTTTGCTTTTTTGAATATTTTTTTGTCTTAGAGAAAGAATGGTTGGGGGCAGAAAATTGGGTGAATTGGGAAGTGGAAAGGATCTGGAAAGAGTTAGGGGAGGAGAAATATGATCAACACATATTGTTTGAAAATTAAAAAGTCAAACAAGAACAAGAGGGGACTCACAAAGAGGGAGAACATCTCGCCCAGGGACCAGCAGCACAAGTAAAGGGTGGGACTCTGAAGTCCAGTGGGTCCTGACCCCCTCACAACCCTCTGTCCTTCGGTACTGTAGGACTGCAAACAGTGGAATCAACCACAGGTAGGATGGCTTCAGTGACAGTCACTAATTTTCTCAAGGTTCTGGGGCTGGAAGTTCATCCAACACTAAAGTTGGAGTTGGTGTCTCCTGAAGTCTTGTCACCTTTCCCATGCATCTTTCCATGGTCGCCCTCTATATCTGTGTTAAGTGTCCTCTTTCTATCATGGTTTTTATTTTTTTTTGAGGGGGGGGAACCAGAATTTCCCCATTTGGATTCTTAGTCTCATTAATAAAAAATTAAGTAACAGACCCTGAAGGAAGTACAAGGCAATTTTATTAGAGTTTGAAGGAAAAATGATAGGACAGTCAAGTTGAACATTCCAGTAGCAACTGGAAGGAGGGGAAGGGATGAGAAGGTAAGTCGTGCCTTTGAGCATCTGCACAGCGGACAAGCAGCCACATGCTGGAAGGAGTGGGAAGAGAGCCCAGAGTGTCCAGCATAGCATGTTCAGGCTTTTGGACAGTGTCTATCTGTAGATTTCAGAAATAAGAATATAGAAATAAAGAAATAAAGTTGTAAACCTAGGAGAGTGAGAATAGGCTCTTAGCAGCTTTCTCAGTAATTTAAGGATTAACTATTAGCAATGGGTTATTTTCTCAGCTGCTCAAGGATCAATTATCAGCAGTGGGTTATTGCATTTTACAACTGGTTGCTCTGTTTACAAGACCAAAGCATCCCTCTGCAAACTGAGAATTAGCCCTAAGATAACACTCCTGCCACCATGATCAACAACAGATATGAGCTGAGTTAACCTTTAGAGGGTGGGATGTATGTGACTTTTTGGTTATGCGTTGTCCCTGCTATGTGAAACTGGCAGTATTACGGGGAGAGCAGAGCTTTGGTAAACACCATCAGAGAGTGCCAGGGAGAAACAAAAACCTAAAATATAAACACTAGTTAAACTAAAAATCCTGTTACTAGAAATTGCAAAGAAGGGAAATTTGTATCTAAGTTTCACAGCAAGATTGTAAAAATTTCTTTGTTCATACCTAGTGCTTGTTGCTTCTTGCTATAAAAGGGGGAGTTTGAAGATTGTCTTTGGCCACAGCTTTACAAGTCCGTCTCTGGCTGTGGTCTCAACTAGCTGACAAGCTTTGGTGCCCTATGGTGTTTTTTAAGTTTTTATTTTTTCTTTTTCCTGGAATAAAGTTTACTTCTGGTTTACTAGACTTTGGTGGTCCCCATCTTTGTGCGCCCCCTGTGGATTCACATTGTTACATTATCTCATTAAGGGGATAATTATTCCTCCTCTCTTCTTAGCATTCTTCAGATGCCACAGAACTCCTCATCAGATGTTTGAAAGGTGTAGATAGACTAACTCATAGAAAGGAGACAATGCTTATACTTTTTCCCAAGGTGTTTTAGTACAAAGGAATGAACTAAGCTCCTGAGAAGATACAGTAGCTGCTTGTAGGAAGCCACCTGGAGGCACAGGTGGTCCTGCAGTTTGGAGGTATACCTGGCTTAGCCACGTGGGGCTGAGCACCCTTGCCTGCACCCTTGCTTGCACATGCTCAGACCAGCAGATTGGCATTAACCAATCAGGACAGCGTTCAAGCCTCTCCACCGTTTAAAAGCAGCTGCCTCTGGGCTCTACTTGCTCTCTCTAAGCTTTCTCTCGTCCCTGCTCTGTCTTCCCTTCCCCCAATTTTCCTCAATCAAATGCTCCGAATAAAGACGTGACCAGGGAAGGAATTCTCGTTTTTAGTGGCGTTCATTCCTGCTGGTCAGGAAGCGCGTCGCAACTGGTGCTCGAAACCCCGGGACGCCGAGGAACCCTGACAACTACGCCAGGGGACTCTGAGAAGGAAGCGCCCAGCAACTGGTGCTGAAAGCCCGGGAGAAAAAGCCGAGATCAGACACCGGACAGAGAGCCGTGAATTTCAGAACTCTGCCACGTGGAGTGGTGAGTGACGTCAGTTAAATCCTCCAGAAAGGGGAGGAAAAAGAATGGAAAAAATATAGGCCTAAAAAGAAAAGAAAATAGAAAGAATCAAAGTTAAGGTATCTGAAAGAAGGTACAGAAAGCAACGGGGAAGAAAAAAAAGAAAAACCCCTTAAGTTCAGTGCAGGTGGAGCTGAGAAAAAGCGAGGTTTACGGTTGGGAGATCGGCGGCTTCCTCCGTCCGTACTCGCTGTTAGAGACTCCGGGCAACAGTCTCGTAGGGAGGCGGGTTTGATCGTGTTTGAAGACTGCCTTTTCCTGTTCTTAAAGAGCCACAGAGCTTTTGGAGGTGATTTTCGCCTAATTTTGTTAAGAGAGCTCAGTCTCTGGCTCTCACGTACAGAAAACTTTAATTTTGATTGAGGAAGTAGCCGGAGTGGTGGCACACGCCTTTAATCCCAGCACTTGAGCTCTGAGCACAAGCTCTGCAAAGAACCGCGTTTCCATAGCAACATGGGCGGGCGGAGGAAGCTCATCGGCGGGGCCACTTGCTGAGTGCTCGTCACTCCCCGGCCCCTGGGAAGGTCTGAGACTGGGGCCCCCCGCGGCCCTAACCGGGCCCCCCACGGGTGGGCGGATGCCCCCCCTCGCCGGAGCTTGGAAAAGACTCACGGCCGGCGGTGCGAGTTCATTGCCTGAGGTGAGGCAGGGTGCACAGTTCGCAGGTACAGGATAAACGGCGAGCCCGCGCACGGCCCGGGGCGGGGCCATGCCTTTGTATGGGCCACGCCTCAGCTGCGGCCGCCAAAAATTCAGTCAGATAAAAACATTTGTCGCCAAAAATTCAGTCAGATTCCCCAAAAAATGCACATCGTCCCGTCGTCAGCAGGAAGCAGCTAGATCGATTGTCGACGCCCATTTTCCCTCAAAGAACTGGTCGTAATTATCATAATAAAGGCGTGTCAACCTGGTTACCCTTAACGGACCTATTGCCTCAGGCAACGGGTAGAATAAAACAATGCTACCTAGAGGTTTTTTCATTTGAATGCGGGCCTGGAGAGATGGCTCAGAGGTTAAGAGCATTGCCTGCTCTTCCAAAGGTCCTGAGTTCAATTCCCAGTGACAACTGTTTTGGTTTTAGACAATAGAGGGGGACTACCAGTGACAGCTTCCCCCAGAGAAAGGATTTCTCTTGCATTCTTTACACTTAATTTTTAATTCAAAATTTTGCTGGAAAAACAACAGCAGACAGAGATGCTCTGTTTGAAAGCAATTCCGTCTAATTCTAAGGCCTGCTTTAATGGCACAGGCAAACAAGATTTGCTCTTTGGAGCAGAGACATGCAAGTCTCTAAGTTCAAAACCAGCCTACTTCCAGTACTGATTGTGCTGAATTTTTACACTGAGAGTTTTTAATACTCTTAAATGTTAATTTGGGAGGAGAGTTTTGTTTATGTTTTTCTAGGAATGCTGACATACATCTGGATGCCAACGAGACTGACAAGAGAAATAAAGAAGAAAGATGACCCAGTGGATGCTGAGTGTCCTGCTGTGGAAGATTCGTGCGGAGGCAGCAGTGATGACCTTCTGGGCAATGTCAAGAGCAGCTGTTTCACACCATCGGCTTGAGCAGCACCCTGTTCAACCTCTTATCTCTTATTCTATTTTGCCTTTTCCTTCCTTAGGAATGGGTGGGAGCAGAGATATTCTTGGCATGCTGTGTCTAGGTGGAAGTGCTGTATGTCTTTGATTGGTGTGCTACCTGCTAGCCCAAGTGAGGAGGGACAAGGTCTTTGTGGCACAGGCCTTGGCAGCCTTGGAATGTGTATCCTCACCCCAGGTTTGGCTCTCAGCTTCAAAAGAGCTCATAGGCAATTAGCCATGCATAGCCTTTGTACCCTCAAGGGACCAGATAGTCCCATTGCACTGAGGAAGGTATGCATAGGCGGAGGGTGTGCAGACACAGCCCTAGCACTCCCAGGGTAGTTGTCCCATTGCACGGGAAGGGTGTGTCTTGTTTTTCTTTTCTTTAATCGGTCCACACATCATGAGGTGGGGACCAGATTGGAAAATAGTTTTGCCTTATTGCTTTTATTTACAGTAGAAGGGGGAGATGTAGGAAGCCACCTGGAGGCACAGGTGGTCCTGCAGTTTGGAGGTATACAAGTCCATACCTGGCTTAGCCACGTGGGGCTGAGCACCCTTGCCTGCACCCTTGCTTGCACATGCTCAGACCAGCAGATTGGCATTAACCAATCAGGACAGCGTTCAAGCCTCTCCACCGTTTAAAAGCAGCTGCCTCTGGGCTCTACTTGCTCTCTCTAAGCTTTCTCTCGTCCCTGCTCTATCTTCCCTTCCCCCAATTTTCCTCAATCAAATGCTCTGAATAAAGACGTGACCAGGGAAGGAATTCTCGTTTTTAGTGGCGTTCATTCCTGCTTGTCAGGATGCGCGTCGCAGCTGCTCTTCTAAAAACGTATTTCCTCTTTTATTTGTCTGACAAATATGTAAAAAGTACCTACTATGTGCTAGTGTGGTGCAATATTTCCAAGTCAAAATGGACTTTATTTTACAGCTACTGGGGAAGGAAGGGTAACTTCTATCGACTCCTTTGATGGCTATTCTTGGTTGTCAACCTGACTACATCTGAAATTAACTAAAATCCAAATGTCTGGACACAGCTGTGAGGGATTTTTCTCTTAATTAAAACACTTGAAGTAGGAAGACCCATTTCTAATTTGGATCTTTGATGTGGAAAGAAGATACACCTTTAATTGGCCCACACCTGCTGGCAGCCTATATAAAGGACATGGAAGAAGGGAGCGCTCTCTTTCTTTTTACCTGCTTGCTTTCGCTCAGTTAGTAAGCCTATTCCTTCACTGGCATTGATCCAACTCCTTTAGAATTCTGATGTATACCAAAGACCAGCTAAGAAATCCAGCCTCATGGAACAGCTACTGGATTCTTAGACCTTCCAGTTTTAGGCAGTTATTGTTGTATTATCTGGACCAGAGCCTGTAAGCCATTCTAATAAATTCCATATATATATATTCATTCTATATGTTCTGTTCCTCTAGAGAACCCTGACTCACATAAACCCACATACAGGTTTTTTTCTCTTGCTTTGAGATGACATCTAAAGGAGGATAGTGGTTTTTAGGCAAATTGCTTTAATTTAGACTTCTGTCAGAAGCCTGAAATCTTGATATAGTTGTTTCAGACTCCATCTGCTGCCTAGCAATAATGATGGAGAATTAAGGCAGGTCCTTTATGCAGTGTTTAAGTCTGGACAGGGCCTGGCTAGTTTCCTTTGAATGGACCTCTCCCAAAGTCTCCAGGCAGGGAGATAATTCCAACTCTTAAAGAGACAGTACCTCTGTGTCTGGCTTGGTGCAGCTGCCACAGGGACTTGCATGTGTAACACTAGCACCACAGATTCTTCTGTGGCTGGGTGTAGCTGAGAAGAGAGTGCACTAAAGGCTAACTGGAACCTGCTAAGTTCCTCTTCAAGGCTTCTGCAGGGCAGAAGGTGAAGGTAGAGCTGAGCATTGACTTTTATCTGAACAGGACAGGCTTTGTGTATCTCTCTGTGACATGGTCTCTGGCCATTACTCAAACTCTCATAGCCTTCTCTGTACTGCTTCTCCTGGGGAGATGGCCCCTCTGCTTCCTCTCCCTGGAGGGTTCTTTCAGTGAAAACCTGGACTTTAAGGCTGACTCAGAGGAAAGAGCTTAATTACTGTGGACTTTGTACCTCAGTTACTTTGGGATACAAAGTTTAATAATTCATAGGAATTAGGGCATGTTTTATTTCCTCTAGGTCAGGCTCTGCTGACCATTCTCAATTTTTCTTTAGTTCATCACATTTTCTAAGTTTGCTAGGAAGAGATCCCCATAGGCAAGATATGACTCAAGTGTTCCCATTTCCTTCTCTCTAAGGTGATTAATTTAACACAGATAAACCCTGGGGCTTTGTGTATCTCATTCTCAACACTTAGACTCACACAAAGAAAGCCCCCCTGTTAACCAATCAAGGATACTCTGTTTCTGTCTCTTGATAGATCGTCAAAGGAGAAAAATCATTTTGTATTTGTCCCTTTGAAAAAGGGTCAGAGATACCATTGATAATAAAAGAAATTATTGCTTTTTGTAGCAGGGATGGGGAGAGAAGGGGAGGGAGAGTGGATAGAGAAACAGAGAGAGAGAAAAGAAGAAGAGAAGGAGGAGGAGGAGGAGGGGGTAAAAGTGAGACATAAGAGTCCTGCTGCTATCTGGCTCTCAAACTGTACTGCCAGCTGTTGGGAAGCTGAGGTAGGCCTGCTATGACTTTGAGGATAGCCTGGTTTACATAATGAGTTCCAGACTATTCTGTGCTACATATGAGACTCATTTCAAAACAATAAGTAAAACATACAAGCAAAACTGATGTTTTGTTATCAGTCATAAGATGCGTCTATTTCAGAGCCACTAAAATGTGGGATGCAAGTTAGATTCAACCTGAAAAGAAGTACATGGCTACAGTAGCACAAGGAAGATGGGGGTCAGGAATCTCCTGCTTGATGTTCCATGCCCTTATACGGTGGCCAGAAGAGCTTTGGTGGCCTGCTTTGTCACTCTCTACTTTCCCCCTTGACATATGGTCTCCCACTCAGTCTGAAGCTCACCATTTGGCTAGGCTGAGAGGCCAGCAAGTTCCTGGGATCTGCCTTTTTCTGCCAGTCAGGGCTGAAGTTACAGGTATATGCAGCCATGCCTGGTTTTATACTGCGTTCTGGAATTTGAACTCAAGTTCTTATGCTTGCATTGCAAACTCTCTTGTCCACTGCGCCATCTTCGACCGTTTGGCCCTGAAAACTGTAAGAAAGAAAAAAACAAACAAGCATAATGAAACTTTGTTGTGGTTTTTTCTGTATCACTAATGATTCATTTCATCTTTTATTTTTTAATCAACTTATTTATCCTATGAATACAATATTTAAAATTTTATATGCCCCAAATGACTCAAATATATATTATAGATATATAAAAATTTCAAAGAATAAAGATATTATTTAAAAAACTTATATAGGAAGAAGAACTGAAAGAGAACATATGCATATTTTAAGAAAGTTAAAGCTTTTGTCTGTTTAATGTTCATATTTACTTAGGAATTTACAGAAAGAACATACAAAAGTTTATTAATGGTATAGTAGTCAGATAACACTATATTCAGCATGAAAGACATGAGTTGAATATTGGCCTTTAAATTTTTATTTTATGTGTAGGGACAATTTGCCTGAATGTGTCTGTGATAACAGGCACAGTAGGTGGTTAGAAGAGATCATCAGGTCCCTTCTATGAGTAAGAACAGCCCCATGAGTGAAGGGCCCTGTCTTACCTGTTCCTTGAGGCCAAAGCACAGGCTGCAAGAATTGTTTATGCTAACCAGCTTAGCTTCCCCTGCTCATTCTGTCAGCTGGAGGGAATTAGCTCAAAGCAATGTTTCTGTCTTTGCTATCATAATTTCACCTGCTAAGGAAGGTCCTCACAGGCACCCTAAATCTCCTCCCATCTGTCTGTCAGGGTTCCCAGCTCAATACCCCCTACATGGAGGCTCCTTCAGCTGGCTCCAAGCGGTCAACACCATGATCTCACTTCCAGATGGGAGGAGGCTTTAGTCCTCTTGCCTCCCAGTATTTAAGCCAACATGTGCTGAATAAAGTGGTCATTTACCCTTTGGGTGAATGAGCCTGGTCTCTCTGTGTGTGTCTGTTCAACTCCTAGGATATTGATCCAGTCTCGCGGTTCGATTCGGGCACACAATGGACTGTATGTACACAATAGACAGTATGTACACAATAGACAGTATGTAGACAAAAGTATGTACACAATAGACAGAATGTAGACAATGGACAGCATGTACACAATGGACAGTAGGTACACAATAGACAGTATGTACACAATGGACTGTATGTACACAATGGACTGTAAGTAGGTACACAACGGACAGTGCGTACACAATGGACAGTACGTACACAACAGACAGTGCGTACACAACGGACAGTACGTACACAACGGACAGTACATACACAACAGTCATTACGTACACAATAGACAGTATGTACTCAATAGTATGTACACAATAGACAGTATGTAGAAAATGGACAGCATGTACACAATAGACAGAATGTAGACAATGGACAGTATGTACACAATAGACAGTATGTACACAATGGACTGTATGTACACAATGGACAGTACGTACACAACGGACAGTACATACACAATGGACAGTACATACACAACAGTCAGTACATACACAATAGACAGTATGTACTCAATAGTATGTACACAAAAGACAGTATGTAGAAAATGGACAGTATGTACACAATAGACAGAATGTAGACAATGGACAACATGGACACAATGGACAGTATGTACACAACGGACAGTACGTTGATGCGGGAGAATTGTCTGTATTCTGTCAATCATATTTTAATAAAACGCTGATTGGCCAGGCAGGCAGTATAGGTGGGAAAACCAGACAGGAAGTAGAGGTGATATAATGAGAACAGGAGAATTCTGGGAAGCAGGGAGGTTCCTCTGCCACTCCTGCGCAGACCACCGAAGAGGCAACATGTAAGCTGCCCCCGCTGGAAAAGGTACTGAGCCATTATGGCTAACATAGATAATGATAATGGATTAATATAAGTTACAAGGACTAATAAGAAGCCTGACCTAATGGGCCAATCAGTTTATAACTTAATGTAGACTCCGTGTTATTTTCTTTGGGAATTGCCAGCTGTGGGGTACCGGGTGGGACAGAAGCCCCAACAAGCCGGCCCTCATGTTACATATGGCGCCCAATGTGGATAACTGAATTCACAGAAAGCCTGAGAAAGCTTGGGAAAGAATAGAGTAAAGCATGTTTTCTTGGTAGCAGCAATTTCTCAGGTCTACTCTGCTTGCTAGAGGCAAGCAAGCGCTCTCGTCTAAGAGAGGCTTCCTGACTCAGCTTTAGCTGCAAAACCCTGCAGCTCATTAAGAGGTCCTGCCATGAAACACTTAAACGGTGTTGGTGAAAAGCTGAATGCATGCTTTCCGGGGTGTTGGTGAAAAGCTGAATGCATGCTTTCCGGCTTTCAACCGTAGCAGGAAAAAAGCTGCGCTGTTTTAAAATGCCGGCTTTCTGGGCTGTCCTGCCAGGGCAATCTCTGACTCTTTCAGGCAGGCAGTCCGACTGAGTGTGGTCTGTGAGCAGAATGCTCCAGCTTGCTTGCTGGCACGGACCTTGAAATGCCATAGAGTTGTGGCAGTAAAAGGCTCCAGTGGTACCTCTACCATGAGTCTGGAAAGCTAAGGAATGGACTGGATCTAGCCGTCAAAGCCACGGTTTTAGACTCATATGGTCAGAAAAAGAGAGATATACAGTAAAAAGAGATTCAAAGAGGAAGAAAACCTCTAAATGGTTTACTATGAGTTAAAATATATGCAGGTTAAAAGGCTAAAGTCATTAAAAATAAAAAAGAAAGAGATTATAGGGAGATATAGGGTATGGTGGTACACACCTTTAATCCCAATGCCTGGGAGGCAGAGGCATATTGACCTCTGTGACTTCAAGAGACAGAGGTAGAGATTGACCTCTGTGACCTCAAGGTGTGGTAGTACACGCCTTTAATCCCAATGCCTGGGAGGCAGAGACAGATCTCTGTGAGTTCAAGGTGTGGTAGCACACACTTTTAATCCCAGTGCTGGGGAGGCTGAGACAGTGGGATCTCTGAGTTCAAGGACAGCCTGGTCTACGGAGTTATTCCAGGACAAAGATATACAGAGAACCAGTCTCAAAAAGTAAAAGTAAAAATAAAAGAAATAGAGGTTAAAATAAAGCCATCATAAAGATGGAAAATACACAGAGAATCTTGATACTGTATGCTATTATGCTCTCTTTTAATTGTTTGAATGCTGAGGAAGGAGCAACAGTCGCCAAAAGACATTTGCCTATAAATGCTGCAGAATTAATCCAAGATAGATATTTTGAAAATACCTTGACTTCAGAATTTGGGTCTAAGAATATGATGCTTTGGAAAGGAGGTCCTTCTTTTGTTTTCACAGAGGATGAGACCCTGTGGATTGCTTCTATCCCAATATGGTATGATAGACCACGTCCTCCTGAAAGGTTGCTGTGAACACCCAAAGGGCAAGCAAAGCCCGGTAGAATGAATCCCCAAAGTGTCTGTGGAGAGTCCCAGATGTCAGGTAACATTGTGACAATCACTGCCACTGGACAGTGATGTTTAATGGTTGGGGCTATGTTCACTATTATTTTTCTACAGAGTAGAAATAAATTATATTTTTGCCAGATAAATTCATCTCTGTTGCCTCAGACAAGAACTATTCATTTCTATCCTCATGAACTTTTGACAGCTTTCACCCTAACAGAGTACACGGAGCCTAGTGATGGATGCCTGCCAAGGTGCTCATCTTGGTAGGAGCTGATAATCTCTGGATATCTGGGAGGTCACACTTGAACTACACTGGAGAGAAACTCTGCACTTGACTTTTCTCATTTCCAAATCTTTGTCAATTTTTCTGAAAACCAGGGATCTTTTTCTGGTCTCCCTGGTGGTGGGCATCTGGTTTGCTCCATTAAGGCATAAACTCTGTGTTGGTTTCCCATAGGTCCTTCCTTTGAAAGAGTTACTTTTGGTATATGTATGATACAGGATTCCCATGCCTGACTTGGCTCCCCTAGGCTGCGGCAGTGGGTGCCACTACTGTGAACAAATGTGTAATGGAGAAATGGGAAAGGCAGAATATGTGGTGGAGAGATTGGGGGGAGCCAAGTGGTTTGTGTGCTGTGGAGAGAGGTAGAATTGAGATATGAAGGTGGTGAGGAAAGGCCTACATGAGGAGCCTGTGCTGCCATCTGAAACCACGTTGATATCAGGGGGTCATGTGGCTACCCAGGGCCACGTCTGACTTTGTGACAGGGCCACGGCTGGGGTCCATGTTGATGTCTGTGGCCTGAGTTACCACCAAAGGCCATATGGTGTCCATTGTCTGAACATGGGGATATCCAGGCCTAGGCTGCCTCTGAGGTCTGTGGCTCTATTGCAGCTGAGGTCTGTGTTGATGCCTGTGTTTAGTGGCCCATGTTACCTCCAAAGGCCAAATGGATGTTCACAGTCTGGGCTGCTGCTGGAAGCCATGTTGATGTCTGAGTGCCATGCTTAGATGGCCTGTGACTTTCTACCCACAGGAGAGCTGGTCCCACTGGTCACTGACCTGCAGCACCAGCTGTGACTGGGGATGTGGGAGAGATGACCTTGTTCCTTGATGTCATCTGTGGGAGAGCTGGCCCTACCTCTTGCCTCTGTGTCGGGGAAAGCTGTCCCTGAAGGCATGAGAGTAAAACTGTTCCTACTCCCTGCCTGGGCACTGTGGAAGAGCTGGACCTGGTGATGTCAACTGGCCCTGAAGGTGTGAAAGTCGAAGATCTGTCATATGCCACAGGCAGGAGAACAGGCCTCATTCCTCCCCTGGGCAAATCGGGAGAGCTTACCTTAGTGGTGCAGGTGCAGGAGAGTGGGTGGGCTGACCCACTTAGCTACCATGCAGGCCCAGATCCAGTGCTTTCAGTTGGCAGACCCCCATATTTACCCCTTCCATGAACTACAGGAGCACACAAAGGGACCAGTCCTGCAGAACCAAAGCTGCAGGATCTCCATGACCACAGGGCAACCACAGAATATCTGAGAGGAGACACTCTGAGAAGAGTCCCAGTGAGGATCCAGTTTAGCAGAAGCCAGAAGCCATGACTCATTGCAATGAACATTTGCAAATAAAGCTGTTTAGGCAAAAGGGCTTACTGTGTGACATACTGTGACACACAGCAACTTTGACAATAAGATCTTTTAATTAATTAATTTTAGTTAATTAATTAATTAATTAAATTTATTGTTTCCTTTTGGGCGGGGGGAGGTTGCAAAGGCAAAGGGTCGATATGGAGGGATGGGGAGATGAGTGGGATTGGGGCATATAATGTGAAATTCACAAAGAATCAATAAGAAGTTAAAAAAAAGTATAGTAAAAGAATGATAACACTATTATCCTGAAAGGCTGTGTGTAGAGAGGGGCGAGGATAGCAGCCTGGAATCTGCTTTGGTGGATCGCCTTTTCCTGGAAGTCCCTTTCTAAAGTCAGGATTTTTCAGTGTGACAGGAAGAGTAGTCAGGAGGATGGGGAACCAAAGTAGCTTCAGTCACAGCCACAAAACAGAGACTACATCAGTTTACAATCCCCAGGCTCAACTTGACAAAAGAAAGAAGACATCCATCATAAGGTTGGGGTTTATGCTCAGACCTCAGGCTTCAGGGGATGCCTCCTGATGATTTCAGTTGGAAACAACTAGAAGATTGGTCCAGTGAGACTAGGATAAGTCAGCAAATATTCATCCTTGGCAGGGCTACTAGATAAGGTAGCTTGAAAGTCCTTGTGCACGTGGGTGAGCCAGCCCTGAAGGTGTGAACATGGGAGTGGCAGCAAGGGCAGGGTGAGATAGATGCCCACCCTTGCCTATTGCTGCCTGAGGCAGGTGGGAGAGCTGGTTCTGAGGTCATAATGGTCATAAAAGCTGGCCTTGCCCCTCACTTGCTGCAGCACTCCAGAGAATGGCCCCATGTCATGCTTGGACAACACAGCAGAGCTGGTCCTGAAGGTGTAGGTGTAGGAGAACCAACTCTGAGGACCTGAAACAGGAGAACTGGCTCTGCCTCTTACTCAGCACGGCAAAGGGTGAAATCTCCAAAGCAATGCAGGAGCGCTTACCTTGGGGGTACAGACAAGGGAGAGCTGACAGAACGACCAACGCTGTAACTATCCAGGCCCAGAGTTGGGGTTATGTGTTGGCCCACCCCACTGTCTACCCCATCTGTGATCTGTTGGATCTGTTCACATGCTCCAACACATAACCCCACTTCTGGGCCTGGATGGGTTATTTTTAAGATATGAGTTAGCCAGAAATATGCTTAAGTTATTGTCCAAACAGTATTGCAAATAATATAGTTTCTGTGTGGTTATCTCAAGTCTAGGCAGCCGGAAATGAACAAGTAGGCTCCTACAGCAAACAAACTAGTTTGGGAACTTTGAATGACGTGTGAACCCATTTTTCCTTGACTCCAGTGTCCCCATGCTATTTCCCAAAGGATTTTATTTTGTGTTCGGAGGCCTGAGTTTGGGATTGCTTCTGTGGATGGTGAAGAAAAAGACGTGAGTTTGGGGATTGTTTCTGTGGAGGATCAAACCAGGTAAAGGCATCTTGAGATGCCTGATAACACATTGCAATGATAAAGTTAACTATTGCATATTGGTGCTTATCACATTGCTAAGCTCCTTCCTGTGCATGTTTTCCCCTGAGTAATTGCAATGGCCCATGAAGAAGGGAAGACCATTTTCACTTTTCTGATGAAGAAGTGAGATGTCAGGAACCAGACATAGCAGTAAGAGGTTGGGAATTGACACAATTCATTTGGGATGCCATTTCCCTGATGCCATTTTGAAGTGACTGGAGTCTGCTCAAACTCTCCATGTGTACGTTATGTCACTTTCTACCTTTCTATGGGACCACAACCCTTGACCCAGCTTCCTGCTGGCTGTTTAAGTCAGCTGCCTTGCCTGCACTTGGGGTGCTTTCCTGGATTCTCTTTGTATGGATAATCTCCTCAATCCTTCAGAATTTGGTTTACACGTTATTTCCTAAGGCCCCACTTAATCTCCGAGTTACTTTTTCAGATAACCTTGTTTATTACATGTATCACTTCTGATATTTTCTCAATTTATTCATAAACATATTCATTATTTATCTCTCTTACAATTCCTAGTCCCTGAATTGTCTTTTCGGCATCCCAAGGGCCTGGCTTAGTGCCCAGAACATAGTAAACACTCAATAAATATTTGTTGGATGAATCTATAACAGGCCACCAGTTAATTAGGTTATTTCTACAGGCACTGATATCATCATTAGCGAGAGGGACAGAGATCTGGCCTGGAAGATGGCAGGCATCTGGCATCCACATGCTGGCCTCAGCTACCACTGAATGATATCCTCTGCTGACCATCAACAGATGTGCCTTCTCTGGGCAGAGGCCCAGGGGGAAGCAGCTTGGATCCGACCTTGCTGATATGACCTCTCAATTCATATGGAAGCCTTATATGTCTGGTTCCTAGAGGAAAGAGATGTGCTTCCAAAGGACTCCTACCATATGGAGCAGCACGGAAGGCCTGGTGTGAGTCTTAGCACTGCCTAACAGATGTTGTGTGGCTTGGGCATGTCACCTCATCTCCTTGAACTTAGTTTTCAACTCTTAATAAAGCTGGAGATACAGTGAGACTCTAATAATAGTGAGTATAAAGATATTGTCAAAATGTCTTGCACAAACATAAGCATCTCTCCTTCTCCCTCTTCCTCCATTTACTCCTTGTAGCTCACCCTTCTTTTCCTTGCCGTCTTCCTGCCTTTTGTGCATTGTTCTGTACTAGGTTCAGACTTGCCTTTAACAAAGTGAATAGCAGGTTGAACACAAAAAGAAGGAGAGAACTGCAGGATTTCATTTTCTAGGCCATGTGGGTTAAAGGCATGGTGCTAGATTGATTGGGTTTGGACTGTGTTCTGAATCATTGTGTGGCATTTTTTCAAGATTTATCTTATTTGTGCTTGTGTGTGTGTGTCTGTGTGCCTGTGTCTGTGTGTCTCTGTGTATATGTGTCTCTTTGTGTGTGTGTGTGTGTGTGTGTGTGTGTGATGTGTGTGACTTCTCACCTGCAGAGGTGAGAAAAGGATACAGGATTCCCTGGAGCTGGAGTTATAGGCAGTTACGAGCAGCCCAGTTTGATTGCTGGGAATCAAACTCATATCCTATTGGAAGAGAAGTTTGGAGCCATTTCTCTAGCCTCTGGATTTGGATTTCCACATTGCCTGGCCTATCTTGGATCACCCTGGACCAGCAGCCTTGGGCCTATTACTTCTACTCTTTGGGATTCCCTTTTCTTCTTATGTAATAAAAGGGCTGCTTACTTCTGGGCTTGTTTACATGGTTGCTGTGCTCAGGGAAGCTCTGTGGACTCTTGATGAATTAGTGATGAGCCTGTCATGGGAAAGGATGGCATATGACTCTGTACTAGCCATGCCCTGCTCCACATGTTATTTCAGGGGTGTTTGCAATGGCTCTAGCTGAACTGTCATGGTGTGAGAAGCAGGAGGCAGATACCGCCTAGTACTTTCCCTATGGCAAATGGACAGAGAGACATATACTTAGGGTCCACCTGTTTCTCAGGGCTTCAACCTTCAAGTTCAAGGAGTAGCTTCAGGTTTATGACTTGTTATGTTGCCTGATGCAATTCCAACTTCTTTTTGATTTTTTGGTTTGTTTGTTTTTGTTTGTTTTGTTTTTTGAGACAGGGTTTCTCTATAGCTTTTGAGTCTGACCCTGGAACTAGCTCTTGTGGACCAGACTGGCCTTGAACTCACAGAGATGCACCTGCCTCTGCCCCCCGAGTGCTGAGATTAAAGGCATGCACCACCACAGCTCAGACCCATTTCTTTTTTTTTTTCCCATTTCTTTTTATACTGCCCGAACAGTATAAAGATCAGGTGAGGTGGTGATTGCCCACAGCCACCTCAGGCTACCCCAAGGCCTGTGGGTGTCTTCTCTTTGCCTCTCCTCTTCTCTTAGAGTGTAATTTCCAAGGATGTTGGAGAAAATAATTCTGGTTGCTTAGGATTAGCCCATGGAGTGAGGCTAGTTCTGATTCTTCAAGGAAACCCATCTAAATCAGGATCAACCTTCCTTAATTTGAATATTCAAAGCAATTAGGGAAAAATATTATAGCTGTCTGTTACGAACAGAAAAGCTGTAAACCTTATGAATAAACTTCCAAACCCTCTGGACTCCAGTCATTTGTAATAATGATAATGATGTCACCAATAGCTAATTTTTATGGAATCTTTGCTATGTATCAGATGATGTAGTGGGCATTTTCTATGTGAATTATGTTATCTTTACTGACTAACAGTACTGAAGGGAAATATAATTTCTATTTAATAGGTAAAGAATAGGAGAGATTATTTCCTCAGATTTCAATGTGAGCTGGTAGGAGTTCAGAGAGAAAGCAAATTTGGGTTGTGAATCTGGATCATTGTCAACCACGGGCAGGGCTAAGGTGTTGATGCAACCTCTTACTGCATCATGTGCGCTCTCTCTTCTCTCCTTGTATTGTTGCGAGGAACTAATGTCTGCTCTTCTAAGGATACCGATGCAAGCTGTGTCATAGTGACTAGAGGGTTTTAACTCCCTTTGTTTGAGCAGGAACTAGCGGAGCTTCAGCAAGCCCCTTGCTACACCTGATGGGCACGGCCAGCACTACCTTGCTCAGAATCCCTAGCCATGCATTTCAGGAACTAGCCGAGCCTCAGCAAGCCCCCTTGCTATACCTGATGGGCATGGCCAGCACTACAGTGTTAGGTATCCCTAACATGCATTTCCTAGCATTCCTTGCAGTTAGGCAAAATCATGTTATGAGTTGTAGCAAATAGATGAAGGTGGAAGTGACTTGTTTATTTGCTGGTTTTTCCCTCACTAGTGATTCCTTCTGGCTCCCCAGATTCTGTCTTCCCTTCCCTACCAGCTACATGCAGAAGATATAGCAGAAGCTGGGCACAGTGCTATGCTCCTTTAATTCTAGGACTTGAGTATATAGAGCCAGGGAGAACTCTATGAGTTCAAGTCTAGCCTAGGCTATAAAGTAAGACACCGTTTCCAAACAAATAAATAAAAAAAGTCTAGCAAAACATTGAGACATAAGAAATAGAGAAGCCACAGGGTGATTCCTGAATGACTGTGTGGACCATGTCTAATTCCCTCCCACTTAGTACAACCTGCCTTGGATTCTAATGTGAATGCAGACAAATCTGCATCATGTTAGCTCCCTAAGGTTCTGGGGTTGTTTGCTATGGCAACAACCTACCTTGGTTAAAGAAGCATCCCACTGGCCCTGAGTACCACCAGCTAGTTACTCTGCATACAGAGAACCTCTACATGCAGATGTGCTAAAGCAAACTGTCATAGTCTACTACTTTTTGGTTAGAGATTTCTCATTATTTGAGTCATTCATTCAACCAGCATTTACCATGTAATCCACAGCTATCTGCTGCTTGTGAGTTAAGACAGTGTATTGGTTTATTTTGCATTGCTGTGACTGCAGTACTGGATAACAATGACTTAAGGGAAGATAGATTTATTGTGTATTTTGAGTTGTGGTTTCAGTCCATTATAGAGGAAAAGGCAGCATTGGAGATGGAGGCTGTGGTGATATTTTCTTTGTGCTATACCAAATAAAGCTGTCTGAGGACCAGAGTGTGGAGCGAGCCACTGGTTAGCCACAGAGGCCAGGCCGTGCTGGCTCACACCTTTACCCCCAGTACGTGGGAGGTGGAGACAAGAGATATGACTGGGCAGAAAGAGGTGGTCGGGTACAGGAGCTCACTACATTTAGCTTGAGGATTTAGTCTGAGGATTTGTGAAGACAGGATCTTGTCCCCTTCAGTCTGAGGATTTGGTAGATGTAAAAATTCTCTCTAGTAGCTGGTTGCTATGCTCCTCTGATCTTTCAACATTTCCCCGATATCTGACTCTAGGTTTTTATTATTAAGAGCAATTAGAATCTGCACTACAGAGGCTGTTCACATCACGATAAACAATGAAGAAGAATGACTCATAGAAACCTTGAGAGCCCTTGCCCCGTGAGCTACAGCTGCCAGAGAGGCATCTCACTTCTGTAGGTCCACAGCCTTCCCCAACAGCATCATCATCCGAGGAGTAAGCATTCAAAACCTGAACCTATAGGATGTTCAGATTAAAGCACAACAGACAACTGGCATCTGCCATCTCACCATGTCCTGGAGGGTCTGAAGTGGGGACTGGGCTTCAGTGGGTCCTGACCCAAGTGGTTGTTAAGGAGTGGCTCTCACCTAAAGTGTGATGGGGGAGGGGCCATGTTCCCACAGAGTTCGTGACAAAATTGGTTTTCTGAGCTACAGGACTGGAGCTTTCAGATCCCTGATGGCAATCCACAATGGTTACCCTCAATCCCTGGCTCTGTGCTATCCCCCTGAAAGACTCCCGTGGGCGTCTTCCCTCGGGAGAGACCCCGTGCCCAAAGATCAGTCGAAAACACGCAGCCGGATGCAAACAGCAAGAGGTTTATTGGATACGCAGGTACCTGGGGCGACAGAGTCTCTCGGAGGACTTGTGCGCCTGCAGGTTGGGGGTGAGGGGTTTTTATAGGAGAGCAAAAAGCGAGGTTTACAGAAGCAAGATGCAGGGTGGTAAATTCTTAACCTAAATAACAATGAGGGGACTACTCAGCGGTTTACTGTTCCTCTTATCCTGCCCCTCCTTCCTGGCTGGCGACCAGATGTCTGATTGCACAGCCTCTGACTCGTGAGGAGCCCCACTTTATACGTGACTCAGGCCTCGCAATCCTCTCCTTCTTTGTTTCTATGACCAGTTCATAAATTTCCTGCTCAGCATTCCGGAGGCACTGAATTCCGGAGGCCTTTAATGGAGCTTGTTATCTGCTCAGCATTCTGGAGGCCCTGAACTCCAGAGGCCCTTAATTAAGCTTGCTATCTGCTCAGCATTCCGGAGGCTCTGAACTCCAGAGGCCCTTAATTAAGCTTGCTATCTGAAAACCTTTGCAGAACGGCATAACTGTGGTTAAAACGCATTGGGGTCCTTCACCCCGATATGTCAGTTTACCTGCTTGGAACCCGCAGGACAGAGAGCCCATGTTGCAGTCAAATGTAGCACAGCCACTGTCCCGTGCTATTATAAGCCATGATCAAAAGCACTTTGGGGAGTTTATTTGGTTTTCATGCCCCATCATAGTCTACCATTGAGGGAAGTCAGGGTAGGGGCAGAGGCAGAAGTCATGGAGGAGCACTGCTTCTGGCTTGCTCTCCATGCCTTGCTCAGTTTACTTTCTTATACTACCCAGGACTATCTGTATAGGGTTTGGTCCTGCATACAGTGGGCTGGGTCCATCCACACCAATCAACAACCAAGAGAATGTCATAGTGTGGCCCAAGGCCAGTCTTATGGAGGCATGTTCTCAATCAAGGTACTCTCTTCTTTGTTACCTTAGGTTGTATCAAAATAACAAAAAATTAATCAGTCAGCAATCACAATACATCTTGTGATTGTATCTGTCACCTCCAGTAGACACAGCCTCACCTTGTGATTGTGTGTGTCTGTCGCCTCCAGTAGACACAGCCTCACCTTGTGATCGTGTGTCTGTCACCTTCAGTAGACTCTGCTTGTTAGCAGCAGGCCACTCATTCTTCTGTCGCTAAGGGTTTGACTAATTTTGTTATTTTTCTCTGAACTCCTAACCACTAACCACAGAGGCAATTAACACTGAGCACATATAGTGTGCGCTGAAGGACAGTACTCTAATGTTTAGAAATCGAATATATGCCTTATTGGTTAATGGGATTTCTCTTTCTAGTTCACAAGTGTCAGTTCCTCCCTGTTAGCCCAAACCTATGATTCATGCTCCAGTAGGGCCTAACTGACAGTTGGAGACCACCTGACAGCTGCCATGTCCTGCCAGGACTTGAGAAAAGTTAGTGATTATCACTGAGGCTTAGTGTAACAAATTATGAAACTTTTCCCTTCCTTTTCCTTTTAATGTATCAAAAATTATCACAATACTGGAGCATGATGAAGGATTGCAGTCAAGAAAAGGTGAGTAGGTGAGAGTAGGTTAGGCATCTGAGCCAGAAGGATTGGAATAAAATGAAATCAATCTCGGTCGAGTGCAATCGGCATGTTTGCTGCACAAAGTCATTTAAACCTCATAAGCGTTCTGTGAGCTCACATAATAAACTCACTTTTCAAATGAGGAAGCTTAGGTTCAGAGTGGTTAACTAAGTTGCTCAAGGACACACAGCTCATAAGTGGCAGAGGCAGGAATAAAACTGGTCTCTATTTGACTCTAGGGCAATGTGCTTGCCCTAGGCACTGCCAGAGTTAGCTTTCTCACCTTTTCTGTGCAAACAATGCTGAAAATCTCATCTGCATATGCATTTCACAGCAGGGGAACCACTTCTGGGAAAGCTTAGCTGTTGGCTCTGAGGGGAGGTTAGAACTAGAAAGAGGAAGGCAGGAGGTGGGGCCAGCATTAACTTTCTTTAGGACTTTTTGCAAACTGTGAAGGGCAGTGGCAGCTGACGCCCTTCTAGCTTAAGTTTCTAGAGCTGTCAACAGGTCCTGACTTGTCTCCTGAATGATTTTCTTTCCTTATCCACACTGTCACAGTCCACAGAAGGCTGGCTCCTGTCTGATAGCTCCAGACCGGTTGGTGACCCGATGTCCAAGACTGAACCTTACTTGGGATTCATCAAGCAATTCTTCCAGACAGAGGTTACAAGGCCAGGTAGGGTTGGCTTCTCTTTACGTTTGTTTCTCTTCACATCGTTCTTGCTCATTCTATTCAATTAGAAATGTTATCTTCTCCCAAAATGCTGTGGCTTCTTCTGGCCTCAAGCTCAGACTGTACCTCCTCTTCATGTCCCCTGCATTCCAGAGGTTTCCTTTGGAATACGCCTTCACTCTTCTGAGAATTCCAGTTGGATTTTACTTTGTGCATCTGACATTTTCTAGCTATACAGCTTAGCTGGAGTGTGTTGAGATCCCAGGTCCTGGTCATGACGAGTCCTCTCATGATCTGACTGCCTCTGACACAGGTGTGCCTCATGAGCACAGCACCAGGATGCTTGGTGGAGCCATCTAGAGACATGTTCATCTGGAGTCGTAGTCAAGTTAGAAGCAGGCAGAATTGGAATTTGGCAGCAGTGGGAGTTTGAGGTAGGATGTCAAGTGTGAGGATGGGTTTGCGAGTAGGGGGAATGCTATGATCTGCTAGCCTGGCCTGGTTACCCTGTCCCTTTAAGAGACAAGCCCTGCCCACTCTCAATCCTCCCCCACTTCTGCTGAGGTAAGCAGATCTCCTGCCTCCTCCAGCCTGCATTCTCTCTCTTTCTGCCCCCCCCCACTCTTTCTCTGTCTGTCCCTCTTCTGAAGAGGTAACTTCTGCCTCTTTTTCTCCCTCCTTCTTTTTCTCTCTCCTCTCCCGACTCTCTTCTTCCCCCTTTTACCCTTCCCCCTTCTCTTTCTCCTTCATAGCCCACTAAATAAGCTCTATACCCAAACTCTCTCTGCATGGTGTATCTGTCTGTCTCTTATCTGCCTTGGTCTCCCACCTGCCAAGGGGACCTACTGAGCCCTTGGGTCACCCACCATGAGGGTCTTGCTGAGGCCTGAACTGGCCTTCTCCTAAGAATAACAGGGAGGACTTCTTTTTTTTCTGAGAAAATTGCCTTGAGAGTAAAGCTCACAGTGAAGAAAATCAAACCCAGAGACAAAGAGAGACTTTGCTGTGACTTTTCAGCATCTAGACCCAATTTAATTATTCCTAAAGCATGAACCCTATTCTTTTTCAGTTCCTTGAACCAATACATTGTCTATTTTATTTTGCTCATTTTTGTTAGTTCTCTGTCATTTGCATCTAGAAGGGACCTGCCCAGCACACCAGTCTTTGCAGTTAACCACATTAGGTTTTTTCTGTCTTATCTTCCCCAGAGCAGCCTTAACTCCCACTTTATCTGATCAGCAGTATTTATTGAGCCCCACTGTGCACTAAATGCTGGGGACTCAATCCTGAACAAAACAGATAAAAGCCCCTGTCCTCAGGGGACAAAGACTCCAGGGGAGGAGAGGCACAAACAACAGGCTAAATGAAAGGTACAGTCTGTTCCTGGTGATAAAGGTTAAAGGAGAGATAAAACCGGGAGGGAAGAAGAAGGAGAGTGAGTGAGGGTAAGGTTAATATAGGAGGATCAGGGAAGGCCCCACTGAGATGGAGATGGGTGAGCAAGAGCCGGAGGGTCAGGGGAGAGTCTGTGGGGCTGTCTGCACTCCAGGCAAAGGCAATAGCATGTTTAAGATGAACGTGTGCTGACAGTATGCATGTCTGTAGTAATTCTCCTTCCCTTTTCAGTCAATACATACATATATACATCTTCATCTATATCTCTCTTATTTTATTTTCTTTTTGTTTCAGTTTTTAAAATTTAAAATTCAATTTAAAAAATATTTTTATTTGTGTATGTGAGTGTATGTGAGTGTTTCCACCAAGGCCAGAAGAGGGTAACAAATCCACTGGAACTTGAGTTCCAGGTGGCTGTAAGTCACCCAGGATGGGTGCTGGGAACTGAACTCTGTAAGAGACTTAGCTCTCTTACTGGCTGAGCTGTCTGTCTCTTCAGCTTCTTGGTATTTTATATGAATTTCTCTTTATGCTGGTTAATTTTCATTGTCAGTTTGACTGGCTTTATAATCACCATGGAAACATACTTCTCTCTCTCTCTCTCTCTCTCTCTCTCTCTCTCTCTCTCTCTCTCTCTGTGTGTGTGTGTGTGTGTGTGTGTGTATGGTTCCAGAGAGGTTTAAAAGAGTGGGATAGAAGTGGAGAAGGGAGGAAGAGAGGAAATCAGAGAAAAATATATAACTCAATAAAAACTAAACAAAAGAGTAGGGAAGATTCACTCTGAATCCTAGTAGCACTGTCCCACGGGCTAGGGTCCCAGACTAAAGAGAAAAATGAGCTGAATACCAGCATTCATCTCTCTCTACTTCCTGACTGTGGTCACAATGTGCCAGCCACCTCAGACTCCTGCTTCTGTGCCTGTCCCGCTGTAAGGGACTGTGCCCTCAAACTGCGAGCCAAAGGGAGCCTTCATTTCTCTAAGTTGCTTTTGTTGGGCCTGTTGTATAATGAGGAAAGTAAGCAATGTGCTCTTCGAATTACTGAGTTTGTCTTCCTCATTGCTGTTAATCTGTCTGTTGCCTCTTTCATTTTAGTTGTGTTTTCAAGTTCTAGAATTTTAGTTCTTTCTATAAATCATTATCTTAAAGGTTTTCTAACTGTTCATCTGCTTCCATTTTTAAAAAATTCATTTTAGAAATATTAATCCTATTTAGATGTATGAATGTTATGTCTGCATATATTTCTATGTGCCATATGTACCTGGTTCTTGTAAAAGCCAAAAGAGGGTGTTTGATCCTCTCATGTGCTGCTGTTTGGGTTTTGGGAATTCAGCCTGGGTCCTTTGAAAGAGCAGCCATTGCTCTTAACTGCTGAGTCATCTCTCCAGTCATATTTTAAGATTATTTAAGATGTCTGTGATAATTATTTTAAAGTCAGTGTTTGCTCACCCCCACATCTGTGACTCTGGTTCTACTTCTGTTGACTGTCTTTTCTATTGATCATGGCTTGCATGTTCAGCTTCTTGCAATGTCTCATTATTTTTGATTAAGTGCTGAACATTTTGGTTGAGTGAACAGAAAGAGATGAACTAGATACCATATTTTTTCTTTGTTTTCTCCATGGACAGGTATGCAAGTCTCTGCAGACACCATCACCATCAGAGTATCAATCTGTGAGAGGCAAGAAGGAAATCTGATTCAATACCGCTCAGTAGACGGTGTCGATTCAAACTTCTAGAGCCTGACACTGGACAGTTTACTATAGTTGTATTTAAATACAGCACAATTTTAGAAAAAAGTTTCTTGGAGATATCAACTCACTCCTGTGTATACCACAAAGCTTAAGACATGTGTACATTGAAACCCTTTATATAGTACATATGAACTCTTCCATAAAGATGGGTCCTGTTGTCTCAGAAACAATGCTCAAGGTAAGGGTCTGGGGGAAAGCACAGAGGTTACCTAGGCTGTTTTAAAGGACAAGGGACAGCTCATCATAGGATGAGTTTTATTGACTGAGAACAATGCTTAGGATAAAGGTCTAATAATAAAGAGCCTAATATTAAAAAAAATAACATTCTTGGGAGGGGGGTTCAGGTGTGGCCTGTCCCTACAGATAGCACTGATCACCAGGCTATTAGCTACATCCATTTCTAGCTTTCTGGGTGGAAAACAAGTATACTTCTCCCTATTTCGAAGATAACCACGTGTGTTTAACACTCCTGGTTTCCCTAGTGCTATCTGTGAGCACAAGGACCTTGTGCTCTCTATAGAGAACCTCTGCTTTTTGCTACTGAAAGACCTGGATAAATCCAGATCCCCCTAGCAGGAAAATAGAGTCAAAAATCTAGCAGGAAGAGAAGAATCAGAAATCTAGGATTAGCCAGTTTCAGGGTTTCAGGAACTAGCTGAAGATAAAGGTAGATTGTAATCTTGAGAAACAGGGAGATTCCCCCTAGTAATTATCACCCCCTAGTAATTATCATTGGTATAGGAACTAGCTGATTATGACCTTGAGAATGATCTTGAGAGGCAGGGAGTTGCCCCCTTGTAATCATCACTGGAATTTTCGCAATTTTCTGTGACACCCTCCCTGCCCCCCTTTCGGATTACTGGGCTGTGTGGTTTCTTCCTATAAAAACTACTTCTCCCGGTCACTCAAGGTTGAACTCTTCCCCTGCGTGGGTTATGAGTCTCGGCCCCAGTGCACTGGTTCTTGTCTTGTCGTCTTGTCATTAAACCTCGTGTGATTGCAGCAAGGACGGTCTCTCATGAGTTACTGGGGCGGGGGGGGGGGGGGTCGAGTTATCCCAAGGCTTGAGTGAGAGTCTTCCATTATCGGGGGTCTTTCACTACCAGGAAACCAGGTACAGAGACTGATAGTTCAGATCCTACTGTGACCAAAATAAGCTGGGCTAAATTAAAACCATATTAAGTTTGTATTTACTTCCCATTTCCGACATCCTGTCTTCTATTCTGACATCCAGCTTCCTATGTTGAGACTGTTGAAGGGCTGGGCTTCTAGATGACCAGAAGTGGAGCGAGAGGAACTTGATTCGCAGCGTTAGTGAATTTTGACTTTTCTCTAGACTTAACTTCAGCAGTGTGTGTTAAGTTGGGAGCAAAACCCCAGCCCCTTGCATTCAGACCAGGGGCTGGCCTGGGAGTTGCTTTGCCCTGGACTCCAAATCCCAGCATGCCATAGGATATTTACGTGGACTCTCAGAGGAGGAACATGTGGTTCGGGGTTTGCATGTGCTCCCCGCTTTCCTGTCTCCCCTCCATGTGCTTGGCCACCCAAAAGCACTGTATTTAATAAAACAGTGGACATTTTAATTTGGCTTAATCTGCCCTAATTAGATTTCTTTGCACCAGTGGAGCTGCTCATCTTAAGATTTGTTTTCTAACATAATGGGGGTCCCACTGAGGGGCCTTAGTTTTTCCTGCAGGCCCAGGCCCCAAGGTCCAGGGCCATGCTGGAAAATGGGCCTTCCTGTGCATGTACTCCACCAGGCAAGTTCGGCTTCCCTTGATGAGTTCTCCTTTTTAAACTGCATGTGGGTAGGGTTTTGGGGTGACTCATTCACTTTTCGGGCTTTTGTTGAAGTCATGGCCCATGTCAAAAGCCCCCTCCTCCCCCCACGGCAGAGGCCCTGCCTCTTGCTGAGATGAGATTTTTGGGTGGTGGAAGATGTTCCCAGCCAATTTCTCATGTACCCCAGTTTTCTGACTCAGCGTGTTACGTTGGACACACTACAACAGGCCCATGTCACAGGCATGCATTTAAAGTAGGTTTCTTGCAATTCCTAGCAGATTTCAAATGCCCTTAAGTGGGCACTTAAAAACCTTTTTAAATGAGAATGATCTAACTTTAAGCAAATTATACTCCAAAGCCCGCGTTTTTTTTCTTCAAGTATGGCGCTCCTGTTCCCCCCCTTCCACTTTTTTTTCTTTGTTCATTCCCAAGTGACTGCCCTGTTCGTCCAGCCCCCACTTCCTTCTCTCTTTGTGCTTGATTCACTGATGGCTCTTTTGTCCCACCTGATTTTCACCCCCCTCCCCCCAGCCTCTGCTCCCGCCTTGCAGCAGAGAGCCCCTGGTCCCTCACCTGACATGCAAGCACTCGGGCTCTGCTGACAGCTCTTTCTTCTGGCTCCCATGTCTGTCTCTCTTTGTGTGTTCATTCGCTGACTGCTCTTTAGTCCCGCCCCAACTTCTGTCGGCTTTGGTGCTTGGACAGCACGGCTCTAATGGACCCCAGCACAGGCCGGGCGCTCTGCCTTATATTCTTCATAGCTGTTTCGCTGGTTTCTGCCGTCCATGCTGAGACCACTCTGGCATCTCCGCTGCTGCCCCGACCTTCCCAGCTGACAACAAGTCTATCCGACCCCTCCCCCCGTCCGTCCTCCCCCCCCCCCCCCCCCGTTTCCACTTTAAAACTCTGCAAAAATGTTTAGTCCTTATGTTTCTGTTCCCTCTTGCAATGCCTAGTCAGCTGACACAGGTCCCTAAGACTGTCCTATCTGTTTCTCTGTTAAAATAATGTGTCCACAATGTGTTTATATAAGTATATAACTGTGTTTTTGTAATGCAAATTCAAGTTTTCTGTATTTGCATGCTTCCTGATTACAACAGCTCAAAAAATTTAACTTAAATGCCCAGTTTAAAATACCAGGTAATGGCACCTGGTTCTCGAGTGCCTTTATAGATCTGAGATCATTGGTATTTTAACAAAAATAGAGCTTCTAACACAGAGACATGCCAGCTTTGGCAACACCCTGTGTCCTCTTAAGAAGACAGAAGACCTTGCGCCTTGCCTCTCAGTTTGGCAAAGCCACCTACACAGAAGCAAAAAGAGGCCTTTTACCCAGGGAATTGATCTGCTCATCCTGCCAAGACAGATAGACTAAATCTTTCCCCTCACAGGAAAAATCTTTGGGCCTCTTGCACTCAACAGCTAATGGCAAATATTGCTTCTAAGACTGATGTTTTCCAAAGAAAATGAGAGGACTTGGGATTGCCTGCTGGCCAAAAGCTGTCTCGTTTTTTGCTCATCTATTCCTCCCAGATCTGTCAAAAGGCATTTGACAATTTAAAGTACTGTTCTTTAACAGGCTTCATAGTCCAGGATTAACAGGTTTCAACCTTCAGAGGTCAGAGTTCCCAGTTTCCTCTAATAGACTTCTAACCTAAAGCAATAGCATTTTGCTATGACACCAAGATGTAAATCTGTACAATTCTCTAAGCTTATTTTGCAGGTCGTTCCTGATGCACCTGTACCAGTTCCTGGACATCACCATCAGTACCAGCTCTCCTGGGTCAAGGACACCTGCCAAATAAAATCTAGTTTCATCTGCTATTGTGTCTCATTTCTTGGCTAGCCCCATTTCACAGAACCAATGATAACAATATTTTTTTTTCTCCTAGACACCGGCCTTCATACCTCCCTCAAGAAACAGATGCCTGGCATCTCTGGGATGACAGTGAACAGGATGCCTTTCCAGCCACACCTCCTGCTGAATGTGGACCCACCAACACCCAGCTCTCCCCTCCCCCACATTGCTCCATGCCTGCAGGAAGTAGCCAGACTTGAGTCTATGCCTTTTTTCCAAAGAGAGCCTAAAATGTTGGTCAGAATTATCACCTCAACTTTCTGTCATCCCTTTATCCAAGGAGTCTGGAATATTAAGTTGGGAGCATAACCCCAGCCCCGACATCCGTCTCAGCTGGCTGGCCTGGGAGTCGCTTTGGCCTGGACTCCAAATCCCAGCATGCCAGGTCCTGACCCCGGGTATTTAAGTGGGATCCCAGAGGAGGAACATGTGATTCTTGGTTTGCATGTGCTCCCCGCTTTCCTGTCTCCCCACCATGTGCTTGGCCACTGAAAGGCACTGTATTTAATAAAACAATGGGCATTTTAATTTGGTTTAATCTGACCTAATTGGATTTCTTTGTGCTGGTGGAGCCGCGTGTGTTAGGATTTTTTCTAACAGTGTGAAGACTGTAGGATTCATCTCTGCCTGCTGCTCACCCCCACTCCCAGCTGCTTACTCAGCACAGTCACAATGGGAGAGTTGTTGCCTAGGAGATTTATTACTACGCTTTGGACTCTTCCAGATTCTAATCTGTCATACCAACCCACACTGTCACAAAGAGTGGGGATGGCTTGTCTTTGCTCCAGTGAAGCTCCCTGCCTGTGGTGGATCTTGTTTTTTACCTATGTAGGCAGACCCAGCAGTCAGCCCTGGGAATGACAGTGGCATTTACTACTGCCTCGCTGAGTAGGGGCTTAGTCTTCTGTGAACATAGCTTATTTAAGAGTATTTACATCCTTCATTGGTGACTTCAATATTTTTTTGCCATTAATTTTCTAGTGACCATGGTAAGAATGCTGTGGTCTTCTCTATCTTAACTGGTAGGGTGTCTTCTATATTAGATACCAAGACAGTATCGTTTTTATATTAGATACAAAAACGTATCTAATAATACAGTTTTTATATTAGATACAAAAATACAGTTTTTGTATCAGATACAAAAACAGTTACGAGATTTGTAATCACTGATGAAATTCTTGACACCCATAAGTCTCTGAGAACCGTCGGGGCATAAACTAAGTCTTCACTGTTCAGAAAAGCATGTCCATATCAAGCTGAGTACCTGGCAGGTTGCTCATGCTCAGATACCTCACCCAGGTCTTATATCCAGGGAAACACAGGGACAGAATGGTAAGAAGGGTGATCACAGACCTGGAACTACCTCAGTTAACTTTGAGGATGGATGAGAACATGCACATTTTTTCATCTGGAAGAGGTTTGCCAAAGTCCAGATCTTTACGGCTGTATCTCCAGTGTCCTTGTGGCCTAGAGCAAGCATGAGTATTGGTGTGGAACATGGAGGTGCCTCACTTCACCTGCATTCTGCTCCCCCTGGGTGCTAACAGTTGAACTGAGCAGTAGGGGAGCCAAGTTTAAGGAAAAAAACTGAGTCTGTACCAAGCTGCTTTGAGGAAAAAAATCTCAAGCGTGGGAGTGACTCTACTCTGCTGAGAGAGGACACTAAAATTCAAGTTTAGCAGTTCCTGCTGAGAGAAGAAATACAGGGAGAGCTGAGACTCTTTCTACTTAAAAAAAAAAGGTTTATTTACCTTTATGTGTATAAGCATTTGCCTGCCTTTGTGTCTCTACACCACATGTGTGAAGTGCTCGTGGAGGCCAGAAGAGGGTATTGGACCCTCTGGAACTGGAGTTACAGGCAATTGTAGGCCATTATGTCACAGGTAAACTGAACTGGGTCCTCTGCAAGAACAGCAAGTGCTCTTAACACTGAGCCAGCATCTCTCTAGCCCATTTTCTGGTTAATCTTTATCAACACTCTTTATTAATATTCTGTGTTAAGCATTGTGCCACACTCACATATACTCATATATTTATAAACATGATGTATTTCTGTTTTGTAGTATGAAGAGTGAGTAGGATCTTATGCAGAAGCTGTTGGGAGAGCAACTATCTGGTCTGGCCAAGATAAGAGACAAGCTGACTGAAAGAAGACCAGAAAGTTAACTGTGAGACTGTGTCTTTTAGGAGTGGCAGGAAAGCTTTATCCAGGGTACCTTAATAATATGACTACCTGTACATATGTGCATAAAATTTAACCACATCACTCTTTGGAGCAGGGTACTAAATAGTATTTAGTTAGTGATGTGCCTAAGTTCAGATAACTTAATCTACTTGCTCCAAATGCAACAGCCCAGTACTGAAAGATCAATGATCAGCAAAGGCTTCTGCTCCCCAAATCTGTGACTTTCCATATAGATAGACATCTATCTATATGTCCTTAATTGTCTATCTCTTCTGTGCTGGCCACCATAAACATTGCTTCTAATTTTCTGAATTTTATAACTATTCACTTGTAAGTAAAGAAACGGAGATTTAGAAAATGGGCTTTGTGAAGTGTCATGGCTAATGCACATGATAATTAATATCTCCTTCTAGGCCACTACAAACCTGACTTGTTCCAGCTGACCTAGGAGCTCTGACTGCCTATCCTTTTCCTCCTCTGGTACCACAGACCTAACCTCTGCAGTTGGTACTTGCTGAGCTCTTCTCAATGCTAGGATTCAGCAGGTGGGTACAGCTAGAGGCTAGGAGGAGGTGGAGTTGGGGACTGAGCTCACCTGCCCTCGTTGCTTTACTGTAGTCTCTTGGTGGTTGCATTTCACTTCCAAACTTCTGGAAGGCTCCATCTTTCAGCTGCATGTGGATGGTTACTTTCTGGAGTAGGTGGGCCTTCTGTCTATGTGTTACTTTCATTGGTTAAATAAAGAAGCTGCCTTGGCCTTTTGTTAGGTCAGCCCTTAGTTGGGTGGAGTAGATAGAACAGGATGCTGGGAGAAAGAAAACAGAGTCAGGCAGATGCCATGAAGCTCTAGACTGAGATGAATGTAGGTTAGAATCTTCACAGGCTGCAGCCCGCTGCTCCTTTTACTACAACTTTCCTCCATGTCCTTTCCGCTCTAGAATTGAGCCTAGCATGTGTGCGAGAGGGCCTGCTTTTCATCCCGCCCGGCTCCTGGCCACCCGGCTAGCTTATACCCGAAATAATTACACAGAAACTGTATTCATTTAAACACTGCCTTGCCCATTAGTTCTAACCTCTTATTGGCTAACTCTTACTTATTCATTTAACCCATCTCCATTAATGTGTATTGCCACTTGACTGTGGCTTACCGGCATGAGTGTAACCAGTGTCTGTCTCAGAGCGGATAGCCATGGTGTCTGCCACACTGCCTTCTTCCTCCCAGAATTCTGTTCTGTCTACCACGCCCACCTAAGGGCTGTCCTATCAAAAGGCCAAGGCAGTTTCTTTATTCAACCAATGAAAGCAACACATAGAAAGAAGACCCTCTTACACCATTTCCCCTTTTTCTGTTTAAACAAAAAAGAAGGCTTTAACTTTAACATAGTAAAATTACATATAACAAAACAGTTATCAAGCAAGAATTACAGTTACAATATTTATATCTATTTTATCTGTTATCATAACTAAGGAAAACTATAACTATGTATCCATTCTTCAACTCCATCAAAGACTCCAGAAGGATATAATATTACCTAAGTAAACAGGAAGTAAGAAACTTCCAAAACTCTAGAAATGACAGAGACATCTCTCTGTCTGGATAGTCACCCAAAGTTCTTTTGTACTGTTGGGGCATCCATATTTGGCCTACAGGCCCATAGTATCCAGCAGAAATTTCCGTTAAGCAGGAAATTTCAAAGACAGTTCAATCACTTTCTTCTGTATCCTGCAGAATGTCTCACTGACTCTTTCATGAATCAGGAACCCCGAAAGACCATCTCACCTTTAGGCAAGTTCAGCAGTCCTCTCTCTGTGGGTTGTATCCAGTTTATGCATCAGTCCAGGCAAGAGCAGTTTCTTGCCCAAATGGTTAACCAACTCCATAAGGAGCCTCTTCAATGCCCATCTTCCTCTTGAAGTAGATTGATGCTGCCAGGAGCAGACGTGTCTAATTGTCGTGAAAAGCCCTAAGTTATTAAAATATTAAATGCCATATTCTGTAGTCTTTGAAAGATATGAAGAATGCCTATCTAATTGAAATATCTCTATATATCTAGAAAATCTAACTAACATGATAACACAATAAACATAATCCATACTCTCTGTGTATTTTCTATTTTTTACATGGCTTATTTTTATTGTTTTAATCTATAACTGTCTGTATTCTGTCTCTTCAAAGACTTTACCCTTTTTAAGGCATTAACTTTACTTTATGACTTTTTAATACTCTTTTTCTTCTCCTTCCCAAGCCTACGTATGTCTATCTAACATTATGACCCATTTAGAGGTTTTTTATGTCTGAATCTGTCATATTGCATTTGCTATAATTCTCTACTGTCCAGGAACAATTTTGCTTTGTGCTTTTAAATCGCTAAGTGCTTAAGAATCTAAGCTGTGACATTCCTAGGTCAAAAACAGGTACTGCGGGCTTGCCCCACCCATTCCAACATGGTAGAGCCACTTGTGCCTCTGAGCCAGTTGTGCCTCTGAGCCTTGAAGCGGCGGGCTGTTCTGGATGTTGACTCCACCTCTCTCCAATTTCAAAATGGTGGAAGTACCATTTCTGCTAGCTTTGAGGTCGCCAGGTAGGACCTGCACTCAGCAGTCCAACCCGGAGAATGAACATGCCACACATAAATCTTTTTTATCTGGGTTACAGCCAAATCTTCCATGCAGAGCACGGTGCAGCCTGGAAACATCTCTTTGTATGGTGACAGAAATCCGCCATGCTCTCCTACCTGCCCAATCCTGAAGTTGGGTGCCACTCTGTTGTGTGAGAGGGCTTGCTTTTCATCCCACCCAGCTCCCAGCTGCCCGGCTAGCTTATACCCAAAATAATTACACAGAAACTGTATTCATTTAAACACTGCCTCACCCATTAGTTCTAACCTCTTATTGACTAACTCTTACATATTTGTTTAACCCATTTCCATTAATGTGTATCACCACTTGACTGTGGCTTACCAGCATGCATCTAACCAGCATCTGTCTCAGAGATACATAGTTTCTGCCATAGTGTTTGCTACACTGCCTTCTTCCTCTCAGAATTCTGTTCTGTCTACCACGCCCACCTAAGGGCTGTCCTATCAAAAGGCCAAGGCAGTTTTCTTTATTCAACCAATGAAAGCAACACATAGAAAGACCCTCCTAAACCACTAGCACAGAGTTGCTGCTCATCTCTAGAGTCTTAGCCTCCCCTGTGAGTTCCCTGAACCCTGATAACCTTTGCATGTCTTCTCTAGTCCTTTTATTAAAAATTCTTTTCAAAAATACCAGCTGAGTCAGCCTCTGCTTCCTGCCAAGTCCCTGAATGATACAAGTCCTTATCAGAGATTCAAACTCAGAGAATAAGATTTCAACAGCTAGCTTGGCTTGTAGTGCACTTTGAGAAAATGTTTACCCCCTCTCAGAAAAACAGCTCTCTTCCTGGTCATGCAGTGCCCTCTTCAGCTTCCAACAGTTTGACTTTAGGTTCCTAATGCCAACAGGAGCCCCTCAAACTCCAGAAGCAGTTGTGGAAGCAGCTGAGAGTAGACACAGTCCAGTGAGCTGCTCCTGGGTGCTGATGGGGAGGAGAGGGATGGATGTCTATACTGCCTGAATGATGATGTATGAGCAGAATCTTGGCTGAGAAAGTTCAGGAGAGCAACTTGCCAGTCTATCTGGACTAAGAAGATTAGGCTCAAAGGTCATCAGGAAGTCTGCTGTGAGATTGTGTCTCCTAGAAATGACAGATGAGCTTTCACCATGATGCCTCAACAATATAGCTGCCTAAAGCAGACTTGAACAATGGCGACACCAATGGATGTGTTACCATGGAAGGAGGCAGATCTCATGGGGTCCCACCCCTAGACAAATAGCTATTGCCAACTAAGGAATACTGGGAGCATGAGAAATGGTTTCCCCAGAGTGAATCTAAAATAAAGTAGGCAGCCCTGAAAATCATGTACATATAAGAAATAGTAAATGGATGGATGCAACAGGTTGTATTTATGGGTTGAAGGCACGTGTGTGTGTGTGTGTGTGTGTGTGTGTGTGTGTGTGATTAAAGTATAGAAAAGGAAACCATGATCTGAAGATGGAATAAGGCTAGTGGTGGAGGAGAGATGGGAAGGAAGATGAGGGTAGAAATGTAATTATATCTTAATTTAAAAATCGGGCTCAAACAGTCCTCAGTTATAACTGTCGCTCCTTGCCACCCTGTCCAAAACTTTTTTGTCCACTGCCACAGGTAGATCTGTGCTATATTATTTGGACATCCAACAAGGCTGGGAAGCTCATATTGGAGTTGGAACATGGAAGATGAGTCAGACTAAACCACAAGAGAACTCTGGCTAATGGGGCTTTCTTTCTCCATTGGATGAGAAAGGACTGGGGCAGTAAGCAACACTCAGGACACAGTTGACAGGCACTGCTTGAAATCTATGAGGTCCTCACCACAACCTTGGATGGGAGTGGTAGAATTCTACAGGGAATGAAAGTTTAGAGAGGTTGTGTGACCAAACCATGACCACACAGCTTAAAGAGCTAGGATTGAGATGGAAAGCACAAATCTGTATGCTTCAAGAGGCTTTTTGAATATTCTATCTACATAAGTTTTTGTCCATTAAGTGACTCTTCAAATGACACAGTGCCTCACTGGCAAAGTTTCTGGAGGGCAGGCAGTGGTGCCCCCTTCCCTGGGTTTCTCTCAGGTTCAGTGTAGGGTCATATTATACGGGCCCATATTTCTACAAGGTATGGTGGCCAGAATTTCAGGCTATAGTTTGCACCTGCCACACAGGAGGTGGTCACCTAGTCTTTGAGACAAACTGACGCCATCCTAAACAAAGGTCAGGATATGCTAATGTGAGGCCCTGTCTTCCCTGTTCCTCGAGGCCAAAGCACAGGATGCAAGAAATGTTTATGCTAACCAGCTAAGCTTCCTGCTAAGTTCTGTGCTGTAGCCTAGTATAATAGCCCAAGGGCTCTGTATCACTTTAAAATGGTAATTTCTCAACCTGCGTCCATCTTACCTATCTGACACTGCCTTGCACCCTCGACCACCTGCCTGAGGAGAAGCTCTCACAGGCGCCAATTTCTCCAGCCCCCTCTGGGTGGGAGGAGTTTTTCTTTACTGGGGCAAAAGGGTATATTAACCCCAGATTAAGCTGAATAAATGGGGCATTCTCTTCTTGAGGATGACTCGAACTCTCTGTCTGTGTCATGTGCATCGGTGTTTTAACCCCTAGGACAATATAGAACTCGTGGGAGGTGGGTGGTGATGCTGACCCCGTGGCGTGGAACGACCCCCACATGCTAATGTTGTTCTGCTCCTTTTTTGTAATTGGGAAGGTCCCCTGGGAAAGAGGTGTTAATTCAGTCTACTTGACAGAGCAGGCAGACAGAGCAGGAAGATAGATAGGAAGACATGACAAAAATGGGCTTAGAAAGGCTTAGATGTGACCACAGTCATTCTCCCAGCTACTTAGGAAACAGAACGCTAATGAATTCCCCCTCAGTTTACATTTTGGTATAAAAGCTGTTTTCAGAACAAATGTGGGTGGTTTTTCAGGATGTGAACGCAGGATTTCATGAGGGATCCCTGAAAACTCCTGGTAAAGTCATGTGAGTTGTGTCTTTATTTCCACACCTCCCCTCTGGTCCAAGAAATAATTTATGGTCTGGGCTTGTCCTAGACCACTACAGTTCAGTGATGGATTTCCAGCAAGGAATTCTTGACATTTGAGGTTGCTGGGATCTTAGGGACCAACTAGCATATGTACCTTTTTTATCCAGCGAAGAGAATCATGGAAGTACATATTAGAAATCCCACAGAGCCTTTTAGCTGGTCCCCATAGTGTTATGTATGGTGTGCTCCCAGCCCTTGCCTCCCATCCATCAAACCAGGTTCCTGTCTTTTGTTCAAGGGAATTTGTTTTGCCTGGAATTACCCTCCTCATATTGTGCAGTCAATGATGCCTGCAGGCTAGAAACATGCAGCTTGCTCTCCCATTCAGAGGGAGTTCAGCTTCCTGCCATTTCTAAGTGTAGAAGTGAAAGACCTGGATAAATCCAGATCCCCCTAGCAGGAAAACAGAGCCAAAAATCTAGCAGGAAGAGAAGAATCAGAAATCTAGGATTAACCAATTTCAGGGTTTCAGGAACTAGCTGAAGATAAAGGTAGATTGTAATCTTGAGAGTAATCTTGAGAAACAGAGAGATTCCCCCTAGTAATTATCACCCCCTAGTAATTATCATTGGTATAGGAACTAGCTGATTATGACCTTGAGAATGATCTTGAGAGGCAGGGAGTTGCCCCTTTGTAATCATCACTGGAATTTTCAGAGTTTTCTGTGACATCCTCCCTGCCCTGCCCCCCTTTTCGGATTACTGGGCTGTGTGGTTTCTTCCTATAAAAACTACTTCTCCCAGTCACTCGAGGTCGAACTCTTCTCCTGTGTGGGTTATGAGTCTTGGCCCCAGTGCACTGGTCCCGTCTTGTCGTCTTGTCATTAAACCTCGTGTGATTGCAGCAAGGACGGTCTCTTGTGAGTTACTGGGGGGGTTCACGTCATCCCGAGGCTCGAGTGAGAGTCTCCCCTAATAGGGGGTCTTTCAGAATAAGGGGCCATTGGCTGGGACTTGTCATCTGTAATGACATTTTCTTGAGTTCTGAAGATATCTTTTAAATCTGAGTCACAGATTTCAGAGAACTGTTTCACGGATCAGACAATGGATGTGGAGAGAATATAAACTTAAAACAATTTATTACCACAGAGGCTGTGGTGGAGGGGTTTGCAGGGAAATTGGTATAAAACCCAGTTGTATGTGGTTGCTGGGCTACTCATTTGAAGCTGGCTTGCACAGCAAGTTTTTACTTTCTTTCTTTTAAAAGAGAATTTACATGATTCTGGAGTCTTTGTTGCTGGAGGTTGTAGAGAAATTAGTTCTCCCATTTACTTCTTAGTGCCCTATGGGTTTTCATAGTGATATTGCTGACAATAAAGACAGATGGGCTGGGAGATAGGTGGCTCAGTCAAGCACTCGCTGTGCAAGCGTGAGCCCTCCAGAATCCACATTAAAAATGTGTAGTGGTGTATGATTGTAATTTCAACTCTGGGAAGGTGGAGACAGGTGGAACACCAGGGCCCACTGGCCAGCCAGCCAAGCATAGTCTGGTGAGTTGTAGACCAGTTAGAGACCCTGTCTTAAAAAACAAAGTAGGTGGCACCAAAAGAACAATGCCTTAGCGTGTCATGTGCACCCATGTGAGCATGCATCTACATTCCTGTGTGCACGTTCACATGTGCATATATACATGAATACAAACACATATATAAATGAAATTGCTTGTGGGACTCAGAGGCTATCTTAATATCAGCTCTACCCTCAGCATGCTCAATGTGATTCCCATGAAGCACAGTTATGCTTATTTAAGTCAACAAAACTTAGAACTGACCACCCAGTTTCTCAGTCACACCAGACCTTATTTCAAGTGTGAATAACTATGTGCAGCCAGTGACTGTCACACAAAACAGCACAGACAAAGAATTTTTCTTTTGTGACAGGAAGTTTTGCTAGATAGTTCTAGAAGATCTGGCAATGCCCAAACTCATCATGCTGTCCAAGTCCATCTAATATGATGCTCAGTTTCACTAAGAAAGGAACTAATATCTACAGAAGTGCAGCTTCTCAGGGATTAAGAGTGTGCAAAATCTCTAGGGAATGGCTAGAGGGTCTCTTGAGGTGGACCCTAGCTATTAGGATTCTTCTAGAACTATGGCAAGTTTCTTTCTCTTAGACTTAATGTAGCAAGAAGGGGTGCAGACAGGGATGTAGAGGAATATGCCAGCCTGAGCAAGGAGAAGAGGGTTCTAATGATCACCCAGGCTACTGGCTATCACGGCACCCTCACACTGTGCCCTGGTATCTGCATCCTTAGGCTTTGATGAGAAACCTTGGTGTACTTCCACGGGGTGTCTCTGGGGTCTCCAGGTTTGAAGTACTGTGATTTGGATGACCCAACCTACTACAATTCAGCTTGATTAATTTTTTATTGTATGTGTGTATCATATGTGTGCATGAATATGTGGGTACATGTGCCCATATGTATATTCAGAGGCCAGAGGAGGATGTCAAGTGTTCTGCTCTATCACCTCCCAACTTATTCCCTTGAGACAGGCATTCTCACCGAACTGAGCTGTGCTGACAACCAGCAAGCCTCAGTCATCCTTTTGTTTATGACCCGCGGCAGCACTGGGATTACAGCTTGCTACTTGGCTGCTGGGATCTGAACTCAGGTCCTCATGCTTGTGCAGCAAGTGTTCTTACCCTCTGAGCCATCTCTCCAGCCCTAGTGAAATGACACAGATACTTCATCAATGGGATCTTGAAACCAGATCTGTACCACAGTACTCCATGGCCATGAAATCATATACAGTTCATTCAACCTGCTTGGAATTCAAGTTTCTTATAGAAAAACATATAATCAATAGTGTAGTAGAAAACTGCTCATTCATTTCCTGGCCACCCAAACCCAAATAATCACACAGAAAGTGTATTAATTACAACACTATTTGGACAATGACTCTAGAGTATTCCTAGCTAGCTCTTACATCTTAAATTAACTCATTTTTACCAATCTGTGTATTGCCACAAGGCTGTGGCCTGCTGCAAAATTCCTAAGGTTCCAGTGTGTCCTTCTCCTTCAGCAGCTACATGGCATCTCCCTGACTCCATCTACTCTCTCTATACATATCTCTTCCAGCTTGGCTATTCTCTGCTAAGCCATTGGCTGAAACAGGTTCTTTATTAACCAATGGTAATAAAACATATTCACAGCATACAGAGGGGATTCCCACACCACAATAGTACACAAGGAACATGGTGGGGTTGGGTTCCAGTGAGTGCTCTGTTATTCTGCCACGCTGTTAATAGAGGTAGTTTGATTTGCAGGGTTTCCCTAGGTGTCATGTTTGGATTGTTATCTGTGCAGTATTGTCTTCATGTGAGATAATGACTAAAGTCTATTTGGCAGGACTTCATGATCTTTTTTTTTTCCACAGTGACATGATTTCCATGGTTCCAGCTGGCATGGCTTCTGCCCTCTGAGATAGTTGACATATAGCTTCCATGACAGGGTAAGCTAAAAAGCCTTGGTCCACATCTAAATGAATGGATTGTGAAGATATTGGCTCTTTGGCATTTGAGCTAATATATACCTCTGAGCTCACTGGCCTGTGACTGGTGTGATGGCATGTTATGAAGGCTTGGGACTGAGCCAGAAGCTCTTACTCTCAGCCTGAGTGAAGGAGCTGCTATCATTATGACAGTCAGTTGTTTCCCAGCCTCAGGCTTCAGAACAAAGCAGCTGAAGGGAGAGCCCACTTTAACCTATGAATCTATCAGCCACAGCATTCCTGATGAAGACCATTTTCAGCAAGTCAGATCTGATAGAAGAGGATCTTGTGTGTATTAGCTGTCCTAGTTGAACACACTGTTCCAGGTACAGATAATTTCCACCACAAGAGCTTGTGGGACAATCAAGTTGCCAACTTGGGAGCATTATAGGAGAAAAAAAACCCCCCAAAACAGCCCTCCAAGAAGCCAGTATTACTAGGCACAACCTTTTATTCTAAAGGACCTACAGAGTCAAAATGTATAACAAGGAATTTTCTTGCACACAGCTCTTCCACCTTTCTCCTGTTAGAGGCATATTGGGTATAGGTTAACATATGTTTTTCTTGACTCTTAGAAACAAATGGTTCTTCTGATTAATTGTGTCACTAAATTACTTCCTCATGTGTCCATATTGTGGTTTGAAAGAAAATGGCTCCCAAAGAGAGTGTCACTATCAGGAGGTGTGGTTTTGTTGAAGCAGGTGTGGCCTTGTTAGATGAACTGTATCATTGTGGAGGTGGGCTCTGAGGCCTTATATATCTTCAAACCATGTCCAGTGAGTCAGTTTACTTCCTGTTGTCTGTCAATCAAGATGTAGGACTCTCAGCTCCAACACCATGTTTGCCTGCGTGCTGCCATGTCCCACCTTCATGATAGACTGAACCTCTGAAATGTAAGTCACCCTACTAAATGGTTTTCTTTAAAGAGTTGCCACAGTTGTCATGTCTCTTCATAGCAATAGAAACCTAACTAAGACAGAGTTGGTACCAGGGATTGGGGTATTGTTGTAATAGGCCTGAGCTTGTTTTGTTTGGAGAAATTTGGACTTTGATACTTTGGGTTAGGAAAGTAGTGGAATGCTTTAAGAACTGCTTAATGGGCTATACTAGTAGGAGCATGGAAGACAGTGGTGCTGATAATAATTTGAACCATGCAGGTCTGGCTAAAGAGGTTTCAGAGAAGAAAAATTTTAACATGTAGCCTAGACATCTTCCTTTTTGGTTAGGAATGTGGTTGATTTTTGCCCTTGTCTGAAGAGTCTGCCTGAAAATAAAGTGAAGAGTTTTAGATTAATTCAATTGGCAGAGGAAATCTTAAACTAGCCAAATACTGACTCTATTGTGTGGTTATTAATGCTAAGTCTAATGAAGATTTCTAATGAAAAGGAACAAGCTGAACAAGAAAAATAAAAGATGTAATTGAGAAAAGGAGCACTAGGAAGTAGAATGAAATTAAATACTGTGTTCAAGAATATAAATAGATTAAGAAACGGAATAAAGGGAGTGGTGACCTTAGGACAAGATACCACCAAGCTAAGTTTCCAACTTGTGAAAAGGAATTAAAGAAAAGTTTAGAGCTTGGTGTGATGGTGAATGTCTTTAATCCCAGTTCTCTGGAGACAGAGGCTGGCTTATATCTGAGTGAGAGACCAATTTGGTCTACAGATCAAGTTCTAGGACAGTCAAGCTTAAACAATGAAGGACAGTAAGCTGGTAAAAATGTAAATGAATAAGGGGGGCATATTCTAGCCCCAGTAAGTAGCAGAACTTGGCAACTTTGGTTACATGGTTCTGGTTTTAGAGTTAAGGGTAGAAGAGAGGGATTATAAAATATCCCTCTATGATCAAGGAAAGCTGCTGAAACCAGGCATGTATTAGGGGTGGCCCTGGATGGAGGCCCAGAGAGGTCATTACATGAAGCTGTGAAGTTGAAGCCTGGATTACCTATGAGACCCCCAAAAGTTGGAGATGTCAGAGCCATGGGACCTGCTGAGCAAAGCTGCTAACAGAGAGTAGAATCAGCCCAAGAGAAAAAAGTGTGTTGCAGTCAGCAAAGCTGAAAGGAATTGGAGATCTGAAGAATGCTTTGACATTAGACACGGAGTTGCAGGATTTGGAATTTTCTTAGCTGGTGTCAAGTTTTGCTTAGACCCAGTATTTCCTCACCACACCCCCTTCCCTAAATTTTTGAATATAATGTATATCTTGTGCCATTATATGCTAGAAGTATATATTTTTTTTAAACTTTCTATTTTATAGAAAATTACAGTTAATAAACTCAGAAAAGGCTTTGATCTTTGGACCTTTAAACATTGTTGAGAGTGTTATAGACTATGGGGGCTTTTGAAGTTGAGCTGAATGTATTTTTACATTATGATATAGCTATATGTTTTTGGGAACCAGGGTGGTTGATGATGAAAGAAAATGGCCCCAAAAGAGAGAGGCACAAAAAAGAGGAGATGTGGCTTTGTTGAGTAGGTGTGACCCTGTTGGAGGAAATATGTCACCGTGGAGGTGGGCTTTGAGGTCTCATATGGTCAATCTACACCCAGTGATATAGCTTACTTCCTATTGCCTGAAAGATTTAGAACTCTTAGCTTCTTCTATGCTGCTTGTCCCACCGTGATTATAATGGACTAAACTTTTGAGACTGGAAGCCACATTAAATGTTTTCATTTATAGGAGTTATGGTGGTCATAGTGTCTTTTTACAGTGATAGAAACTCTGACTAGGACAGTCTGCTACACGAAATTCATTCTTTAGGCATGCAGTAAATGCTAGTAAAATAAGATTTTCTCGATTTCTTTGATTATAAAATAGGAATCCTATGTAAAATCAACTTACTGGGCTGCTGCAAGATTCAAAGTAAGCAATGAACATGCATAAAGCTTTTAGAACAAAGTCCAACAACAGAACATGTCCTATTCAATGGAAGTTGTTATTATGTTCAGTAGGGGCATGGAGGCTGTGGCAATGCAAGGACAACTTTACTCAAGGGGAGATTGCCATCAGATGGGAGGGTGCTAAAATATCAGTGAAGCATGTTTTAGACACACAGAAGAGGACTTGACTAGCTTAGCATGGGAGAGCAATGCTGCTTTAGAAAACAGGAGCACCTAGTGGGGTTTTCAATGATGGTTAACAGCGAAGGGTAGGGACTCTTTTCCTGAAGTCTTCCCTTGCTGTGTATAAAAGTATCAAAGACAATGAAGAGTTTCTCTTGGTATTTTCTCTATAATAGGCTGAGGTCCTTGATGGGTCTGCCAGAAGCTAACCACCGTGCACTGTGGGCCAGGTACCAGCTCCCATTGCTTTGTTGGTACAAACAGAACTCTGCTGGCTTCCCTGGAATCCTGCATGCTGTTATCTCAAGCCTACTTAATCTTGAACTTCATGCCTCTTTAGGGTTGATACCAGTCCTTTGGCTGCATTCCTCACAGTTCTGACCTGCCCTGTGAACTTGTACCCAGTGCCTACCAAGCTAATTCTGATGAGTTAGAGCCTTACTGACTCCTCTGAAATTTAATCTGAAAAAGTATGTCTGGTGCTGGGCTGAGTGTGATCTGGCCCCTGTTGTGGAAAGCCATTTCACTGTAGTCTGAGGGGTTAAGGCACAGAGAAACTCAGAGTTCATGTGTGCTGGCTGGTCTATGTCCATCTGATACACAACCTCAGAGTTCATGTGTTCTGGCTGGTCTATGTCCATTTGATACACAACCTCAGAGTTTATGTGTGCTGGCTGGTCTATGTCCATTTGATACACAACCTCAGAGTTTATGTGTGCTGGCTGGTCTATGTCCATTTGATACACATCCTCAGAGTTTATGTGTGCTGGCTGGTCTATGTCCATTTGATATACAAGTTAGAGTCATCTGAAAGAAGGGAACCTCAGTTGAGAAAATGCCTGTAGAGTGATTGATGAGGGAGGGTCCAGTCCATTGTGTCTGATGCCCTTGGCTGGTGGTCCTGGGTTCTATAAAAAGCAGATTGAACAAGTCATGAGGAGGAAACCAGTAAGCAGTACCCCTCCACGGCCTCTGCATCAGCTCTACTTGCAGACTTCGGCCTTGTTTGCATTCCTGCCCTGACTTCCTTTGATGATGACCAGTAATATGGAAGTGTAGAGGGCCGCAACCACACTCTCCACCATAGATGGCGCTGCACCGCCAGGTGAGCTAGAAAGCTCACATGTGTTGGTATTTTCCACTACTCCCAAGGTTTCACCTGGGACTGGGAGCAGTTGACCAATCCAAGAATGACACGTCCAGGGCGGGGTCTGTTTCCTTTATAAGGGATGGGTTCCATCTTATCTGGGTCCCCGGCCATGTTGGCTTATGCTCTAGCTCCCAAGAGGATTAAAGCCATTCCTGCAGAAGGATCCTAGTGTTCCGCGTGGTTCTTGCTGGCGAGACGGTAGCGTGGGACATGGAAGTGTAAGCCAAATAATCTCTTTCTTCCCCAACTTGCTTTTTGGTCATTGTGTTTTGTCACAGCCATAGAAACTCTGTCTAAGAATCAGGTTTGACATCCTCTAAAGCTTCCAAATTCTTGCTGTTCACACAGCATCCTCATATTCAAGGATCTTTTTTTCATTCATTCTTTTAATTTGGTTTGAGATAGGTTCTCACTCTGTAGTCCATGTTGGCTTAGAATAGCTATGTAGCCCAGGCTGGTCTTGAATTCATGGCACCTTTCTGCATCAGTCTCCTAAATTCTGGGATTTCAGATATGATCCAACATGCCCAAATTTATTTTTATTCTTTAATTATCCAGAAGGTGTTGGGAATTCTTAGATTCTCAGCCTTGTCCTTGTCTTTTTATTTTCATAAGGATGAAGATAGCAGAAAGTCCCTGTGTTCATGGAGGTAAGTGAGCCAAGTTAGTGCTAAGCACTATGAGGGAGATGGCATGTGCTTAATAGTGAAGGAGGGAACCCCTTTTGGCTATGGGGTGCTTATGTTAGCAGGTGACATCATTTGGGGTCCTGAAAGAGCATGTGTGAACACCCTTCTGGCACTGTTGTTGAAAGCAGTGTTGTAACACGAATGCCATCTGTCCTATTCCAGTGACCCAGTGAGCCCCTAATGCCATGGGCTCAAATTCTGCAGGGCCAAATTCTTTAGGATGTGAATGTAACTTGCAGAGTACCAGGTAGAGTTAAAAGTCATGCTTGCTTGCAGAGGACTGTCCATAGATACGTCCCTTCTAAAGACCACAGGGTGGGCTTGTGAGCATCTAGGTGTCCAGGTCAGTCTTGGGTGTGTTGAGGGAAGGAATGGTGCTGAGTTCAGTCTTGGCCCCATCACTCAGCTTGGTACATTAATAGACGGTTCAGGATAAATGCCTCCTGCATGAAAGGATGAATGAATGAGCTTCCTGAGGGCAGGAGCTGAATCTCACTGTACCCTTCTTCTCCCTCTCTAATTTGCAGTGCCTGGCGTGACTGAGAAATGCTTATGGAATAAATGATTATTTTAATTACTCAACGAGTCACCACAGGGTTCCTTTAAATAGCCTTATTCTGGTGCATTTAAATGTTCATTTATAAATAATTGACTGTGCCACTAGGAGGTTTGGAGAGAAAAGACACACAGGGGAGGGAAGAGCTAGGAGGAAAGTTGCAAGCTACAAGGTTAGGCAGGACAGTGGGGAGAAACGAAGGAGGACTGTGGAAGTGCTGTCCTAATGAGGAGAGCATAAGCTCCCACAGCCCCAAATGCACATGGATTCATACTTCTGCTGCCCTGGGTGGTTAGAAGCACACACACGATAAGTCACCTCCTACAGCTGGGAACTGCAATGGCACTGTGGGTAAGCACCTGTTTTCGAAGGGCTCTTGGCTAACTATGTGTCTTGTGAATTGTATTTTCTGGTATCCTCCATTCTGGATTTTTGAACAGGCAAAATGCTTGCACATTGAGGGTCATCCTCCCAGGGAGTTCTGGGAAGTGATCCTGCTGTCACAAAGCTCACATCAGATGCCAGAATGACAAGAGAAGCCACAGACTGAAAGCCCTCTGGTAATGTGGCAGCTCTACCATGCATCAGGTCAGACTCCAGGTGTGTGCCTGACTTCAGAGACAACCTTGGGAGCAGAAGAGAAACATGCAGCTCTGGAATTGTAGATGTTACAAATGGTGGCTGTTTTAAGTGTTAAGTTAGCAGTAATGGCTGAAACAGAAATATCTTCAGAGCTACATCCTGCCAGTGTGAGCTGCATGCTATGGCTAGCACCCACATTTATCCAGGGTGTTGCAGGAACTGAGAAAGCTGGACAAACAGAAGTTGGAGGGAAAACAGACCATTGTTTTTATTTATTAAAAGTTTAGGATTTGCCACATGATTCTGATAAATAATAATAATAATAATAATAATAATAATAATAATAATAATAATACACCATTGATTGAGGGTTTTTTTTTCACCAACTGCTATACTCAGGGACTTAAAAAAAATCTACTCACAGAATTCTAAAAACAGCACCATGAGGTAGCACCCTGCAGGCAATATGTTTTTATTCACAAGTGTCCATTGGTATTAGCAGCGACTTGATTGCCGGGATTGTTGATACCGAATTCTGAGGATGCTCCAAGTCCCTGCTCTAACATAGCAGAATTCTGTATAGACCCTGTTCACATCCATCTATTTGCAGAAGTCACTTCTGATTTTCTTACTGTTTGACACACCATGATACTCTGTAAATGACTGCTTTATTATATTATCCAGGGACTGATGACATCAAAAGGTCCTTGCATATTCAATCCAGATGCAGCAAAAAATATCTTCTGTCTGTGATTGGTTGAATCTATGAAGGCAAAACCCATGTGTATGGAGGTATGACTGCATAAAGAATCTGAGCCACAGAGAGGTTACACAGATGTTACACAGCTGAGCCGGGGAATGGTGGGGTGGGATGGGGGTGGGGAGGGAGCTGGTATTCCAGGCTGGCTAACTAACCCTTTGCCACTCATGAGAGGAGTCTCTGGGTTAACAGCACAGGTCCCACCTGAGAACTGGTTAGATACACGGGACTGCCTGTGCCCCAGCCTGACTTATTCCAAATTTACATGGTGAAGAGATCCCTAGGCAGCTCCTGCACACACAGAGTTCCAGAAGTAATAATCCCAAACACACTTTGGTTGCTGCCTGACTGGATAACGAGTCCCCAAGTGACTTCTCTGTTTGCTGAATGTTGACAGTCACAGATCAGAGGGGCAGCCTTGCTTCCAAGGGACCTAGATCCAACCTAGCTCTTCCAACTTTGGGAAGTTTGTAAAAGCTTGACTTTGAGTATGGATGCTTTATGAAGTAACATGTGTTTCAGGGCTGGGCAGCTGCCCTGGTCTCCTCTTGGCCTTACTTCCTATCATTCTGACTTATTCATCTGTAAAAACAGATATGGTAACACCAAATTCATCTTGACCTTCACCAGTATCCATCCATGGAAGCCCCAGCTCCTGTGATTTGGTGTAGGGATTCCTGGTAGCGTTCACTAAGTCAGGAGTACAGGTCGTGGTCACTGTCTGCTGAGTGAGAGATGCAGATGCGGCTATGTCATGTCATGCGCATGTGCCAGCCCAGGATTGATCTGGTGGTGCTGTGTGTTTGTGTGCGTGTTTTTACAACAGGGAAAAAGGACAGAATTTCTAGCTACTTCATGGGTTTTATGTTCAGTTTTAGGGCTCAAATTTAATTTTTTCTGTCATGATAGCTGGATGGACCCATAGTATTTCTTCAGTCCAGTTAGCAATTATTAGCTGTGGGGCAAGTGCTGGCTACACAGCCTTACCCCTCCCCTCAAGCCTGGAAATTCATAGTATTAGGAAATAGAACTTTGGAGTGGAAAGCTCTAGAATCACAGTAGTACAGATGCCTTTTGTGTTAAGATGAAGATCTGTCTGATCCGTCGTGGACTATCACGAAGATGGGAAGTTAGCATGGATAGACTGGACAATGGCTAGGCCGGGCAAAGTGACTAGGAAAGCCTCTGCCTTCCGCCTTTGTGGTATAGCAGGACTGTGAGTTGGTGTAGGTGAGACTGAAGGGGGCAGAAGAAGGTCCCCAACCAACACCAATCCTTCCTTGCATCCTGATTGGTCCTTGATACTTGGTCTGCATAAAATTTTCCTTAGAAAGAGGCAGAGATGAAGCACACAACTCGATCCTGGTAGTGCTAGAGTTTGTCTGATTTGTAAAATCCATCCCTTTGCCTTGTGCCATACTGGCTCTCTGCAGAAAGGGCAAGACTCAGAACTTCCCGCCATCCCAGACCCTCTTGGCTCGCTAACACCTGCCAGTCACTCCTGGGTATTGATGGATTTCTGTCTCCTTCCCTGTAGGGCTCAGCTGAACCCTGTATCTTGGATTTAATTACACAATTGAAAAGACAAATAAATTAAAAGGAGTGTTGCTCTGTAAACAGCCTCCTAAATGACTCTGAGGACCAAGCTGTCTCCCCTCCAGTACACACAATCCTCCTGCGGCTTGGATACTTAGATCTTGACTGGAAACAGTAGAGCCTGGGCTCAGCATTGGCAATCATGTGCACTTCACAACCAAGTCTAGTCTGGACTACCCTTAGGATGACACAGCCACTCAAGCAGGGCCCTGGGGGTGTCTTTAGAAAATCAAGTGTTTCTAAAAGCTGGGTGGCATTTTAGGAGCTTTTGGGAGCTTGTTTTAAATCCAAACCTGGGTCAGTCTGGGAGTTTGCATACTAAGCAGATGTCATTAAGAAAATGATGGCCATGAGCTTGCCCTGCTGCCGCTCAGCAAGAAAACTGGAATCTGCTCTCAATGCCTGCTCCATGTCTTACCTATCTTGAGCTGGAAGATCTCCCCTCCTTTCCCCTCCCCTCCCTTCCCCTCCCCTCTCCTCCCCTCCCCTCTTCTCTTCCCTCCCCTCCCCTCCTCTTCCCTTCCCTTTCCCTTCCCTTCCCTTCTCTTCCCTTCTCCCTCCCTCCCTCCCTTCCTTCCTCCCTCCCTCCCTCTTTTCCTTCCTTCCTTCATACCTTTCTTTGTCTTGAGACAGGGTCTCAAAATTTAGCCCAGCCTGGCCCTGAACTTGTCATGTAGCTGAGGATGAACCTGAGCTCCAGATACTCCTGCCTTTACCTGCCAAGTGCTAAAATTACACACACACACACACACACACACACACACACACACACACACACACACACGCCCCATCTATGCAGTGCTAGGGATTCCGCAGTTCATTCACGCTAAGCAAGCACTTACCAGCTGAGCTGCATTCCAGACCTTGTGCTGAGAATTTGTTCTTCAGTGACTGGGATGTGGGTACGGCAGCCGGGGATGATTTCCAAGAATGCTGAAACAAGCCACCAAAACCAAGGGGACTTGCAGAGGGCTGGACTTCAGTGGTACTGGCACGGGTGGGCCTGCTCTCTCTGCAGTCTTTAAGGCAGAACGTGTTCTTGTCTCTCTAGCATCTGACAGTAGCTAGAGATGCTGGCTGGCAGCTGCATCACAACAGATGATTGATCTCTGCCTCTGCCATCAAGGTGGCCTCTTCCCTGGGTGTGGGTATCTCACCTTCTCATGTAGAAACATCAGGCATTAGACTCAGGGACCATGGCAATTCACTGTGGCTTCATTTTAATTATAGAGGCTCTTTACCTCCTGGTGGGTTTAAGTCCCAGTAAACCTGTTATAAATTAAAAATGTTGAAAGCACATAGTGTGTTTGATACATCTAGTCAACCAAATCTAGGTGTTTGCCTTTGTCAGTATAGGGCTTGCCGGGAGCCACAGCTTCTGTCGGTTGCTGCCTAACATCAAAAGTGGGGATTGTTTGGGACAGGAGTAAGAGGAATCTTGGGGAACTTAGGGGAGAGGAAAATCAGATTAAAAGGTTTTAGAAAGAGTAAAAATCATGCAGTTGATCACTGTCATGGTAAAGATCAAATTAAAAAATTGAAGACGGTCTTCAGCTCTCAACTTGATACAGTTCAGAGTTATCCGAGGGAGTTTCAGCTGGGGAATTGACTTGTTTGGTTTAGGGCCATGTCTCTGGAACATATTCTTGACTACTAATTGATGTTGGAGGGCCTAGCCCACTGTGGGTTCAACTATCCCTGGGTAGATGGGAATAGGATGAATAAGAAATGGAGCTGAATGTGGGCCAGAGAGCAAACCAGTACGAAGTGTTTTTCCAGTATTCCCATTTCAGTTCCTGCCTCCAGGTTCCTGTTTTGCGTCCCTGCCTTGACTTTGCTTAATGACGAATTGTGGCCTAGCAGTATAAGATCAAATAAACCCTTCCCTTCCTCAATTGGCTTCCAGCAAATGTTTTATCACAACGTAGGAAGAAACTGAACAATCAGCTTCAACTGGATGTATATGACTTTTGCATCATGATAAGTTAAAAAAATAGTAAAACTGTCCATAGAGGTAGTCTATATTTACACCATCAGAGGATTACATTTCCTCCTTCTTGTATGTGACAGTTTGTGTGTTTACAGGTTCACATGTATGAGGTTATGCATGTCCACACACACACCTGCACACAGAGGCCAGGAGACAACCTCAGCCAGGGGTCATCCTCAGGAGCGATATCCAGTTTATTTGAGATAGGGTCTCTCATTGACCTGGGGCTTTACTGACTATGTTAGGCTTGCTGGCCAGAGAGTGCCTCCCGTGTCTGCCTCCCTGGTGCTGGAATTACAAGCATATTGCTATGTCTGGCATTTCTACATGGGATCTGGGGACTGAAGTCAAGTCCCTAAGCTTGCGAGGCAAGCACTTTCCCAACTGAGCCATCCCTCCAGTCTCAAGACATTTATTTACAAATAAGGTTACACTCTAGGTTCTGAGAGCAATGAGATTTTCTTAGGGATTGGCCTTTACATTGAGACACCCTCACCCAGTCATAGCCCCAGTGTTTCCCTCAAGGTGATAAGGCCATCATTTGCTTCCACAGACACGAACTTCTTGGAGACAGAGAGTGTTGCTGCAGTTATGGTGCTGAACCAGCTGTGGCGTATGGCTGGTAGACACTGGCTGGAGGGTGCAGGGCACACACTCTGGCATCAGAGAAGGGGGAGCAGCATGAACCTATACTCAAGTAGGCATCCTCCTCTTTATGTGATCTTGACAGGGTTTGGGAAGCTTGAGGCCTGAGGAGCCTCATTTGTAAGAGGAGGTCCAAGGGACTCTTTCCAAAGATACTTACTGTCAGGGAAGTTTGTCACTGTCTCCATTGCTGCCTGAGTATTCATATGAAGCCCCTCCCCAGTAGCCTCCTCTCTCAGCCTCTCCTGGGCCCCTGAAGTCACAGGTTTGCACTGAACAAATTTTGATGATTTCCTCTTCTCAGCACTTATGAAGCCTCTTCCCCCACCGGCTCCAACCCCCAGTTGTTTCTTTTCCTTCTTCCCAACTCTGCTGTTATGAAGCTAGGTCAGGAGCTGGCGGTACTCAGTGAGTCTAATTATCCAAGAAAGTAATTAACATTTCTAATAGAAACTGCCACTGTTCATTTTCACTAGGGCCACACAAAGCAATAAGGTAAAAGAGTTTTGTAATTAAAGACTCATTATTGTGGGCTCCCCTTCCCATTCTATACCTAATAAGTCTTTTGCAGGGGAAATGAGTGTACCAGACTTCATGGAGATGGGCAGGGCCCCTGCTGGAAACCCTCAGATTTTTTTTTCTCCTGCTCAATTCCCTCTTCATCTGGGAACTTATCTTCTGGATTTCTCTTCTCTTAAAAAAAAAAAGATTCTTTTAAAAAGGAAGGACAGCACACCAAAGCATCACACAGAATCCCATAAAGATGTATCATATGAATTAAATGCAAAGTAAAACTTAACGAAACACCTGGTTGTACCCTTCCCAACATCTCAGTGCAGCCTGGAAGTTTGAGAACATAGTCAGAAAGATGTCACAGTGAGGATGGGAGGAGCACTGGAAGAGCTGATCCTCCTTGGGGGGGGGACAGAAGGCAAAGTGGGGGCAGGGGTTGCGTGGATCTTACTTCCTCCTGGGGACACTGCATTATCTAGATAGGAGGCTGTCACTTTCTGAAGCGGTTTGTTTATTGTTCAAAAGTGGACTCAGCAGTCTATGGGGTAGGTGTTCAAAGATGAGTGATGATGAATTATTTGGTTTGACTTAACTGAGCACTTACTATGTGCCTTCTCCTTCTGGGAATTTCACAGAGACCAAGCCACTTGCTTGACACTGCCATGGTACCTATCTTTATTTTCCATATGAGGAAACTGAGGATAAAACCATTAGACACCGGTTATACAGGTTATACAGAAAGCAACTGCAAGGTATGTGGTTGTAGCCTAAAACCCTCGCCCACAGGCTCACAAGACTGCCTTGCTGCTTCATCAGCAGTTTGAAGTTATGCACTGTCCAGGCTCTGGTGGGATCTCTGGCTACCTAGGTTTGTGGATAAGAAGAATGGAGTCCAGGATGTTTTGAAGCATTGTGCTAGCAACCTGCAGGCCTTCAAGAGAACATGTGGGGATGGAGTCCTGGGTTGCAGTACATGGCCTGTCACTGACTGTCTGGGTCAGTTTGGGAAAATCATCTTACTCCTGTGGTCTTCAGTTTTCTTCCCCTACAAGACAGGAAACTACATGGAGGGCTGTGGTCCCAAATAATACAGTGTGGATCAAGATACCAGCTACATAAAGATGTTCATAGAACTGCAACTTTTTCTGCCTCTTTTATACTCTTTGTCTTCTATATTTGGTGTTTGTTTATTCAGAAAATTATTGTTGTGTGTATTCTGACTGTAGGGTGAAACTACCTTAGGTATAGAGAAGAAAGAATCAGGAAAGCCAGTTTTTAACTTTCTGGTACTTACAGCCATTAGGTTTGGATGGTAAAAACCAGGCACATGGCTGTGATGAGCCAGATCCTCATGTAGTAAGACCTGGTCGCTGTGGACACTGTGCAGAGAGATGTTCCACCAGTTTATCTCCAGGGTGCCATATCGATGACAGTGAGTTGTCATTGTAGGGTGATTTCTTTTGAGGATCTTAATGGGAGATGTCTTAACTGTAGGACCTGGAGGAAAGAAAGGAAGAGAAGAGACATGGCTGAGAACAAGACTCTACTGAAGACCAGAGAGAAGGGAAGTAAGGAAGGGAGGGAGGGAAGGAGAAAGGAATGAAAGAAAGAAGAAAGGGATGGAGGGAGAGAGGGAGGAAAGGAGAAGGGTAGGGAGGTAGGGAGGAAAGGAGAATGGGAAGAAAGGAGGAAGGGAGGAGAAAGAAGGGGAAGGGAAAGCTAAAGAGCAGAAATTGCAAGGAGGTCAGAGCTGTGGAAAGACGAGCAGATGAGTGCAGAGGCTGATGTCAGGAGCAGTGGCCAGAGCTACGCCTCTGTGAGAACAAGCATCCGGTGTTTGGTGCAGTTGGTGCAGACAGTGCTAACTGTAACTGCACACTTGCCTACCTCTCCACGATCTAGCTTTCTCATTCTCAAGTCAAATTTCTCTAAATCTTAGAAGCTTCAAACAACAAACCTTGTAGGTCTTTTGTCTTGGGGACTCTTTTCAGGTTGTAGTGAAGGTGTCAGTGAAAGTGAGAGCCACTTCAAGGCCAAAGCAAGAGAGGAGCCACTTTCTGACCCCCTCATATGGCTGCTGGACAGATTGATTTGCTTCTGGGTCATTGGGTTGAGAGCTCGCTTTAGCTCTTGACTGGATGCTGCCCTCTCTTCCTTCCCAGGGACGCCTCTTCCTACGGTATTGTACAACATGACAGCTGCTTCCATTAGGTGTGCAAGTGACAGCCAGAGACCACTAAGAGGAATACCAGTCTCAGTCACGATATTCCCTCATCTTTTTAGCATTCCCTCCATCAGAAGTGAGTGCAGGTCCAGTCCAGACTCAGGCAAAGAGGTCACATCAGGGTTGAGTTCTAGGAGGCAGAAGTGTTGGGAGACAACTTAGCAAGTAACCACAGCAAACCTCCTGAGACCTTTGCGAGGCCCAAATGAGAAGATGCAGGGAACATGCTTGACAATCACACATTTCAGAGGCAGCTCTTGTTGCTACTAGTATGGCAGTTTGGTGTTCTGCAGGTGACAAAGGAGAAGGCATGTGTTACATAACCAAGCCCCCAGTGGTAGTCTGCAGTCGCATTCTCTTTTGCTGGTGCTTCAGTACTTTGATTGGGATGTGCTGCTGTTCTGAACTGGGTTGGCAGGGTTCGCTTCCATGTCTCTGATCAGCTACAGGGCAGTCAGGTGACTTTGTGAACCTTAGACCCTTTCACTCTCAGGTATTTCAATGGGCTAGCCTTGGTTCTACTTCATGTAGCCTCTCATCTGGTGATCCAGTCTGGCCAGCTACTCTCAGAAACAGCCCCTCAATAGAAGAATGGTTAAAAAAGGTGTGGAACATATACACATTAGAGTTCTACTCAGCGGTAAAAAACAATGACATCTTGAATTTTGCATGCAAATGGATGGAAATAGAAAACGCTTTACTGAGTGAGGTAAGCCAGACCCAAAAAGAGGAAAATGGTATGTATTCACTCTTATGTGGATTCTAACCATAATTAAAGGTCTTTGAGCCTATTATTCGTGATCCTAGAGAAGCTAAATAAGAAGGTGAACCTGATGAAAATCATGTAGCTATCCTCCTGGAGATTGGAAATAGACAAGAGTCCCAGGTAACCTCGGGTGCATGGGGGGGGTGGGATGGTTGTTGGAAGGGGAGAGGGTTAGAAAGAAGGGAGTAGGGGAGGAATGGGGAAAGCTAGGTGGACTGGGATGTGGGGAGGGAGGAAGGATGGATATGAGATCAGGGAAGAATATATTTCAACTAAGGGAGTCATCTTAGGGTTTACAGGAGACTTGATTATAAATGGGATCACAGGTCCAAGGAGATCCCCAGATTGTTCTCTGGACAGAAGAGAGGGTGCCTGAAACGGCCTAGGCCCATAACCATACTGATGAATATTTTGCTTATCACCATAGAACCTTCATCTGGAGATGGATGGAGATAGAGACAGAGACCCACATCGTATCACTGGACTTAACTCCCTAGGTCCAAACGAGAAGCAGAAGGAAAGAGAACGTGAGCAAAGACGGCAAGATCAGAGAGAACCTTCATCCCACGATGGATGGCGATACAGACGGAGACCCACATTGGAGCACCGGACTGAGCCCCCCAAGGTCCAAATGAGGAGCAGAAGGAGGAAGAAAATGAAAAAGGAAATAAGGACTATGAGGAATGCTCTCACCCACTGATACAAGGGGACGGATCTAATGAGAGTTTACCAAGGCTACTTGGACTGGGACTGAACGAGGACACAATCCAACCAGATTCTCTGAATGTGGCTGGCCGGAGTCTTTCTGAAAAGCCATTGACAATGACACTGGGACTTGTTTCCTCTGCATATACTGGATTTTGCGGATCCAGTCCGTCTGGACACTCACCTTCCTGGACCTGGAGGGAGGCGGGAGGAACTTGAACTTCCCACTGGGCAGGAAACCCTGACTGCTCTTAGGGATGGAAAGGGAGGAGGAGAGGGAGTGAGGCGAGTGGGAGGGTGGTGGGAGGAGGGGCGGAAATGGAAACTTTTATAATTTAATAAAATTACAAAAAAAAAAAAAGAAACACTTTCTGGCATGGTGACTAGATAACATGGGACTCTATATATTTCTTGAAGCCAAGGCTAAAAACAAGCAAACAAACAAACAACTCACAGGAAAAAAAAACAAAACCTGGAGCTCTGTGCCTTCTGCCATTTCTGCCTCAGGTCTCTTTGGATCTGCCCTTTCCTATGTCCTGATTCTAAGGTTGTTATAGTCCTACTTTTTGCGTGGGTACCAAGGATTCAAACTCAAGTCCCCATGCGTGTAGAGCAAGCACTTACATCTCCTGAACCATCTCCCTAGGACCCCTCTTATGCCACTGTCATTTGTTGAAGGAAGCCAAAGACCAGCTCAGGTTCAGCTGCTGGGGATATCGGCTCTTCCTCTTGGTAATTCAGAGAGCTGTAGGGACACACCGTGAAGGGCAAGGGCAGAGGGAAGGGAAGGCTTGACTGCATTTTGTCACCAATTAACCATAGGTTGGAAAAGGAAGGCTCACTGGGGTCTGTGTGTTGTGCATCCCAGAACATTTGGGTAACACTGAGGTGAAAATGGGAACAGGTTTTGAATAGTTGCTAACTTTAGATTTCTTTTTATCAAGCTAGTCTGAGAATGCACAAAGATAATTCTGATAACTAAATTCTAAAGTTGTCAGCTTTTCTTTCACTTGTGCCCACATTCATTCACTCATCAAGCATCCTGGCTTCTGCAGCCTTTTCCGTAAGGGTGGGGAGGCATTTAGGCGTCTGAGACTCATCGGCAGCAGTCACGCAATCCTGCTACCGCCAGCGCTGCTGAGATAAAATATGCAAATAAGGGTTTTGGCTGTGTTCCTAAAAAGCTTATTTGTGGACAGACATATTTAAATTTATTATAAGGTTTGTGTGCCATAAAATGTTATTTTTAAGAATTCCTTAAAATCTTTTAAATGGTACAAACTTGTGGGCCCAAACCTTAGTCATTGAGCACGCTGCAGTATCTGTTACTCTGTCCGTGTGGCACACCTTGTCAGCGACCTTGCTGTACCTGGAGGCTCCTTTAGTTCCCCCAAAACCTGTCCATTGTGCGGAAGCAGGAAGAGTAGCAACCCCAGGCTCTAGTCTTCTGCCTTAGGGTGCATAAGGAGGGTGTAGGTTGGTAGAACTGTAGAATGGCTATTTGTAGGATGGGCAATATAATATTTAAGATCCAGGGAAAAGTGAAAATGCCACTTTGTCAAAAATGAAGAACTTCAAAATAGCAGCAGTCAGTAATTGGTTTAATGATTGTGGCTCTTGGGCTGTACAAGTCATTTGCAGCCTGCTCTCACTGGTTTCAGCACCTCCTCCCTCCCCTCCCCTTCCATTCTCTCTTCTCTTTCCTTTATTTCTTTTCTTTTCCTTCCCCTCCTTCCCTCCCTTCTACTCCTCCTTTCTTCTTTATTAAAACAGATATTTTTAATTAAAAAAGGAAAATTTCTACTTCTAGACATGTATCTCCAAAATGTAGCATTCAAATGAAGTGGCAGATCACTGTGACATGAATGTATTTGATTTATTTACTTTCCTTTGAAATGGGAGTTTCACTTTTTAGTTCAGGATGACCTGGAACTCTATATAGCCCAGATTGACCTCTAACTCACTGCAGTGCCCCTTCTTCAACCTTCCAAGTGCTGAGATTGCAAGTGTTGAGCTGCTAAGTCTGAGCAGAATCTATTTTAAAGATTAAAAAAATGTCCTTAACACCTCTGCTTAGGTGCCTGTGTTTTCACTGAACAAATACTTGGCAAGTCTATTATGTGCACACTTATAATGATGTCAATTTTCATAGCAATTTCAGCCATTTCTGTGTTGACAGAAGCACTTTCCAGCCAGATGTAGAAGGACTAGGATGCAGAAGTCGACTGAGGTGGGAAACCAAGTCGAATGGCCTCTTCAGTTCACTTGCTCACCAAGTGGGAAATGCTGTTCAAATAACATGGATAGCCAATTCCTAGAACCACACGTCAGCTCCCTAACATGCACTACACAATGACACATGTTATTTTTATTACCCATAGAAGGAAACTCTGTGTGTAATGTTCTGTAGCTCGGGATCAATCATAGGAAGATGGAAATTATTTGGGAGAGAAGGCACCTGTATTGAGCACAGATAGACTTGTTCCCCCTTGTCACTGTTTCTTAAGCAATATAGGATAATACAAATTTTTCAGCATTTATGCTGATTTGGTTGCTTCAAGGAAGTCTTGAAGTACAGGGTCTGCAGATGTGACTCAGTAGATGTGGCTCAGCAGTACACCCTAGTGTGTAACATTGTCCTCTGCACCACGGCCAGTCCTCCTTTACTGGGAGTTTTTGAGGGCAGTGATATGAACTACAGTGAAGTTTGATCAGTTGTCTCCATGATGCTTCTGCTACATAAATATGATTTAAAGTTGTTTACTTCTCTGAGTTCTTATTTGGACTCTTGAATGACTGGATCCATGGTGCTCTGCAGGGCTTTGGTATTGGTGTTGGAATTCACTGTAATTTGATCAGTTGAATGTGGGACACCCATGCAGCTGAGCCAGAAACAGCATCACTCATGTATTTATGGATTTAGCTGCTTTCCATGGCATCCAGGGAGAAAGTCATCACCCTCACATGTGTATGAGTATGAATGGGTACATATGTAATGAAGCATGGGATCTATTTCTCTATCACTTTCTACTTTTAGTTTTTTTAAAAAATATTACTCTTATTTTTGACATCAAAATATAAATTACACCACTTTTTGCCTTCTTTTCCCTACCTTTAGTTTATCCCATGAATTCACACACACACACACACACACACACACACACACACACGCATGCACACACGCACACATCCACGCACACACTCCTAAATTTATAAATACAACCCGCCCAATCCGTATGTTACTTGTATATGTTTTCAGGGCTGACAAGTTGGTATTGCATAACTATTTGATGTGTTCTTGCGTGGGGAAGACTGTTGTTTCTCCTGCACTAAGCATTCCTTAGTTGCCTGTAGTTCTTTGTCTAAGGTTGGGGCTCTTTGAGATTTCTACCTTTTGTGATAACATTTTTTTTTATGTAGTCCTTGTTTGTGTCTTTTTTCTTCTTAATTGTCTTTCTTTCCCCTCCCTCTCTCCCTCCCCCTTCTCCTTTTAGTGCTGGAGTCTCTAAACCTAGGGTTCACGCATGCTAGACACACCAGCCTTCTGAGCTTGATTTCCTATGTTCCAGTTGGGATTCAATACATCCACAAAGGTCATGTATTAAAGTTACTGGTCTCCAACTCACAGTGTTATTGGGAGGTAATGGTACCTTTTGGGAGTCTGATGTATTGGAACTGAGCTATGTTACTGGGGATGTGTTCTTGAAGGAGACGTTTGACCTCTCTTCTCTCTCTTTACCATCTGGCTGCCACAGGTGAACAGACCCCCTTCTTTCTACTCTACAATGATATAACCCTCACTTAACTGTAAAGCAATGCATCCAACTGATTGTGGATGAACACGTCCAAAACCACGAGCCCAAATCAATCCTTCCTCCTTCCTAGCTGTCTAAAATCAAGCATTTTGGTGCAGTACTGGAAAGCTTGTAGATTTGTATATTTCAGAAACCTATTGAGTTCTACTTCACCCAGTTATTTTGAGCATGCGGTGAGCTAGCTTTCTAGCCTGTGTCCTGATGTGTAGTAGGCAAATCAAAAGTCTCTGCTGTACATATGCCGGTTCTAGACCTTGCTCTATTCTGCTGCTTGCAGAGTCTTGATGCTAGCAGGAGGTCTGGGTAAAGTGACAGCTGCAGAAGGATTTGCTCTTCCACTTTTGTCATCTCTCTGAAGACATCTGTTTGCGTAGCCAATACAAAATGAATCATTAGGCATTTTGGCTCAGTTCAGCGTAATTTGAGGATGGTGCACCTGGTCTCCTGTTTATAACAGTTCTGTACTTTTTTGTTGGTTTTCTGATTTTGATCTTGCAAATTAGCCTTGTGAGCTTTTTTCTTCTCTCCTTCTGTTATAATTTGATCAGATTGTAGAAGGGTGGAATGTAGACATGTGTCTCTTTAATCAAAGCTGCCCCCATCCCAGGTCAGAACAGATGTAGACATTAATGTCCGAGTCACATAAAACCAAAAGTTGCCCACCCTTCAAGAACTTCCCCTCTGCTCTGTTTTTCATCAAAAGCCTTTTCATGTCAGGGACTTTAAAGTTGGCACTGGAGCCCTAGGATGAATGAAAATATCGTTATGAAGAGAAATATCTGCTACCCAATGTACTCATCATTTGAAAAGAGCTGAATGGGAGAAACTATAACTTACTGAGGACTCAGGTAGATCCCAGCAGGTCCAGCCTGGATAAGGCTTCATCCATCCATAAGTGTGTGTGTGTGTGTGTGTGTGTGTGTGTGTGTGTGTGTGTGTGTGTGTGTAGAGACACACCCTTGAGACAGGGTTTGCCAGGAACTTGCTATGCAGATAAAGTTGGCCTTGTACTTCCTCTTCTTCCTGAGTGTTGGGGTTACAGGTGTGTGCCAATGCATCAGGCTCATCCTTAATTTTTATACATAATCACTGTGATGGAGGACATAGTTTTCCTGTTGGTGGCAAGTGTCCCTTCATGAGGAAGTAGAGATGGTTATTTCCAAGGTACTTGCCTTGGAGGCCTATGCTCAGAGTAGCCAGTGGGATTTACTATGTACCGAGTGCTTTATATATATGATTGAAGTTATGTGAGTATCTGGCTTAAGTACCATGTAAGACTTGTGGTCAGGATGTGACTTTCATTACCTCTGGACAGAGGCTGATACGGAATTTTTGTTAAAGCACTAAGAATAGAGATAGGAACACAATTTGGCCAGTTTCAGTGAATATTTTTCATTGAGATGAAATTCATATAACATTAAATTTGTAATTTTATTTTAACTTATATTGTGCATATAGAGGGTCTGTGAATATATGTGTGCATGTTTGAGTTGGCCTGTACACATGCGAACATGTGTTTGAGGAGGCTGAAGTTAATGTCAAGCATGTTCCTTTGCTGCTTTCCACCTTAAGTTTTGAGACAGTACCCCTCATTGAATCCTCAGCTTTTCAACTGGCCCACTATGGCTGCCAGCATGTTCCAGGGATTGCTTCTGAGTTCCCCAGGCTGGGATCACAGATGTGCACTGTGCCTAGATCTTTTTTGAGATTATAATATAATTACATCATTAACCCCTTTCTTTTTCTTTCTCCAACCCTCCCATTTACCCCTCCTTGTACCCTTTCAAATTCATAGCCTACTTTTATTAGTTGCTGATATATATATATATATATTCTAAATATATATATTATATATATTCCAAAATATGTAAATACAGCCTGACCAGTCTGTATATTATTACTTGTATGTATGTTTTAGAGTCAGTCCAGATTTTCTTTTTTAAAAGCATGCATATTCTGGGATGTGAACTAAGATTCTCCTGTCTGCTTAGGAAATTCCTCACTGACTAAGTCAGTTAGATTTTCTGATCAGACCCTGTAAAATGACTATATAAAATGACTATATAAAATGACTATATAACCCCCAGTGTTATATAGCCACTACCTCTCTCTATAGACCCCAAATACTTTTATCATCCTCAAAAGTAGCCACACACCCATCATATAGCCAGCATACCATGCTCTCTTCCCAGATCCTGGCCCCTACCAGCATGTGTTCTGACTCTGTGGGCTTAGACAGGCTAGTTTTAACCAGAACAGGGCACTGAGAGTAAATGTGTTTAGCACTCTTACTGCGGTGGGAACTCAGAATCATCCTCTCTTAGCAAAATCCTGCTGATACTGTCTTACAGATGAGAAAGCGAGGCCCAAAAAGGTCCTGAAAACATCTCAGGTTACACAGAATCAGCACCAGGCCAGGGGCTAGAACGTTGGCATGGCGACTGCAGATGCCTTCTCTGTTTTCTGGAGTACACTGCTTCTCTGTGATTTCACTCTCCTGTGAGAGGCCAGAGCATCACTAGCTAGCAAGTCCCCTATGCCACACCTTTCAGGTTAGGTACAGCAAGGTGGCTTAGTAGAGAGAGAGAGAGAGAGGAGGCTGCGCCACTCACTGGCTTGAGTCTGAATCTCAGCTCCAGCTGTAAGACAATGCGCTAAGAGCTGCCCCAGAGATTTTCAGAGGCCTGTGGAAACCCAGAGAGAAGTGGGTTTCCACTTCCTCCTGGGGAGCCAGAAAACCATCTGCCCCTCTCATTTCTGTATTGTCTTATACAAGAAGAAAATGCAAATTGACCTTTATATATCAGAGAGTGAAAAAAGAAAGATCCTACTAAGTCAGGATGGATTTTATTGGTGGGTGAGAGCCCAGCACATGGTTTTAGTTCTGCTACCATTAGCCATGTGACCTGGGGATAGGGGCTTCTTGTTTCTGATTTTTACAGTCAGGAGTACTGCATTCCCAAACACATAAAATCCTTGGTATATTATAAGATTATAGCATACACTTTTTATTTTATTTTGTTTCATTGAGCCAAGATTTCATATAGCCCAGGCTGGCCTCAAACTTATTGTGAAACCAAGGCTGTGTTTGAACTCATGATCATCTTTCTTCCACCTCCCAAGTGCTGGGATAATGGGCCACACTTGTCTGCAACAAGTAGTTTAATGAATATTCTGATGTATCCTCAAGGGCTGTTTCCAGGAAGTGGTGACCTTCCTTATGTTAAAGCATCAATATCAGCAATAGTAGGGACACTTATATATCATTTTATGCCAGGCTCTATTTCAAGCAGTCCATACCTGGGGCTTAATTAAGAACTGGGAAAAATGCTGCTTTTCAAAAATCATTGTTTTTAAAACCTAAGCTCAATGAATCATCCTTCACTCTGTGGAGGAAACCAAGTCTTGTGATTTGGTCTATGAAATCACAAGATTTCATATATACATCCATTTATATGTGCATATATGTATATACACAATATATACATATATTACTATATATAACACATTCACACACACATATATACATGCATATACACACATGTATACACAAACACACACACACACACACACACACACACACACACACACACACACAAGGTTTTCTAGTCACCTTGGTTATAGACCACTCTGTCTTTTTTAAGTCACTAGCTGCTATGCCATGGGGTCTCTGACAGATACATTTGTTTGGGTCCAGCTCTCCCTGTTCTAAGGGAAGTGGTAGCAGGGGCCCTCCTGGCACATGACCAGACTTAGTTCCCAGGGTGAGTCCCGTGGGTGACAAAGAACTAATTATTGCTTGTGCTCACTCCCTAAACTTCACTGGACTCAGTGGGACAGTCCAAATTAATGCTCATAAAGATTTGTTTTCTTCTACTGTATGTCTGAATGTGGTGGCCAGAGAAGAACCTTGGATATTATTCATCGGGAGTTGTCCACCTTGGTTTTATTATTTATTTAATATTTATGGATGTTTTGCCTGCTTTCAAATCTGTGCACCATTGTGTGCCTGGTGCCTTAGAGGCCAGAAGAGTACAATGGGTCTCCTGGTGCTGGAGTTACAGATAGTCATGAGCCAACTCTGGGTGCTGGGACTTGAACCAAGGTCCTCCAGGAGAGCAGCCAGTGTTTTAATCAGTGAGCCGTCTCTCCAGCCCTCACCTTGGAATTTGGAAATAGGGCCTCTCATTTTTCCTAGAGTTTGCCAGTTGGCTTGGAACAGCTGGCTATGGGTACAGAGATCTACTTGTCTTTGCTTCCCACTTTGGGATTACAAATATGAATCATAGCGCTTGGTTTTTATACTGGTTGGGAATCACACTTAGGTCTTCATGCTTGTGTGGAAAATACTTTACCAAATAAGCCATATTCCCAGACTTCTCTGTATTTTTCATTTATCTGTCCTATTAATTTTGTAAAATTGTGTGTGTGTGTGTGTGTGTGTGTGTGTGTGTGTGTGTGTGGTTGTGGAGGTCAGAGGACAACTGTTGAATTTGGTTCTCTCATTTCATCATGTGGGTCTCAGGTATTGAACTCAGGGCAGGGCATCAGTCTTGGAGGCAAGTGTCTTTACCTCTGAGGCATCCCACTAATGCTCAAGCAGGTTTTAATGTTGCATTTCCAAGTCCTAATTTTACTTGAACTTAACTGTTATTTGGAAATCCCTTTATTTGCAAAAAAAAAAAAAAAAATCCTTGTGTTTTTTTTTTTTTTTTTTTTTTTTTGTTAGAGCCTGTGAAGCACCAGAAAGCCACAGGTTCACAGGTGGCCTGTCCCTTGCCTTCTTTAGGATGCTTCTCCCCTCTGCTGTGGGGCCCAGTCAGTCAGTCACTGGAACCTGTGGTTAAAACCTGTTCATTCCCATAGCTCACTCTTATCTCTTTGTAGATGCAATATTTTTGTCAGTTTCTCATCAAAACCTTTCCTGGTGTCTCTGACATGAGCCCACTTCCCTCTTTTCCAGCCTCTGCACCCTGTTTACCATCCTTGTTCCATTTTCTATTTAAAGCTCTTGTCACCAGCTAACCATAAGTAGGGTTTTGTATCATCCACAGTACCCAGAGTGACTTTTGTTACACAAATGTCCTCAGAAAATATTTCTGGAACTGACAGAAGAATCAAAAGCATGAGGAATAAAGTGCCAGTCACTGGAGAGATGATGCAGCAGTCAAGGGCACTGGCAGTTCTTGCAGAGGACCCTGGTTCAGATCCCAGCACCCACGTGTCTGCTCACAAACACCTGTAACTCTAGTTCCAGAGGTTCCAAGGTTTCTGCACATTGTAGACATACAGACAAAGCACACACACATAATGGAAATAAATACAAATTAAGGGTAAAATTATCAACTATCGAATTTAATGAATTAGCATTTTGCTTTATTTCTTTTTGCTTGTTGTCTTCTTTTTCATAGAAATGACACATTGTTGTGTGGTGGTGGCACCTGCCTTTAATCTCAGCAGTTGGGAAGAAGAGGTAGGCAGATCTCTGTGAGTTTGAAGTCAGCCTGGTCTACTGTTATGCAGAAAAACCCTGTCTTGAAAAACCAAAAATAAAAAAAGAGAAAAAGAAAAAAGAAATAACATGTACTAGTGGTGTTGGCAGCCCTTTGCTTCCTGCCCTCTCCAGTCTCCACTCCTTCTTTACTTCCTCAGAAGAGGTCCTATTGTGAGGTTGGTGAATGGTTCCCCAGCTCACGGTTTTGTGCTTTTGTATACATACAGAATTCTCTTGAGATTTTAATGTTTCACATAAACTGAGTATACAACTTTCTACAATTTACTTTTCATATTAGTATTATATTTTATTCATGATGATCCATGCAACTTTAATCTATTCATTTTAGGATTGGTAGAAGATTCCATTGTATGAATATGCCACCATCTATTCTTTCCCTTCTAAATGGGTACGTAATAAGACGCTTCCAAATTTTGGCAGTTAAAAGCATTGCTGTGTGAACACAATGGGGCATAAATTTCATGTACATATATAAGAGGACATTTTAGGTCTTGCTTGTGGGTGCTTGTGGGTGCTTGTGGGTACTTATGAGGTGTTAGTGTACTTCTCATCCAAGTGTCTGTGTATGTTCCCTCCTGAAGGAATTTTTGTCTCCAGGGATGGTAGGCATCAAGATCTTATTATTGACCATCATTCACCTTTCCCTGGCACTTGGTAAGTCTGAATTTCTTATCACACATTTATAGACTGATGACGTGAACATCCGTGATTTGACCCTTGATCGTGTTTATATATCATTGTTCTGTGTTGTCTTGTTACTGTCTTGTAGACATATGTTGTGGATGCTACTCTTTGGATGTGATGTGTTTTGTAGCATTTCTTGGTTTGTTGTTTTTAAACTTTGGGTTGGCTTTTTTACATAGAGAGTTTACATCTTAATGTCACAGCTTTTTCCATTATCCAACTAGAAGGAGTGAAACCTCGGCTTTTTGTTTGCACTAGATTTGTTGGTAATGGAATAAAAAGGATGCAGTTTCTGTGGCTAGGCTTTACCTCGGTTCCTTTCACTGGTGAGTCTCAGAGAGTTCAATGCCCAGAAAATTCTTGCAAAGCCCTTTTCTGTGTGACTGAGGATGGGGTCTCCATTTGTGAGCAACCACGATACCATTCCCCATGCAAGTCAGCAATCCCAATAGCCCCCACTGTGAAAAAGCCACATTACTGAATACCAAACCCAGACTTAGCTTATCCAGAAGTAAGCTTTTCCCTTTCTTATTCTGTTGTGAACACTGTTCCCAGGAGACATGAACAGAGAAGAAGTCTACTCATGCAGATAGGGAACTGAGAACTAACGAAGTACACACAGCACCGAAGTACAGCTGGGTGAAACAATGAATCTATTGGCACTACTTAAAGGAATGTGAGTGAGAGGTTACTTAGAAATGGCTCAGAGAACATCTGCACCACCAAAGACACCCTAGCATGCATGGCAGCTTGTGAAAGTGGGAACTCTGGAGAGCACTTCCAGCCAGAGCTCAGCTGGTGTGTGTTTCTTCTAGGCTGTTTACCTAGTGTCTTCTTTCCAGGAGTCTATGCTAGTCTCTGCTAGTCCAAGCTGTTAGGTTGGCTTGAGGGTCTTTTTTGAAGTTTGGTTTGTCTGAGATTGACTCTCAATAGTTTTTATTGCTTATATACTTTTGGGAAGAAGGGGAACTAGTGAATCTGGTCAGTTGCAGGGACTTCCTGAAGATATTTTGAATTCTTTATTACTCTCTGTTGTCTAGAGAACCTGTGAGCACACAACCCCCATAGGTAATGAGACAGGAAGAAACAGGGCCTTTAAATTCAATAGAGGATTTCTTTCTGCCCCCAGGAGCTTTAACTCAGGAGTTAGAATGTTGAAATTCATGGTCACACAGAATTTCCACTGAGTCAAGTCAGTGACTCCAGGTTCTAGTCTTGAGAACTGAAAGAATGAAATTCGTGGGCCATAGAATATGAGCTTTAGAAGCTTAATTCTAGGGAGCTCTAGGCAGAAAGCAACTTTGCTGAACAACAGTGACCTGCCCGAGGGAATAGGGCATCATTGAACTTCTCATCTTGGGGCTTTTTACAGGGCTTAAAGCAGAGACTGGGGAGAGGCATGGGGAGGTATCAGGTCAGTTCCTACCTGTGAGTTGGTACTTCCTTTATGCTTCAGGTATGTTCTTAAAGTTTCCAGGCAGGGAGCTTCACTCAGGAGATGAGATGATGTGGAACCAGGAACTAGAGTACCCTTTTGATGACAGGACTGAGGACATCTCTAGAATGGCAGGGTTGGGGCCTTTGGTGTAAAACTTCCTGTCTAGTTTCTGTCTCTGGTTCTCCTCAGTGGGAATCCCTCCTGATGACCAGCAGACATGGGGAGCACCTAGAACCATGGCTGGAGGTAGCACTAGTGCCACACTCTGCTCTGTGGCAGGCTTGCTCACAGCCTAGGCTTGCCCACAGTGCAGTGACTGAAGCCATGGTTTATGAGTCTGTTCCTGGCACAGGCCTGGAATCCTCTGGGTATTAGACCTTCCTGGTTTTGTTGGTTTATTCACAGGGCTGTGGCCAGTTGTTGGCCCCCTCAGTGACTATGTCTGGAGGTCAGCTGGTTATGGCAGGGCAACTGGGGCTGGCGTGATGTGCCACTGTCTTCAGCCTCCAATAATATACCACCAACTCCTTTATACTGGGCCAGATTTGCTAGCAAACCAACTGAGGTCCAGGTTCAGGAGTAACTCAATACCATTTGTGCTGTATTCTATTGACTAAAGCAGATGACTCTATTCAAGAGGCCAGACTCAAGAAAGACCACACATATTATGAAATATATGATTTAAAAAGATATTGACACGTCTATCCAAATACTAGTCCTACACAAGTGGCTCAGGATATAAAACAATGTAACCTTCACTATTATAAAAAGAAAACCCACTCTTCTTATTGAATAGTCCCTTATTTGGACACTCACACATTGTTTTCTTTTAGTTTATTTTTTCAGTAAATTTTCTGATTTATGTGCCCTGGGTCAAACTTTATATTGCTACATCATTGGCCTTCTGCACTACATACATACTGCATGACATTTTAGTGGCCAGTATGAGGAGATTAAATGAATTTCTCTGGGGGACAAAACAGGAGACTGTAATCTATGATTCAGGGTACACTCCCTTTCTCTTTCTTTGACCTTTCTCTAACCACTGTTTATGGCCGCACTGTACAGGTGGAACCACAGACACCACACTGCAAGCTGTAAAAAGCATTCACTCAGTCTCCATTCTTTCTTCTTTTTCCTTTCCTCGGGTTTCTACCTTAGGGAACAAGGGTGGACACGGAAAGCAGGCAACATTCTCTTTTTCTTGTGTTTTTGTTCCATTCTCCTGGGCTGGGGATGGAAAGAGAGCAAGCAGTCTAACTCCCTCTTCCTTCCCTCAGTGCCAGGGCTAGATCTTCTTCCCTTGCTCCACAATTCATACCAGCAGGAGACCCCAGCTCAAACTGGGGGACTGGAGGAAAACAGTCCAAGGAAGCAGAGTCTGCTGAGGAGCTGTTGTGCTGGCGCTGAGGTCAGAGTGGAGTCCAACACTTCTACAACCATAATGGATCCCACCAAAGACCTCTAACCAAAGTAGAGGCCACTAGCCCTGCCCTTGACCAAGCAAGCTGTGCCACAGCTGCTAGTGGGCAGGGTAGGTGTGTGATCCCGGAGGTTCTGATGGAAGTGCTCCTAGCTTGAGTGAAAGTAATGCAGGGTGGCTATGACTTTCAGTGCAGGATCCACTGGTTTTGACAGATTGGCTTCTGAGAGACTTGACTTACTTATTAACATGAAGAGGGCCACTGTCCTGTCTGGTCTCAACCCCTGCTGCCTGTGTGTGAGGCATTAGGCTAACACCTGCTCTACAACACCCTTTTCCTGCCTGTGCTACTGTCTATAAGGGCACAGGTGTATGTGAGGCTACGTTCCCACCTCCCCCTGCTTCTTGTGTGGGTTCCCTCCCCACGAGCTCATCAATAGCATCTGTAGGGACTACCTACAGTCCCTTTCCCTCTACATCCCTATTGGTGTTGAAAATGGTAGGCCTGAACACACAGGTAGCTGAAACAGAGGAGGCAGCATCTCTGTGCCCAGCAGCAGTGATGGAGTCAGTGCCCTAGCACATATGATTGGGGGCACACCCACAACTGTTACAAGTGGCAACTGCTCAGAGGTCAGGGCAAGATTGCAGCTTCCCTGTGTTCTGACTGCAGACTTTTTGTGAGGGACACATGGGATCTATCCACTCATCCTTGCCCATTGTCCTCTCCAGTGCTTGCTTGTGAGACTCTCAGTTCCTGCTCATCTCCCCCTGGGTCTCACCTTTGCAAGACAAAGCCCTCCGTGCTTGGGGGATGGCCTAGGTAGAGTGAGGCCTTGGGCCCTTTGCAGACAAATGAGATTTCTGTCACCTATTGGAGACACGCTGTAGGAAGTCTTACAGCCAGTGGTTACGCACCCACTGGGACGTAGTCTCTTATACTATATAAGCCGATGTAGAATGTGTATCCACTCTCTTTCCAGTTGCTGGATTCAGTTTCTGTTCTCTATTTAAGCAGAGGATTCTGGTTTGTGCATTTAGCCCTAAATAAATAATCATCTATTTCTCAATTCTGAGCTAGTGTGGGATTTCTTTTAAGCGTCCTTCCACATTTGTGGCCCACATGAATTCAGACTCCACACCTACTGGGGGACGGCCTCTTTGAAAAAAACGGGGAGGGAATTGGATAGAATAATAGATTAGTATGAGCTTACTCACACTAATAATAATAGTAAGTAATAGAGTAAATACTTATGAGTTATTATTTATAGGCAATTACATTGGTATAGATTCTTGTATAGTGATACAAAGTTAAATTACATTGAATATGTGTGCATCCATGCTTTTACTTTTGCTTAAAACATTTTTATATATTGATAAATATTTAACATATTGCATATACATTTCTACCTCTGATCAAGATACTTATACATTGTTTGCAGTTTGAGGTCATTGCCCTCACTTGCTGGTATTTTTTCTGCATGAAATCTATGCATGATGACTGCCTGGTGCCCAAGGAGGCCAGAAGAAGGCACTAGATTCCCTGGAGCTGGAGTTGTGGATGGCTGTGAACCACCATGGGGATTCTCAGAACTGAATGCAGGTCCTCTGAAGGAGCAGCAATGTTCTCAACTGGGAGTCTCTCCAGCCCACTCATCTGTCCTCTTGACTGGTGAGATCAAAGAGATCCCAGAGTTTGGGTTCGAATTAGTGCACATCCTACAAAGAGGAGAGTCATCAGAGAAAAGTGTCCTCCATGCTTCAAGGGAACAACATTGTCAGGGACGCCCTGACCAATCCCAGGGAATGATGTGGCTTGTAAAAATCAAATTAAAGAAAGTAATAACCTCCTCTCTCATCTCTAAAAGTAACTACTAGGGAGGAGTCACAATGGAATTGAACAGAAAAGAAGGTTAACCATTGCTCAACTGTGTGGTCTTAAACACCCAATAAAATAAACCAGAATAAAAATAATTAGCAATATAACCCAGAATAAACTATTTAGTAATACCATTAAGCAAAATTTTTCCCTCCACTGACCAGAATCCTATCCTGACTTGGTTAAGCAGGTACTCTTTTTTTTTTTTTAAATGAATAAATAAATGTATTTTTAACATACCAATCCACTTCCCCCTCCCTCTCCTCCTCCCACTTCTCCCACCTTCCACCTCCAATCCCTGACCTGCTCCTCAGAGAGGATAAGCCCTCCCCTGGGAAGTCAACTAAGTCTGTCCCATTATCTCATTGAGGCAGGACTAAGGCCCTCCCTACTCTGCACCTCCCCCCACCTATGCCTAGACTGAGTAATGTAACATGAGGGGAGCCTGCTTGTTTGGGGGTTTCTTTCCTGCCCTGCCCCCCAGCTGTTTAGTCCCAGAGAAAAATCACACACGGATCTCTGTAAGTTATAAAGCTGATTGGCCCATTAGGTCTGGCTACTTATTAGCTAACTCTCACATGTTGATTAACCCATTTTTCTGATCTATTTTAGCCATGTGGCTCAGTACCTTTTTCAGTGGGGCAGCTCACATCCTGCTGCTTCTGTGTTCTGGGCAGGAGTGGGAGGAATCAACTTCCTCCTCCCCAGAATTCTCCTGCTCTCCTTGCATCATTTCCACTTCCTGTCTGGCTTTCCTGCCTATACCTCCTGCCTGGCCAATCAGTGTTTTATTTAAAACATGATTGACAGAATACAGACAATTCTCCCACACCAGAGCAAGGTATCTCTTAGTAGAGAATGGACTCCACAAAGTCAGTTTATGAATTAGGGTTAAAACCTGGTCTCACTGCCGGTGGCTCCACATATTGCCCAAGCCATACCATTGTCACCTACATTCAGGTCTATGTAAGTTCCCCAGTTGTCGGTCCAGAGTCAGTGATCTCCCACGAGGTCGGGTCAGCTGATTCTGTGAGTCTCCCCATGATGGCCTTGACTCCTCCCTCTCTCCCACTGTGTTCTAGGATCTCAGCCTAGTGATTGGTTGTGAATCTCTGCAGCTGCTTCCATCTGTTTCTGCATGAGGGTTCTGACTTCTTTGAGGTTGTGGACTTTGTTTTCTGTTTGATTTCCACTTATTAGTGATCACATACTCTATTTGTCTTTCTGTATCTAATATGCCTCATTGAGGATTTTTTTTTCTAGTTTTGTCCATTTATCTCAAATTTCAAGATGTCACTGTCTTCTCTCCCCCTCCCCACTGAATAGTACTCCATTGTGTAAATGTACCACATTATGTACCACATTCTTTGGTTGAGGAGCATCTAGGTTATGTCCAGGTTCCGGCTATTACAACTAATGCTCCAATGAATACAGTTGAACAAATGTCCTTTGTACTCTTAAAGACTTCAACTGGCAGCCATTCAGTTAAGTGATAGACAATTTAAGAAGGACTATTCCAGGTCTTAGCAAATACTTAGCAGCTGCCAACATCTTGGAAATTACTATCTTGGTTCACCTGTCCAAATAGAACTCTGTGTTCCAAAGGGTGCTCAAGCTGAGTTACTAAAGAGCTGGATTTAAGCCATTAGTTAACTGAGGCTTTGACCTCTTTAATATCAGAGAAGTAATATGATATATAGTAGTCTTCTGATTAAAAAATTATTCAAGTGAGAATTCCTTCATAAAATATCATTATGTCCATATATGCCTATGCCCCATAGGCAAACACTTTCCTGATTGCCCTAAAAATCTTTTCAAAATATTCAATTCTTCTGTCAGAACTAACTTGACTGACTTTTAGTAAATACAAATATGGCTCTGTTTTAGCAGCTTCCCTATTAGTACAAAAACATCTTATTACAGCTGGGTTTGTCCTAGTAACTCTCAGACATGGTCTATACCTGCATCTTACGTGGCTCTTAAAGCATGACTCAGGTCCTCTGAGGGAGCCTCTGAGGCTCCCTGGGCCTACCCTACTTGTTCATACCCAAGTCAGTGTCTTGTCTTGACTTTCTTCCACCTCTCAGAAACTTCTAGGAAACACAATCTTACTCATCAACAAAGAGTGGATTCTCTCCTCCAGCTGCTGCCTGAAGCCTACAGCTTTTCTTTTCTCCTGGGCTTGCTGCTCTGTTCTTCCTGCTTATCACCAACTTTCCAGCCATTTAGGTGTGCATAACTGTACTTGGTTCCACTTTTCTTTCTGCTGAAATTTCTGAGGTTGCTCTGCACATGTTCTCAGTCCCTGCCTTTTTCAAAGGCTAATCAGGGTTATTTCTTCCAGTCGCCCATAGACCCTAGCCAGCCACTGAGTTCTAGATGGTGTTATGTTAGAGCTAAATCTGGTGTAGGAGGTTCTTCTGTTCATGTCTTGCTTGAACAGAAGCATTCATTGGCTAATGAATAAAGAAAGTGCTTTGGGCCTGATAGGGCAGAACTTAGATAGGTGGAGAAGACAGAACTGAATTCTGGGAGGATGAAATCAGAGAGGGAGATGCCATGGAGCTCCTGCCTGTGATGGATGCTGGTTAGAATCTTGACTGTAAGCCACAGTCATGTGGCAATACACAGATTAATGGAAATGGGTTAAATTAAGATGTAAGAATTAGCCAACAAGAAATTAGAGCTAATGGGCCAGGTAGTGGTTAAATAAATACAGTTTATGTGTGATTATTTCGTGTGTAAGCTAGCCAGGTGGCCGGAACAAAGGACCTGCTCTCCTTGCAACACATTTCTATCAACAGTGGTGCTTACCTCTCATCACCAAGGGCCTCTTAGTTCTTCAGTTCTAAAATGGACTTAATGTCTGGCCCTCCACCCCTTGTGATGACTACTCCCTCCCTCTTCAAAGCACACTTCAAATCTTTTATGCCTTATGTCCTACAACCCTGTGGTGGGTCAGCACTGCCAACTAGGGCCCCTGATGCTCCTTCTTAGCTCTGAAGTATCTGCAGAAGATGTTTGGCCTTGTCAGTGATTTGACTTGTTGATCTGCTGTGTGTGTGTATGTGTGTGTGTGTGTGTGTGTGTTCATGTGTGAAGAAAGACACAAAAAAATCCCACTTTATCAACAAGGCCATGACTACTTGAAGCCTGGCCACATATACCATCTTCTGCAAGCACTTAAAGTCCAGGTCCCAGTGACCCATGGTGTTCTGCCCAATGTCCAGGCTAAAGAAAACAACTTGTGTTGTATAATTTACTACTCAACAAGAGAGTGAAATATTACCTTAACTACCCAGATGTGGGCCTGTTGCGAGCACTACTGAGTGGGCCTTCTGGCCTTACTTGGAGGTCTGCAAGTAAATGACACTCAGGATTGCAGTTCTCTGCTTTGTCCAAACTAAGTTTATTGTATAGGCACTTCAAGATCTTATAATTGTTCTGGCACAGCCAATAAGCAAGTATCACTATCACAAACAAATATACATTATGACACAAGTGCATATTCATTCCCACTTCAATCCTATCCTATATTTTTAAATCCTAGGTAGGGCATTACTATATTCTATCTAATAAGGCATTGGGGTGTACAACCTGATGTTGGTCCGTGGCTCTCGACGTAGACCTCTGGATCAGCAAGTCTTGATCCGTAGGCAAGAGCTTGTTCTCTGGCTCTTGGAAGATCTCTGGTCCAACGTCTCGTTGATTGATTGATTGATCGATTCTCGATGCTGTAGAGTTTCTCTGGCGCCTCTCCGACAGAGTCTCTAGCGATCATCTTGAGAATGCCTTTTTGTCTTTTCGCCTCACTTTTTATACTATTCCTCAGCCTTACCTCACTCTTCCCTGCGTCACACTCCAGATTAACACTCCTGTCTGCCTATACGTCACTCTTATCATCACTGCACACATGTCTGCTAGTGCCGCTCTCCCCTGGACTTGCCCCAGACTTGTCCTTACAGACTCATAACAGGACCCCACACAAATGACACAAGTAATAGCCATTAAGTGGCACATAAAGAACTCCTGCTCTCTCTTGGTTGTGGTGCTCTCCCCATCTGAGAGCTTTCCTGCTGCCTTTTTTTGTAGTATTATCCGGTAAGTTTTTTCTCTTCTTCATATTGTGTCTTGTGTCAATTCTTTCCAGCACTCATATCACTAACTTTTCACATGCTGTTCTAGATGACGTTCCCTTTGGTCTGAGGAGATGACCATTCCTGGGGGCACTGCAGGCAGAGTAAATCAGGGTGTTCATTTGTAGGCTCTGTATCTTCAGGAAAATCAGTCACATCCCATGGTGGGTGACATGTAGACACTGGGGAAGTTTTCTGGCTTCTCTGTCCACTCCCTCAATTGTAAAGTGGATGCGGTCATTGGACCTCTACAGAGGGATTCCCTGAAGTTTAAGTGAACAGCCCTGACACAAAGAAAAATTTTGTGGAGTCACCTGTAATTATCCTATTTGCTAGGAGAGGAACCTGAGCCCCAAGGAAATTCTTTACATGGCTGAGATAACCAGAATGACAAGTCAGAGAAAAATTAAGGATACAAGGTTGACTCCCAGCTCCTGTTCTTACCAATTAATTGATAGATATTTGAAGAGCTCTGATAACATGCTTCTGTGCTAAAATACAGCAAGGAAGGAGGACGGACCAGATTTGAACTCTGTTAAGAAGCACATTTTCCCATGGGAGAGACACTAGGTAGGCATATAACAAAGTAGTAAGCAAGATAATTAATTCTTGCTTCTTTAACTGTGATCAAGAGAGTCAGGGCAGGTATCAGAGTCTGGGGATTTCTCTGAGGAGTGATATTTGAATGGAAACATAGAAGGGGCAGCAACTTCAGGGTCTTGGAGGATCCTGATGGCAGCATCGGGTGTCATGTTGTGTTGGAGAGACGAGGAAGTGGACGGTGTTAGTGTAGAACAGTGAGACAGGACAGCCAGAGGAAGCATTACATTCCTTCATGTTCCCCCTGCTGAGCTTTGTCTTTTATCTACAGATTACTGTGAAGGGTATTGGGGTTGTTCCTTCCAGTAGCTGCGGTGAGACTGTCTCACTTTATTAGAAAAGCAAAGAACTAGGGTGCTTTCTAACAAAGGAAATTAGTTCTCTGGTAGTCCTAAAGGTCATCAGTCATAAACCCAAGGGGTAGCATGGCTATGCTCTCTGAGAGTCCTACAGCAGAATCTGTAGATTCTTTCTGGTAACTTTTGGTTTTAGTGACAGTCATTGATATCCCTGGGTTTGTAGCTATTTCACTGTATCACTGTCTGTTGCCTTTGTTGTCACAGCCCCCAGTCCCCAGCCCCACATATGCCTCTGTGTATCTTCTTATGGTTCTACTCTAACTCAGTTACAGCTACAAAGATCCTATGTGTAAATCAGGTCAAGTTCACAGGAGGCTAGGATTTTGACAGACTTTTGTGGGGAAACATTTAACTCACAAGTGCCAGAAGGCAGTGCTGTTTGTGGAAGCAAGGTTTTCCCTACAGAATGCAATGCAACAGGCCAGAACTACAATACTGCTGGGAGGATGCCCAGAAGGGAGGTGGCCAAGGACAAGTCAGTATCAGGCAGGATCCAGAGGCTAGATTTGCTATGCTCATTCCATCAAGGTACTTTTGTGATCTCCAACAGCACTGTGACCTCTTTGATCCCACCTTCCACTCATCTAGTTTGATAAAACAATGACTTATTTAGGGTTAATGTTGTCTAGGCTGTCTAGTAAGCAATTGCCTAGGTTTCTCTGGCAACTAAAGAATTAAGAAAGACAAGAAGTGTTTTCAGAAATCAGGGCATCTTTGTGGAGTAAGCATGTGATACCAGGGATGCTGCAGACTCTCTTGGGGTTCTTAGTCTCTTGAATAGAAGAATTTAAGAAAAAAAGTTAAATAGAAGTTCAAGGGTAGAGAACTAAGTCAAATAACCCTCAAAGGTAGTTTGTTAGCATTGAAAAGAAAAACATCTAGGACAGACAAACTGCTTGTGTCACAGCTGCCTGCAGGAGGAGAATGGAGAAGAGAAGCCAGGAAGGAAGTCAGCAGCATGGCAGCAGGCCACATGATGGGGAGTGGAGCTTTGGAGAAAGAATAAAGACGGGAGTGTGAAGCTTTCCAGAGGTTAAAAGCACACTTTGGCAGCGGTCAGCATCTGAAAGAAAAAGGCAAGAAAAAAAATCATAAAACAAGGAAGCTATGATGTTTTGAATCAGGGGTCTGCAAGTTAGGCAGACTTAGTAGACCTCATAATGGCTCATGGGAATGGCAATGGGGTCAGGAATTTTGGCAAGGAAATATATATTAACTTAATGTGAACCCACTTTCCTAGGTATCGTTCCTTAGCTAGGTCCCTAGCCTGTTCAGGACTCACTTCTATAGGAGGAGATGAGGGTATGTCTCCACTTAGAGGCAGATGCCATGCTCCACTGTAACTGGATTATTTACAGAAACAGGAGCATGACCAACTCCTGGCCAGTTACTGAGGGGAGCAAAGCTCTCTTCTTCAGCACCTGTTAATTGTCTGTACACTTTGGGGAAGCGTGGAGCCTTGTGAGGCTCCCTGCTATAGTAATTTATATAAACCCTTAGGAAAAGCAGGGCCTCAAGGATTCCTTCCTCTTCCATGGAAAGTTAATGGGCTCAGTCATGTGTATCTCTTTTGAGTAATCATATCTGCTTGGAGTTCAAGGTGGGCAATGACCATATCATACCTGGAGGACAGTGGTTTCACAACATGGACATAATTTATAATTTTTCTCTCAGCTAAGCCAGAGACAAAAGAGTGTTCTGAATCCAACTTAGTCAACTGATGAAGACATTTGAAGACACATCATAGATAAATAATCATAAGCACTGATTGACAGACACCTCACTTTGTGCCTTATTGTTTAGAATCTTACAACTTGGTAAGGGACGTAATCACAACTGTCCTAATACTCACCTTCACGGAGAAATTTTTCATATTGTTTTTGTTCCTCTTATTTGGGCAGAAAGTGGCTCTATAAGCCTCAGAAGCCCAGAGAGAAAGGGTGTTTCCAGAAGTGCTATCATGACATTGAAGGCAGGGGAAGGAGTTGATGAGCTTCTAGTTCTGATAACCGAGGCTTTGCTGGGTCATGAGGCATCAGACTGGAAGGGATGTACGACTGGAGCTAAGCAGTCTCTCATCTCTGTGACTTGGTTTCCCCACAATAAATGAGGCCATACTCTTTTCTGTCCCATAGGCTGAGATTAAGTGAGGAGTATATATGGTACCTTTGAAAGTTCACATGTCGAAGCACAACCTGGCAGGAGGGAGTTCCTGTGTTTCAATAGCCTGCCTGAGGAAAGGTAGGCCCTGTGTCAGCTCAGCGACACTCCTGGCCAGCAAGGGGCACTGCTCCTCTAGCAGACATCCATCAGAGGGGTGAGTTTGCTCCCGACCTATGGCAGAAACCCGGCAAGGAGGAGTTCAGACATTCCCCGACCCCCTTGACTCCCTGGTCACTCTGCAGGGGTGGCTCCACCCTGCTAAGCTCTTTGGCCTCCTATCCCATCCCAGCTTTCACCCAGGTACCCCTTCCTTTATTCCTCCCTTCCCCCTGGGGCCATAAAATCCCCCAGCTCAGCTGCCTTACGCTGGGACTGGGTTGTAAGTGCAACCAAGCAGGAGGGAGTTCCTGTGTTTCAATAGCCTGCCTTCGGAAAGTAGGCCTTCTGTCAGTGAGGTACCTGCCCAACAAGGGAACCTGACCCCATATCAGAAGCTCCAATAGAGAGCATTTGAAGGAAGAGATGGGCAGATGCCAAGGCAATAATTCCTTCAACAATCTGAAAAACAACATGAAAACACCAGATCCCAGCGACCCTACAACAGAAGGACTTGAACACCTTAATCCAGAAGAAGTGGAAAAAAGTGCCATTATGAAAGCAATAGAGTCCCTTAAACAGGATGTGAATAACTCCCTTAAAGAATTGGATGAGAAGTATAACAACAAGTTTGAAGAAATGAGTAAAGAAATGGATGGGAAGAATAACAAAATGTTTGAAGAAATGAGTAAATCAGTAAACAATACCCTGGGAAACCAAGAAATAACAATCAAACAGGTAATGGAAACAGTTCAAGAATTGAAAACTGAAATGGAGGCAATGAAGAAAACACAAACTGAGGGCCGGCTGGATATGGAAAATCTAAGTAAACAAACAGAGACTACAGAATCAAGCATAACCAATAGAATACAAGAGATAGAAGAATGAATCTCAGATTCTGAAGATGCCACAGAGAAAATAAACGCTCTGATCAAAGAAAACAGCAAATCCAACAAATTCTCATCACAAAACATTCAAGAAATCTGGGACACAATAAAAAAACCAAACCTAAGAATAATAGGGATAGAAGAAGGAGAAGATTTGCAGATCAAAGGCCCAGAAAATATATTCAGCAAAATTATAGAAGAAAACTTTCCCAACCTAAAGAATGATATTCCTATGTAGGTTCAAGAAGCATACAGAACACCAAATAGACTGGATCAAAAAAAAAACAACATCCCCTCACCGTATAATAATCAAAACACAAAACCTACAGATTAAAGAAAGAATATTAAGAGCTACAAAGGAAAAAGGTCAGGTAACTTATAAAGGTAAACCTATCAGACTTACACCAGACTTCTCTATGGAAACCATGAAAGCCAGAAGGTCCTGGATAGAGGTACTGCAGAAACTAAGAGACCATGGATGCAAGCCCAGACTACTATACTCAGCCAAACTATCATTCACTATCAATGGAGAAAACAAAATATTCCAGGATAAAAACAAATTTAAACAATTCGTAGCCACAAATCCAGCCTTACAGAAAGTAATAGAAGGAAAATCTCAACCCAAGGAATCTAACATTGCCAACACTGACTACAGTAACTCAGACATCTAGCGACCCTTCACAAGCACAACTTGAAGAAGGGAAACACACAAACTCTACTACACAAAAAAAATAAAATAAAAAATAATCAGAGTCAACAATCACTGGTCATTAATATCACTTAATATTAATGGACACAACTCTCCTATAAAAAGGCACAGACTAAGAGATTGGATACGAAAACAGGATCCAACATTCTGCTGTTTACAGAAACATACCTCAATCACAAAGACAGACATCTACTCAGAGTAAAAGGTTGGGAAAAGGTGTTTCAAGCAAACGGACCTAAGAAATAAGTGGGTGTGGCCATTCTAATTTCCAACAAAATTGACTTCAAACTAAAATAAATCAGAAGAGATGGAGACGGACATTTTATACTCAAAACAGGAACAATTAATCAGGATGAAGTCTAATCCTGAATATCTATGCCCCTAATATAAAAGCACCCACTTATGTAAAAGAAAAATTTTTAGAACTCAAGGCAGTCATCAAAACCACACACACTAATAGTAGGAAACTTCAACACACCTCTCTCACCAATGGACAGGTCAATCAGACAGAAACCCAGCAGAGAAATAAGAGAATTAATAAAACTAATGAATCAAATGGACTTAACATAGCTATAGAATATTCCACCCAAATAGGAAAGAATATACCTTCTTCTCTGCAGCTCATGGAACCTTCTCGAAAATTGACCACATACTGGGTAACAAAGCAAACTTCCATAGATACAAAAAAATATTAGTAACCACCTGTGTCTTGTCGGATCGCCATGGAATAAAGTTAGAATTCAACAACAATTCTAACCCCAGAAAGCCTACAAACTCATGGAAGCTGAACAGTCAACTACTGAATCACCCCTGGGTCAGGGAAGAAATAAAGAAATTAAAGTCTTCCTTGAATTTAATGAAAATAAAGACACAACATACTCAAACCTATGGTACACAATGAAAGCAGTGGTAAGAGGAAAGTTCACAGCATTAAGTGTCCAATTAAAGAATATGGAGAAAGCACACATTGGAGACTTAACAGCATACTTGAAAGCTCTGGAAAAAAAAAGAAGCAGATTCACCCAGGAGGAGTATAAGACTGGAAATAATCAAACTGAGGGCTGAAATCAACAAAATAGAAATACAGAAAACAATCCAAAGAATCAATGAAACAAAAATTTGGTTCTTGGAGAAAATCAACAAGATTGACAAATCCCTAGCCAAACTAATCAAATGGCAGAGAGAGTACACGCAAATTAATAAGATCAGAAACGAAAAGGGGGACATAACCACAGACACAGAGGAAATTCAGAGAATCATTAGATCTTACTACAAAAGCTTATATGCCACAAAGTTAGAAAATGTACAAGAAATGGACTTGTTTTTAGATAAATACCATTTACCAAACTTAAATCAAAACCAGGTGAGCAATCTAAATAGACCTGCCAGTTGCGAAGAATTAGAAGCTGTTATCAAAAACCTCCCTCCCCAAAAAAGCCCAAGACCAGATGGTTTCAATGCAGAATTCTACCAGAACTTCCAAGAAGAGCTAATACCTATACTCCTTAATGTATTTCACAATATAGAAGCAGAAAAGTTATTGCCAAATTCTTTTTATGAAGCTACAGTCACCCGGATACCAAAACCACATAAAGACACAACCAAGAAAGAGAATTACAGGCCAATCTCACTCATGAACATCGATGCAAAAATTCTCAACAAAATACTGGCAAACCGAATCCAAGAACACATTAGAAAAATTATCCATTATGATTAAGTAGGCTTCATCCCAGAGATACAGGGCTGGTTCAACATACACAAATCTATCAATGCAATCCATCACATAAATAAACTGAAAGAAAAAAAAACATATGATCATTTCATTAGATGCTGAATAAGCATTTGACAAAATTCAACACCCCTTTATGATAAAGGTCTTGGAAAGATGAGGGATTCAAGGTTCATTCCTAAATATAATAAAGGCAATATACAGCAAGCCGACAGGTAACATTAAATTAAATGGAGAGAAACTCAAAGCCATTCCACTAAAATCAGGAGCACGGCAAGGCTGTCCACTCTCCCCATACCTCTTCAATATAGTGCTTGAAGTTCTAGCAATAGCAATAAGAAAACATAAGGGGATCAAGGGGATTCGAATTGGAAAGGAAAAAGTTAAACTCTCGTTATTTGCAGATGATATGATAGTGTACATAAGCAACCCCAAAAACTCTACCAAAAAACTCCTACAGCTGATAAACACCTTTATTAATGTGGCAGGGTACAAGATCAACTCCAAAAAATCAGTTGCCCTCCTATACACAAAGAATAAAGAAGCAGGGAGGGAAATCAGAGAAACTTCACCTTTCACGAAAGCCACAAATAGCATAAAATATCGTGGGATAACTCTAACCAAGGAAGTGAAAGACCTATTTGACAAGAACTTTAAGTCTTTGAAGAAAGAAATTGAGGAGGATACCAGCAAATGGAAAGATCTCCCTTGCTCTTGGATTGGGAGGATCAACATAGTTAAAATGGCAATTCTACCAAAAGCAATCTATAGATTCAATGCAATCCCCATCAAAATCCCATCAAAATTCTTCACAGACCTTGAGAGAATAATAATCAAGTTTATATGGCCAAACAAAAAACCCAGGATAGTCAAAACAATCTTATATAATAAAGGAACTTCTGGAGGCATTACCATCCCTGACTTCAAACTCTATTACAGAGCAACAGTATTGAAAACAGCTTGGTATTGGCATGAGAACAGAGAAGTCGACCTATGGAATCGAATAGAAGCCCCGGATATTAACCCGCAAACCTATGAACACCTGATTTTTGACAAGGGAGCTAAAGGAATATAATGGAAGAAGGATAGTATCTTTAACAAATTGTGCTGGCATAACTGGATGTCAACCTGTAGAAGAATGAATGTAGATCCATATCTATCACAATGCACAAAACTCAAGTCCAAATGGATTAAAGACCTCAGCATTAATCTGACCACTTTGAACCTGATAGAACAGAAAGTGGGAAGTAGTCTACAAGACATAGACACAGGAGACCACTTCCTAGGTAGAGCCCCAGTAGCACAGACAAAAGAGAATCAATGAATAAATGGGACGTCCTGAAACTGAGAAGCTTCTGTAAAGCAAAGGACACTGTCAGTAAGACAAAAAGGCTACCTCCAACTGGGAGAAGATTTTCATCAACCCCTCATCAGACAAAGGTTTGATCTCTAAAATATACAAAGAACTCAAGAAATTAGACACTAAAACTCTAATTAACACAATTAAAAAATGGGGTACTGATTTGAAAGAGAATTTTTAACAGAAGAACTCTTAATGGCCAAAAGACACTTAAGGTCATGCTCAACCTCCTTAGCGATCAGGGAAATGCAAATCAAAACAACTTTGAGATACCATTTTACACCTGTCAGAATAGCTAAACTCAAAAACACCAATGATAGCCTATGCTGGAAAGGATGTGGAGTGAGGGGAACACTCATCCATTGTTGGTGAGAATGCAAACTTGTGCAGCCACTTTGAAAATCAGTGTGGCAGTTTCTCAGGAAACTGGGAGTCAACCTCCCTCAGGACCCAGCAATTCCACTCTTGGGAATATACTCAAGAGATGGCCTAGCATACTAGTAATAGCTAGAACCTGGAAACAACCTAGGAGCCCCTCAATAGAAGAATGGTTAAAGAAGAAGTCGAACATATACACATTAGAGTTTTACTCAGCGGTAAAAAACAATGACATCTTGAATTTTGCATGCAAATGGATGGAAATAGAAAACGCTTTACTGAGTGAGGTAACCCAGACCCAAAAAGAGGAATATGGTATGTACTCACTCATAAGTGGATTCTAGCCATAGTTAAAGGTCTTTGAGTCTATAATTTGCGATCCTAGAGAAGCTAAAGAAGAAGGTGAACCTGAAGAAAATCATATAGTTATCCTCCTGGATAATAGAACCAGGCAAGATTGCCAGGCAAACTTGGGTGCATGGGAGGTGGGGGGGTGGAAGTAAGGGAAGATGGTTAGGGAGAGGGGAGAGGGGGAGGATTGGGGATAGCTTGGGGGAATGGGAGGGGGAAGGGAGGAAGGATGGTTATGGGAGCAGGGAAGTTTATATCTCAACTAAGGGAGCCATTTTAGGGTTTGCAAGAGACTTGATTCTGGAGGGGTTCCCAGTGAAAATTAAATTAAAAAAAATAGAAAAAAAAGAAAACGCTTTACTGGGTCAGGTAAGCCAGTCCCAAAAAGAGGAATATGGTATGTATTCACTCATAAGTGGATTCTAGTCATATTTAAAGGTCTTTGAGCCTATTATTCGTGATCCTAGAGAAGCTAAATAAGAAGGTGAACCTGAAGAAAATTCAGGTAGTTTTCCTCCTGGAGATTGGAAATAGACAAGAGTCCCAGGTAACCTCGGGTGCATGGGGGGGTGGGAGAGTTGTTGGAAGGGGAGAGGGTTAGAGAGAAGGGAGCAGGGGAGGAATGGGGAATGCTCGGGGGACTGGGGGGGGGAGGGAGGAAGGATAGATATGGGTTCAGGGAAGAATATTGTAAGAGTCTGCACTTTCCTATGGATACCCACGCCCGACCCAGGCTGCGCGCTTCCTGAACTCGGGCCCACGAGAAGGGACGATTGTCCTGAGGGTTGAAAAAGAGACACACACAAAAGAGACTTGGCTCATCTACAAGAGTAAATGGCAACTTTATTAAACTCAAGTCAGGTATTTATACCAGTGGGCTAGAAGAACCGAAAATGCAAGGCCTCCTCCCATCCAGAAGCAGGAGAAGAAGATTAAAGCTTCCAGGCCCCTCGGGCAGGGTCAGCTAGGGGAGGCAGGCTATCAGCCCACTGCTAAGACTTTGAATACAAGTGGAATCACCATAACAAAGAGAACCAGGTTCTAGCTAGGTTATCCCCTCAAGCCAGAGCTAGTGCAGAGTCTCCAGGAAGTCGGAGGTCACACGGCCCTGCGAATCGCCAGGAGAGAAGGGAAGAAACTTTGGTAGCTACAGAATATATCTTAACTAAGGGAGTCAGTTTAGGGTTTACTAGAGACTTGATTATAAATGGGATCCCAGGTCCAAGGAGAGATCGCCAGATTGTTCTCTGGACAGAGGAGAGGGTGCCTGAACGGGCCTTGGCCCATAACCATACTGATGAATATTTTGCATATCTCCATAGATCCTTCATCTGGCGATGGATGGAGACAGAGACAGAGACCCACATTGGAACACTGGACTTAACTCCCTAGGCCCAAATAAGAAGCAGAAGGAGGGAGAACGTGAGCAAGGAAGTCAGTATTAGAGGGAACCTTCATCCGACGATGGATGGAGATTGAGACAGAGATGCACATTGGAGCACTGGACTGAGCCCCCAAGGTCTAAATGAGTAGCAGAAGGAGGGAGAACATGAACAAGGATGTCAGGATTAGAGGGAACCTTCATCCGACGATGGATGAAGATTGAGACAGAGACCCACATTGGAGCACTGGATTGAGCCCCCAAGGTCCAACTGAGGAGCAAAAGGAGGGAAAACATGAACAAGGAAGTCAGGACAGCGAGGGGTGTGATCACCCACTGATACAAAGGGACTGATCTAATGAGAGCTCACCAAGGCCAGCTGGACTGGGACTGAAGGAGCACGTGATCAAACCGGATTCTCTGAATGTGGCTGACACGGGGACAGTCTGAGAAGTCATTGATAATGGCACTGGGACTTGTTTCCTCTGCATGTACTGGCTTTTTGGGATCCTAGTCTGTTTGGATGTTCACCTTCCTAGACCTGGAGGGAGGGGAGAGGAACTTGAACTTCCCACAGGGCAGGAAACCCTGACTGCTCTTAGGACTGGAGAGGCAGGAGGAGAAGTGGGGAAAGTGGGGGAAGTGGGAGGGTATTGGGAGGAGGGGCGGAAGTGGAAATTTTTATAAATTAATTAAAAATAAATAAATAAATAAAAGAAAGTCCACATGTCTCTTTGTGCACACAGGATGAATGCCTCAGGGAGAAAAAGCCAATGAGCACCTTTCTGGAGAGTCCTCCTCACCCACTCTGTGCCATACTCTGTCAGGCAGGAGCCTTTTGAAAGGCATCATTTTCCCAACTGAACATGACACAGCCGCAGGGCAAGTTGTTCTGGTTCCACTTAGTTTGATTTATTATTGATTAGGCTGGAGATAAATTAGAGGCATTAGAGTAAGAGGCTGCAGTCTGTAGACTGTTTGCATTCTAGAGATGACTGCATTTGCTGGGACCAGAGTACTCTGCGTGTATGTCGGGGGGGGGGGGGGGGGGTGGGGCGTGGAGTGAAGGAACGATGACCTTTTATAGAGGAGACAACTGAAGCACACAGAAAGTACATGGTCAGTCTCTTGTTGGTGAGGGCTGGGGTACACTGTGAGCTTTGCACAAGTGAGAGGTACGGGCACACAGTCTCTAATTGATGCGGATTGAGGTACAATGTGAACCTTGCACACATGGCCCTTCCTAGGTCTTTTCACAGGGAGCCATGGTGGGGCTGATTAATCTTGTGCTGAGTGTTACCTCTGTCATTTCCAAATTGTAAGAGGTTCAGTGAATGGCTTGCTATATATATAAATGTATATATATATATATATATATATATATATATATATATATGGTTAGTTCATTTGAAAATATAGCTCTCTCAAGATTTATTTTTCTTTTTTCTTTATTATCTCAACTATTACATCCCAACTGCAATTTCCCCTCTCTCCTGTCCTCCTAGTACTTCCCCACCACCTTGCCTCTTCCCCAGATACACTCTTCCTTCTTCCCCTTCAATAAAGGACAGGTCTCCCAGGGATATCAACTAAACATGGCCTATCAAGTCATAATAAGAGTAGGCACATTCCCACGTATTAAAGCTGGATGAAGCAACTCAGTGAGAGAAAAAGTGTCCCAAAAGAAGACAAAAGAGTCAGAGACAGCCCCTGCTCCCACTTTTAGGAGTCCCACAAGAATACCAAGCTGCATAACCATAGGCTAGAAGCAGATGACCCATGTAGGCTCCCTGATTGTCTGATCAGTCTCTATGAGTCCCAGCAATCCCAGATTAGATTCTGTGGGCCATTTTCTGTGGTGTCCTTGACTTCTCTGTCTCCTATAACCCTTCTTCACCCTCTTCTGCAGGATTCCTAAAGTTCTGCCTAATGTTTGTCTGTGGACCTCTGTATCTGCTCCCATCAGTTGATGGATGAAGTCTCTCTGATCATAATTATGTTAGGCTTCTGTGTATGTATAGCAGAATTCTTTAGGAACCATTTTGTTGGCTTTTTTGGTGGTTATATCTGGATATGTCCTAGATCTTGGGGCTATCCTGTCTCTTAGGCATGGACTCCCCCTGGCATGAGTCTCAAGTTGTTGGCCACTCCTACAAGTTCTGGTTGCCTTCACCCCAGCACCTCACCTCTATTTCTTATTTCCCTTGCTGTGTTTCAGCTACAGTTTCCTTCTTGCTTGGTTTTGGACATACCAAGAATGCCTTGCCTCGGGATCTTTGCATTGCTGTGGAAATACTCTTCCTACAGACTGTCATGAGGCTCCTTGATAGTTACCATATCAAGGAGGATTTCCCCTGTCAGGTAGTTCTCCTTTACGTCTTCACTTTTCTTGTTATTAGTCACAACTCAATAAATGCACGTATTTATTTGTTGTTGTCTCCATTCTCTAGTTATTTATGGAATGCATGATGTCTTAACCCAACATTGATCTCATTGCTGTCTCTGGTGGTTTCTGGGAGGTAGGATTTTTAGAACAGGCTCCACTAGGTGGTTGCTGCACAGAATCTTCCATATGGCTCTTCACAGCAAATGGAGAGACTGGTCACCTGCTCGAAGATGGCAGTAGCAGGAGCAAGGAGTATAGGTTTAGGATGAATGAAACAACATGACCATACATAGAACTCAGCTATAAAAGAAGAATCCTAAAGAAAAAGGAAAAAAAAAGAATGGAGACTCCTTAAGAATATTGGCAAAGTTTTCCATGTCTCCCTTCTCCTCTGTAGGTGCAGGGCTTCTTCATGTAAGCAGCTTGTGCTCTCTCATCATGGAGACTTTAGGTGGTCTTACTTCTCACCCAGAAGTGCCAGCTTGTATGGATCTTGTGGCTTAGTTGGAAGTCATATAGTCTCTCCTTTGCTCTGTTGAGCAGCTAACTATGAATGTATGTATGCGTGTGTATTCATAGTCCTGTGCACAGGTGTATGTATGTGCATATGTATATGGAGGTCAGAGTTTAATCTTAGGTGTTCTTCAGGAGCTACCTTGTTCTTTGAGTTGGGACTTACTGAGTGAGTTAGGGTAGGCTGACTAGGTGGCCAATGAGCTCTTCCTGCCTCTACCTCCCAGGGATGGGACTGTGAATATGTACCATCATACCCAACTCTTTATGTGGATGGTGAGAACTGAGCTCAGGACCTTGTGCCATGTGGTAAGCATTTTACTGACTGAGCCATCTTTCTAGCTCCTGTAGTTGCATCTTAAAACATTTCTTGATTAGCCTTTATGGGACAATAGGTTTGCCCTGCTTATTATAAACTCCTGGATCTAGAACAATGCTTGGCACACGGGAAAGGATAACAGTTAAGAATGTGCTTAAAGTCTAGACCTGAATGGTTCTTTTATCTACATAGTTACCTACAGTCTGACCCATTCATTGCATTCATTGCAAAGCACAGGAAAGACATAATACCAATTAAGTACAAGAAAACAGATTTAATTTAGAAGACAAAGTGCAACATTACCTGCATAGTTATGGTCAACAGGGACTTATTCTTAGAGTTCTTGCTTCCTTTATCTTTGTCTTTTTTAGAGCTGGATTTCAAGTTTAGTGCAATGTAGTTTAGAGCTCCTGATCTCTAGGGACTAGGGGTAAAGCTGAGAGCTGCTTTCAATAGCACTAGTTCCATGGTAGAGGAAGACAGCTCTGTGGTTCCAAAGCCAGAACTGCTGAGATCCTGAACTGATGAAAGTTGTGTGTGTGTGTGTGTGTGTGTGTGTGTGTGTGTGTGTGTGAATCTTTATGTCCTTATCCGGCAGGAAGTGTCCATATCTGTCTTTCAGGCTGGATTAGCTGAACGAATAGAGTACTAGGTGTAATACACTGATCTAGGAGTGGGAAAGACCTGGTTTCCTACTGGTGGCACGCAGCCTATGTTCCAGGACATTTTGATACATAATGGAAATCAAGTTTAGAAAACCATTTCAAGTGGAGGTAAGTGCCATGAGCAGAGAAGAATCATGGCGAGCAGAACCCAGGCAGCGGAGTGGGCTCTGAAGCCTTCATTGGCCAGAGGCTTCAGTTAACGGAAGGAGGGAGCTGACTTCTGGCCTAGGAAACAGCTAGGGAAGTGCCTGGAGAGAGGTACTTTACTAGCCCCAGTGCTGCCCTAGTGGTTGGAGGTGTGGAGGGAGAAGGAAGGAGATGAGGTAAGGTGGGTAGGGCTGGGCTGTGGGGTTGCAGCTTCCAGTCTCAGGGCAGATCTCAACTCAGTCCTCCAAGATGCTGGTATGAAATGCCTGATTGTGAGCACCTCCCAGTCATCTGAATACCAGGTTCTGTACTCAGACCCTCTGCCAGCTGAGAACTGTGGAGGAGGCAGCCACATTCACGCTCCCGTCCACAGAATCCTCTTTTCTAGATCAGCTTCCATCTTCTTATTGTTGAAGATTTGGAACATTTTGCACAATTCAGTCAAAAACACAGAACATCCTAACTGATGGAAAGAACTTATTTCTTTTATGAGATGGATGAAAAAAAAATAAGAGGAAGGAGAACATTTCATTGAACATTCTGATTTTTTTTCTGTCCTTACTGATCAGCCTACCCCCTTGGTTAAGAGTGGAGCCGGTCTGCATCAGGATGAGCATACACAGATGCTGTGGTCTCCTCGGAACTGCATGATAAAGAATTTGTTGAAGGACACATAGACAGGGACTCACTACTGATCCAATACTCTTACAGGCCCCGAGGAAAGAGATCAAAGACTCCCTGCTTGGGTTTCTCTTATTTTCCATTATGCTGTGAGGTAGGGTTCAGGTATCCCAGATATTTATTGACATTTTCCAAAAATGTAATCAGAATCTCAGAGTGGAAAACAAATCACCTAGAGCAAGTGGTTCTGATTAGCTTTTTGCTTTGGCCCAATAGTAAAACAGCTAGGATCCTCTTCCCCACAGGCTTCCAAACTGTGTCTTGTCCTCAAGTTTTAGCAAACACAAAAATTGAAACAGCTCAACTGCCCTCATTGAGAATCCATGCACCGTCCCCACTTCCCTTCCATTCCTGCATCCTCTGTTTGTACTCAGAACAGGAAAGGTTTGTTTGACTTGAAGATACTTTAGAACCCCAGACCTGGGGGTTTACTCTAGTGCACTAATCTTTTCAAATAAAGCTTCCTTTAGCTCAAGTTGAGATCAATTCTTCATTTGACGTTCCTCACAGGGATTTGAGTTCAGAATTCTCTGAACTCTATAATTTTTTTCAGAGGTTATAATGACCTAGAAACACTTTTACAGGGAACATTATGGCAATGAATGTATTTTCTCTTGTCAATCAGACTAAAAATATTTCTGGGAATATAGTCAGTTTAATATATTGTTTATCATTTGGTCTTTAAGTCTGTGAAATAATACAGACTTTTAAGTCTTTTAACTCTTAAAGTCAGGGTTTTTTTCCTCCCACTTTAAAAAAAAATCTCATTTCTATTTGTTCATTGATTTTTTTTTTGTCTCTTGAATACATAGGCCAGCAAATACATGATATTTTCAAGATTAACTATAAAAAGACTAATCGCTTTTGTCTTGATAGTATGGTGGAGCCATTTGAATCAATTTTCTAAGGGATGAATAACTGTGCAGGTCTCCCAAGTTCACCAAACACAGTATCTGTACAGACTGGGCCATGTTCATAGTCAAGGACAGAGGAATTAGGTGTGGAACTCTGGTTTGAGTTCAGACTTTGTTTTTTGCTGGTTTGGGTGGTGGACCTGTTCAATGGCCCAGTGATCCAAAGAGTCTCTGCTTGTAATCCAATGGTCAACTGCACTTCCTTCCCCTTCCTACTGTGGTGAGATTGCTGCATATTGATGTGTACTGCTGTATATTGATGTGGACTGCTGTGTATTGATGTGGACTGCTGTATATTAATGTGAACTGCTGTATATTGATGTGGATTGCTGTATATTGATGTGGACTATTGTATATTGATGTGGATTGCTGTATATTGATATGGACTGCTATATATTGATGTGGACTGCTGTTTATTGACGTGGACTGCTGTGTATTGACGTAAAGTGCTGTGTATTGACGTGAACTGCTGTGTATTGACGTGGACTGCTGTATATTGACGTGGAGTGCTGTGTATTGATGTGGACTGCTATATATTGATGTGGACTGCTGTGTATTGATGTGGACTGCTGTGTATTGATGTGGACTGTTGTGTATTGATGTGGACTGCTGTGTATTGACGTGGACTGCTGTATATTGATGTAAAAGCATCATTCCAATGATGCATGGAGTTCACTTGGTAAGCCAGGCCAACATGAAAGTCATGTCCATCTCTTTGCATTAAAATTTGTCTTTTATTCCAATTCTCTCCATGGATCCTGAGTCTGTTCTCCCTTACTCCACTCTAAGGAAGTTTTCCTTATGCTTATTGTCTCCATAGCAACTTGTGAAGTCAGGGAATTCCCACAGCTTTGGGGATTTTTCTCCTTAGTTCCTAGGCCACCTGCCACCAACCATTTTCCCCATAGCAGAGCCAGATAAAGATGTAAGAGTCAGATGGGGCTATGCCTTGCTGTTGGCTATCTACAGACAACTGCTGCAAGCTGCAACATTTTACAGTAATCACTCAGCTAGCCTTTTCATCAGAGTCAGGGGCTTTTGGTGAAGGTTTTAAACCATAAAACAAGACTTTTTAGCATTATTGTTTTGCTAATAAAGTGAGGTTTTTCGCTGTAGCAGATTTCCCTTCTGTTACCCATTTGGGAATTAATTCCCACAGTTCAGAACATTTCCTAAGCTTTTGGGGCTGACTGGTCACATTCCCCTAGTTACGTGTGAAAACAGTTTTCCATCCCAGCAAAATTCTTCACAGACCTCAAAAGAACAATACTCAACTTTATATAGAAAAGCAAAAAGTCCAGGATAGCCAAAACAATCCTGTATAATGAAAGAACTTCTGGAGGCATCACAATCCCTGACTTCAAACTCTATACAGAGCTACAGTACTGAAAACAGCCTGGTATTGGCATAAGAACAGACAAGAGGACCAATGGAACTGAACTGAAGACCCAGTTATATTAATCCATACAGGTACGAACACCTGGTTTTTGACAAAGGAGTAAAAGATATAAAATGGAAATAAAAAAGCATATTTAACAAATGATGCTGGCCTAACTGAATATCAACATGTAGAAGATATGTAGAACATATAGAAAATATCTTTCTACATGTAGAACATGTAGAAAATAATTCATATCTATCAAAACTCAAGTCCAAATGGATCAAAGACTTCAACATAAAGCCAACTACACTGAACTTCATAGAAGAGAAAGTGGGAAATACACTTGAATGAATTGGCACAGGAGACCACTTCCTAAATATAACCCTAGTAGCACAGACACTGAGAGAAACAATTAATAAATGGGACTTCCTGAAACTGAAAAGCTTCTGTAAAGCAAAGAACACAGTCAACAAGACAAAATGGCAGCCTAAAGAATGGGAAAAGATCTTCACCAACCCCACATCAGACAGAGGTCTGATCTCTAAAATATATAAAAAAACTCAAGAAATTGGTTATTAAAAGGACAGATAATCCTATAAAAGAATGGGGTATAGACATAAACAGAGAACTCTCCACAGAGGAATCTAAAATAGTTGAAAGACACTTAAGGAAATGCTCAGCATCCTTAGTCATCAGGGAAACACAAATCAAAACAACTCTGAGATTCCATCTTATACCTGCGAGAATGGCTAAGATCAAAAACACTGATGACAACTTATGCTGGAGTGGTTGTCGGGTAATGGGAACACTCCTGCATTGCTGGTGGGAATGCAAGCTGGTACAGCCTGTTTGGATGTCAGTGTGGCGATTTCTCAGAAAATTTTGAAATAACCTTCCTCAAGACCCAGTAATGCCCCTTTGTGTATATAACCAAATGCTGCTCAGTTGTACCACAAGGGCATGTGCTCAGCTATGTTCATAGCAGCATTGTTTGTCATAGCCAGAACCTGGAAACAACCTAAATGCCCCTCGACTGAAGAATGGATAAGGAAAATGTGGTACATTTACACAATGGAGTACTACATAGCAGCAAAAAAAAAATGACATTTTGAGATTTGCAGGCAAATGGATGGATCTAGAAAACATATTGAGTGAGGTAACCCAGACCCAGAAAGACAATTATCATATGTACTCACTCATAAGTGGTTTTTAAATATAAAGCAAAGAAAACCAGCCTACAAATCACAATCCCAGAGAACCTAGACAACACTGAGAACCCTAATACATAGATCTAATACACACGGGAAGTAGAAAAAAGACAAGATCTCCTGAGTAATTGGGAGCATGGGGAACCATGTGAGAGCATTGAAGGGGAGGGAAGTGGCAGCGAGGGGAGCAGAGAAAAATGTATAGCTCAATAAAAACTATTAAAAAAAGGAAAACAATTTCTCCATTGCTGGGCCTCGGCTTCTCTCTCCTAGGTAAATGCAGAGATCTGCCTTCCTGCAGTTATCTTATCAGCAGGCATTTCATCAGTGTTTGGGGTCCAGGCAAAAGCATCCCATGTAAACTATTCACAGATATCCAAGGACACAGAATTACTACTTACCCATAGCTGCTGATTCATAGTTGCTCAGAATAGAGAGAAGAATAAGATGTCCTGGTTTTACTTCACTTAAAAGATTTCTATCTCCTTACCCTCACCTTCACCTCAGTTTACTGATGATTTTAGTTCAGGAAACTTACTGCTTGTGTTTAACTCCCAAGGATAGCAGAAGTGATAATTAACTACAACCTGGAGAAAGACTTCCATCTGGCGCCACAGACCCACAAGGCCCAGGATCAGAACGGCTGATAGCAGCATCCCCTGGAACTGATAATGTAGAGGCCTGGCTCTCTTCATTGTTTCTACCGCTTAGAGCAATAAGTATAAACTCCAGACCTAGACCCATAGAAATTGCAGTATCTGGTGAATGTGCTAATCGGATTAGGAGTCATTAGTTTTCTCCTCATTGTTTATGTAGGTTGCTTGGTTACCCCATATCCTCTATGCATGCTGGGAGAAAAAAGTGGTGTGCTGATTTAAAAACCAATCTGTGCCCTATTCATAATTTTACCGAAAATAAACCTTTTAGCTCTTTACCTAACCACATAAAAATGTAGTGTAATGCACTAGACTTCCCCTCTAGAATTCCCTGATGATTTAATTCCTTTCTTCACTAACTTTCTCCATTAAGGAGCTCACTGAATGTGCAGTAAACCACTTGAATCTTTGAGCTGACAGCCATGGGTCTCTCTCTCTCTCTCTCTCTCTCTCTCTCTCTCTCTCTCTCTCTAATACACACACACACACACACACACACACACACACACACACACACACACTCATCTGTTTTGAGTGGGGAAAAATTTCAGCCCTGGAATGTGCTGGGGGAGTTGCTGGTTATAAGGGTGTATATTACTGGGAACACTTGTAACAAAGGAACAAAGAATAAGAAAGAAGAAAAAAAATAATAATAATAAGAAAGAAACATGGATAGAAATAACATGTTGTGAGTTCTTAACCCTCAGATTTTAGTTCCTTTTCCTTATTGTGTTGTCTTTAATTGGACCCTGCGAGGGATTCTTAAGAGTTGGACTCTTGAGGACTCCATTTAGACAACTATTTGGTATCTAATTAGGTGAATCTGTCTTTGAGCCAGGAGCTCTGAGGCAAAATGTCCACAGATTTCAGCAAGCACTTGTGGAGGAACACTTAATTTTCTGATATGTAGAAGTACTTGAGGGGCAAGATTTTCTTCCTTTCTCAATCTCCACTTCTTGCCATTAGAGACATCTCCATCAGCCACTGACTGGGCACAAGGAAGTCCTCATATTAGAGGTGGAGAAGAGGCTGGAGAGACTTGAAGATCTCGCGGCCTTATGAGCTTTTGTTCCATCTCTAATCAACTTTGGACAACGTTGACAAAGCTGCCCTTCACTGATATTGCTGTGAGGGTCTTCTGTCTTAGAGCCAAGTTCCTTCCTGACTGAGACCCATGGTGTCCGTCTCTGATGATACAATGACAGCAAAATAACAAAATTTTCATAGATCATAAAGTTTTAAAAAGTTACCTCTATTAAGATGCACTGCCGACATTCCGTTTCAATAGATGAAGAAACAGTCTTTGAGAAGATACACAAGGCCAAAGTCACGTGAGAAAGTGGTGTGCTCAGGGCTCAGGTAGAGGTCCGTCTCTCCAAACTTGTTGACAGACCATATAGCCTGTTCCCATGGAAATTTTGGGAAAATAGTAAACAATATAATAATGATACCAGGGCAGCAGTGACTGTTGTAATCTGCTGACCTGGTCTGTCACCTGGGTACCTTGTCTCTTTAAGAGACAAGCCCTGTCCATTCTCACCCCCCCCCCCCATTCCCCTGAGGCAAGGGATTTCCTACCCCCTCTGTAGCCTGATCTCTTTTTCCTTTGTCCTTCTTCTGAAGAGGCAACTACTGCCTCCCCCTCCATCTTTCCCCCTTCTCCCCCCCCCCCCACTTCCTTCTTCAGCTCTCACACAAGAAAGCATTACATCTTCAGCTGCTGCACAGGACAGCAGAAGGCTTCTGTTGCCAGACCCAGGAGGTCTGAGAGATTTTCCTGTAGAGGAGGAACTTGGGAAAACTGACCTGCTGTGACAGGACAATGACATAGATATAGAGAATGTCATAGAGAAGCTGCAGGACTGTGTTTACTAGGGAAAGGATGGAGCTGAGAACAAAGGGAGTTGGGGGTGGGGTGGGGTGGGTGGTAACTGTCATGGTGACAAGAATTTCAATCTGGGCCTCTCCAAGCAGATTGAGAGATTTTCTTTCCGAGGGAAACTTCCCCAGTCACAGAGGAGAGGTGACCCTTTGCCGATAACCTGGTATGGTGAGTGGTAGATCTAGGGTGATACCCAGTAGAGGAGGAGAGATGAGTTGTGAGGAAACATAGAGGAGAAAATAGCTGAAGGGGTCAAAAGACTGAGAGAGTCTTTTGGGAGAAGGGAAGGTTTCAGTGTAGGCATAAGAGTGTCTAAACTGAAAGATGCACAGGTGATAGGTGCTCCAGAAGAACGTAGCAGGCTCCAGAGCCAGAGAGACATTTTCTGTGTAATAATCCTCTTGTATACTGTAAAGATTTGTCACTCAAATTGGTTTAATAAAATGCTGATTGGTCAGTAGCTAAACAGGAAGTATAGGAAGAGTGACCAAGTTAAGGATGATGAGGAGAAAGGTAGAGTGAGAAGTGGTAGTTACCAGTCAGATACAGAGGGAGCAGAATATGAAGGTGCCATGTTAATAAGGTACCATCATGTGGCAAAGATAGAAATATGGATTAATTTAAGTATGACAGTTAGCTAGTAATAAACCTGAACTATCGGCAGAGCATTTGCAATTTATATTAAACCTCTGTGTGGACGGAGTCCCACATTGGAGCACCGGACTGAGCCCCCCAAGGTCCAAATCAGGAGCAGAAGAGGAAGAAAATGACGAAGGACTGCGAGGGATGCTATCACCCACTGATACAAGGGGACGGATCTAATGAGAGTTTACCAAGGGCAGTTGGACTGCGACTGAACGAGCACGTGATCCAACCAGATTCTCTGAATGTGGCCGGATTCTCTGAATGTGGCTGGCCCGGAGTCTTTCTGAGAAGCCATTGACAATGACACTGGGACTAGTTTCCTCTGCATATACTGGATTTTTGGGATCCAGTCTGTTTGGATACTCACCTTCCTGGACCTGGAGGGAGGGGGGACGAACTTGAACTTCCCACAGGGCTTGAAACCCTGACTGCCCTTAGGGACAAAGAGGGAGGAGGAGAGGGAGGGGGGGAGTGGGAGGGTGTTGGGAAGAGGGGCGTAAATGGAATCTTTTATAATTTAATAAAATTACTTAAAAAAAAATAAACCTCTGTGTGGTAATTTGGGAAGTGGTTGCCAGGTATTTGGGACCAGGTATTTGCGTCCAGGCAGTTGGCACAGGAAACTTCCACCTACAGACATTTACTGAGTGAATAAAAAGAGACAAGTGATTAGAGTGAGTGGGGGAAAGAAGGGGATGAAGAGGCTGACTCTAGAATTTGGACTCAAATTTAGTGGGTGACAGAAGCCAGTAGAAACAAATGATCTGTACCTTAAGAGAGTCAAGTCAGCAGTTTGGTTCTATTAGGGAAGAGGCTGAGTCCATTGGAAGGGAGCTCACATATGCCTTTCCCAGGTTTCAGCACCATATGAATGAAAATGAGGACATAACCACTCCTAGGTATGGTTGAGGAGGTTTTTATTGTAGATATTGGTGTGGGATTCTATATCTGCCACTTATGTTTTAAATAAACGCTAATTGGCCAGTAGCCAGGCAGGAAATATAGGCAGGAAAACCAGACAAGAAGTAGAGGCGGCACAATGAGAACAGGAGAATTCTGGGAAGAAGAAAGCCCTTTCCTCCACAGTCCTGCCCAGATCACTGAAGAAGCAGGATGTGATCTGCCCTGCTGAGAAAAGTACTGAGCCATGTGGCTAACATAGATAAGAATAATGGGTTAATATAAGCTACAAGAGCTAATAAGAAGCGTGAGCTAATGGGCCAATCAGTTTATAATCTTCTGGAGACCTCTAGGTGATTTTCTTTGGGGCTAAAGGCTGTGGGAACTGGGCAGGACAGAAACCCCAACAAGCAGGCCCTCATGTTACAGATATGAGGGAAAGTAAAGTTAGAGGTATCTGGAAGGGTTCAGACTGAACTGGGCTATGAGAAGAGAGATAGTTTGGGAGAGTGAGTGAGAAAGGAAGAGAGTCAACAGAGCCAAGAAGCCAAGAAAACACATGGCTAGCAGGTTTATATAGGAATTAGAAGCTGGGGAACGGGAAGCAAAGTCCCATCCCTGGGCTGGAGAGGTTTAGGGTGAGAAGTGCTGGGAGGGTCCACAGGTAGTAGATGAGTCTTGTCCTAAGTTTCTTTGGGACCTGGCACTCCACTGGAGGCTGAAATGGTTAAACTTCTGACCAACTGTCCTTGGATGCAGATGCTTGTCTTTTTTGGGACTTGTGTTTTTTCTAAGGTATAAATGACCTTGTCAATACCAAGGAATTGCAATGCCTATCCTGGGTTTTTGGTGAGTCTCGGAGGCTCTGTGCCCCAGATTTCTGATGTTACGAGAAATGTCTCTGTTCAGCACACCAAGAGCCGAGCTGTACAATCTTAGCTGCTCTTTACACCTCTTTGATGGATTGGTTAATACAAACATCATTAAGCATTGATGGAGATTCATGGAGGATACTTAGTTATTATTGACAGACTCTGGAGGGATCACAACCTACTTAGGTCAACTGGCCACCTAGGAGTGTAATTGTTCCTTTCACTACTCTCTGTCTCCAACATCTTGGCTTCTCATTTCTTCATGTCTCATTCTCCACTGTCATGTCACCTCATGTTTCCTGGGGAGTACCCCTTTCCTTCCTCTGAAGACTGTGTTCAAGCCTATGTGGACCCAATCCATCTCCCAGGCTTCTTCCCATACTTATGATGGTCTCACTAAGGAACACCTTCTTGAGGATCCCCTCCAATGCCACACCTGTTACTGCTGGAAGTGTGAGAAGAAAGGAGGAGTCACACAGTTCCACCTGCCCTTGGATCTGATACTTTCTAAGCTCTACATTCAAGGTGTTGTTCCAATATTCTACACAGATGGAGACACCAGCTTTCTGGTCCTGCCTTGTGGGTTGCTGAACAAGATTATGCAGCCCTGATAGTTTTGGCACAGCCTTCTCTTCCTTCTATAAGACAACCCAGACCACACTCTATCCCTGATGCCTACTCTGTGCTGATGGGACAGTAAATCCAGATGGTCCTTTGACAAGTCATTCACAACTGGCTCCGCAGATCTTTTGGCAGATGCCTTCCACTCTGGATTAATGTGACTGTGGGGATGACAGAAGGACACTCAGAAATAAAGTGGAATTTTTGGTTTTAGTTGAGAGAGAAGAGAAGCTATTTAGGATGGGTGGAACCACAGCATAGGCCATTATTCAATCACAGCATAAATTTAATAGCAATTGCTCCTGCTTTGCTGGTTAACATTTCAGGGCTTTAAAAAATAACAGTGAAAGGAAAATGACCATGATGGGGATGGTGCAAACAGCCGTTGGCTCACTAATGATAGGATATACCAGCCTTCCTCGTTTGTGGGCTGGATTCTGGATATTTCATTTAATACACAGACAACTCTGAAGGGGAGGAACTTGACATTGAGGCTTTTCCAGGTTTTGATGTGAAATGTCCCTCACAGCTCTCTTATTGTTTCCCGAGCCCTGTGATGTAGCCGGCCATCTCAGTCTCACATTAACACAGCTGCAAGCTTTCTTCTTCCACTGCAGTGCTTTTCTTGCGCTTTTCAAATTGTCAGCCCAAATAACCATTCCTTATCCTGCTTCTGCCTGAGGAATGCAGCTAGTACAAGGCTTACCCTCTTTCCTTAAAGGGACCTCTACACCAGTTGTGTCCAATCTGTAGCCTGTGAATCACACAGACAATTAGAAATGCACACAGCACATTTATATTGTGATAATATAAGATCATGTTATATTATCAGAAGCCTAGACACTCTTGTGCTAATTCAGTACTTCAAAATATGATCCAATAAGGAAAATCACTGTTACCTTCACCTTTCAGATAAAGACATTGAGGTGAAATCATTAAATTAAGTTGACATAGGCAATATAGTAAGTGAGTGGTAGGGCCAGGGTGCAGAGGTCATATTTCTTGCTCAATAGTACCTGGCCAAGGAAGCTGAGGTGCACCCAGCATCCATGTCCTGGATGCTTGTGTAAGTCTGATTACTGGACAAATCCTTAATATAATTAAAAGTTCCAAGCTTTCTTCCAGGCTGTGAGTCCAGTGGAGCTACACCTCCCCAGAGAGCCCATCTCTCTTCTGATCTACACTATCACATTGTATAGGAGACTTACCCTTGCAGACCTAGTGTTTAGGAGCCTAGAGTCTGATTTAAGAACCTATTCTTGGGGCTCACAAAGTGGGGAACACCTTTACTTTTACTAATGCATCTTGGTATGTTTTATTCATTATGTACGGCAGAATGAGCAAACCATGGTTTTTGAGCATAAGCCAGGTGGGAGGATAACCCACAAGCCCGGTTCTTACAGCACAACAGCCACCAGGTAGGACATGTCCAGAATTTTCCACAGCCTTCCCAGCAGCATGATGGTGGGGACATAGTATTGAAACAAGCAGTTCAATTTTAGGAATTTTAAGAAATTTCAGGGTTATGTAGTTGAGAGTGTGGATCAAGTCTTCAAAGGTCTGGGGTCGTTTGAGCAAGCTATTATTGTCAAGGTGTGTCAGAGCCACAAGGTGGCTGTTGTCCCTCAATATACACATATAAAATTTGCACAGGAAACACTTGGAAAAAAGCAAGGGAATGAAGAAGTGAGTCCCTTAAGCGGGCTTAACTTTATGGAACATTGTACCTTTTTCGAAAGCTCTACTGGTAAAACCTCACTGGTTATTCTCAGGTCTATGGCTGCTCCTAGTTCCAGAGAAGTTGGGGAGATGGATATTTTTAACTGAACAAAACAGATTCTCAAAGGGAGGGTAAAGGGGATCCTAAAGTTCATGGTCTCCTAGCCAAATCCATTACTCTAGCAGGGCAATTCCACGAGTACCCAGTTTTATGAGTCAAATGCACATGTGTGTCTCTGTGTGTCCTGCGTGCATAGTGTGTGTGCAGAGGCCAGAGGCTGGTGATAGGTGTCATCACTGACTTTTCTCCACTAGTTTTCTGATACAGAGGTTCTCACTGAATATGACGAGTCTGTGAGCTTGAGGGATCTTCCTACGTCCACTGCCTCCAGCCTTGGGATATAGACACATGCTACAGTGCGGCTTTTTACATGAGTGCTGGGGATTCTCATGCTCACACAACTTTCCTGGCTGAGCAATTTCTGTAACCCCAGGAGTATGACTTTCCACAACTCCAGGGGAAAATGAATCATGACTGCCCTTGAAGAAACAGGTCAAATGCCAGTCAAGACACTAAGTAACCACAGTACCACTATAACATATACACTCCAAAAGATCTATGAATTTCCTTTTTCCTCACATGAAATCTGATCAAAGACATGGCGAGGATGGGCCTGGCTCTGGTTCACAGAGCCCCACTGACTGACAGCCTCATTGCTCTCTTCAATAGGTGGCTTTGAGGTGCCAAAGGTCAGCTAGCAGATGGGTTTAGAGAGACTCCAGGACAGGCCTGCATGTGGCAGATGTCAGTTCTGTTCTATTCCTTGGCAGCAGCCCGTGCTATGTTTCCAGCTCCCTGTAAAGGAGACTGGGAAACAGCCCAGCTGTGGCTGTGGCGTGACAGAAAGCAGATTTGCTCGGCCAGTGCTCTCAACTCCTCAGTCATCTGACTAGCTACAGAGGGATATATGCTGACGGGGTGGAGTGGAGCTTTCTTTTTTCTGAGACATTACTTTGTAGGCCTCTTAAGAAGTACAGATTGTCTTTGATTGTCCCTTGGGCCTTGTGTATGCCAATCATTATTTGCCAGCAAATGACCCAAAGGCCAGTGTCATCTATTGAATGGTAAATGCTGAGGTGTACCATACTTATATGATCTACCCGTTGACTTTTCGCTACTGCCACCTTTTGGCTCAATGGTCTAGTTCTCCTAGTTGTGGCTACCCCAGTGCCTTAGCACAAGGTGTTTCTATCACCTGTTGCTTTCTATTTTTTCTTCCTTTCCTCTTTTTTTGTGTATATGTATGTATGCACACGTGTGTGAATGTATGTGGGGTAATACGTATACACAAATATGTGTGGATGTATATGGGGGAAGAGGAAGATGTTAGGTGTCTTCCTCGGTCATTTCCAATTTTATTTTTTGAGATGACTTTTTATTGAACCTGAAGTCCCTGATGTGTTCTGGCCAGTAAACCCCACACAAGTACTGTTAACTTCTCCCCGGTGCTGAGGGTACAACTGGGTGCTGCTATACCTGGCATTGAAGGTGAGTTCTGGGGATCGGAACTCAGGTTCTCATGCTTGTATGACAAGCATGTTACCAACTGAGCCATCTACCTAGACTCATGCTTCTATGTCCTAAAATATTCCAGACGCCTCCATGCCTCCCCCATGCTCTCACCTGGAGCTTAAGTCAGGAGACACTCTAATTCCTTTAAGTGGTCTCTTGTTCAGAATTCTAACCTTGAGGATGGGTTGGGTTCGAGTAACAGGAAATGTTGTATATAAGTTGAGATTTTACTATCAAGATAGATTAAAGTATCCAATGCACAGACTCTTTAATGATTTTAATACACAAATTAAAGAACAAAAGCTGATCAAGTTCTGCTTTTTGTTTCTGGACATTATACCTTTTCTGAGTTTCATGTTGCTTTCTTTATATGAGTGTTCCTTTTAGTGCATTTATTTGCTCTAAGTACTAAGAGGGCTTTCTTGTGTGGAATAAGTGTGTGTGTGTGTGTGTGTGTGTGTGTGTGTGTGTGTGTGTGTGCATGCATGCATGCCATTTTAAAATTTGTATCTTAGCCAGGGTGATACTTAGAGGAACTTAAGATGAATGTGTGCTTTGGCTGAATTCCTGCATACAGTCACAAGTTCCTATTCTCAGACCACCCACCTTGTTCCTGCTGTCTTTCTCGTTGTTCCATGATGCATCTGGACAGAGAGCCTTTTTAGTGAACGTAGAACAAATGACAAGTTTAACAAGATGAGGCAGTATTTATTAAACACCCACATTTTCTTTATCAAATCCTCTTTAAACTCCACATGTGGCTATTAACTTTCTCCTTAATCTCTATTCTCTCTGCTTCTCTTGCTATCCTTAACACTGATGCTGAGTGACTAGCATAAAGCAGAGACCTAGCAAGGATTCCCTATGGCAGTCTTCTGAGCTATGCATTGTATTTTCCCACTCATCCTCAAAACAAGGATACAAGATTTCCACATACTACATTCAATGGTGCCCTTGTAGAACATAAAATAGAAGCAATCCATTGTTCCTTCCCTGGTGATAAACAAGCTGTTCTGAAGGCAGGGAGGATACAGTGTTTGAGAAGATCCACTCTGCTCCCTCCTCTTCCCTCTAGGATGTCTTTTCCCCTAGAGTCCTGGCAGTGTTATACAATAGGAGACACAGAACACTTCCACGATCCACACACTTCGTGGTTAACATCCCCCACCTTACAGACCCCTGTCTCTCTCTGGATCTGCCACCATCTGTGTCTTATCCTATTACGGTCTTGAAGAACTCTGATCCCCAGCAGGCTGGTGCTCAGTGATTCCTGGAATATTTCACTGCGTTCTCAGATTCACTGATCTGCACCTGTCTGCACATGAACTACCCAATTCATCATCCAACTACGGAGGTTCCCTCCCTCCCTCCCTGCCTCCCTCCCTCCCTCCCTTCCTCCCTCCTTCTCTCCTTTCCTCCCTTCCTCCTTCCTTCTCTCCTTTTCCCTCTCTCTTTCTATTGCTTCCCTTAATCTTCCTATTAATTATAGGTGACCCTCTATACTTAAGCTTTTGGCATCAAATAAAACAAACAAACAAACAAAACAAAACAAAAAAATGGTTTATTCAGCCTGCTATAAAAATACCACAAACTGGACGGCCTGAAACAGCAAATTGTATTTGTCAGAATTCTGGAGCTTAAGAAGTCTTAGAACAAGATTTTGGTTGATAGGTTCAGTGTGTAGCATGGGTCTACCTTCTGGTTTTGTAGCTGGCACCTTTCATCTGTGTACTCACATGGTGGAAGGGGTTAGACCTCTTACAAGGGCATTAATCTCACTTGTAGGGGCTCCACTCCTGTGGGAGAATCACCTTTCAGAGATTGCTTCCTAATATTTTACTGAGAGTTAACATCTAAACATTTAAATTGTGGTACATAAATATTCAGGGAAAACAGACATAATCCTAGTTGAAAGAATTGACAGTCTGTATATCATCAGTGTATACTAACTCATGCCTAATTCGAGGTTTTTATTTTGGTTTTTTCTTTACAACAATGGATAGCTGGTTCTGAGACTCCTCCAGCTCCTTCAGCTGCAGGTACATTGTCCCAACCATTCCCACATTTACCTGGTGCACCCATCTTGCAAAAATGTCTACTACTAATGTAATTATTTATGAAAGTTCAATACAGAGTGCTAGAGGCTAAGTCAGCTCGGCACTTTCCTGAGGAATAATGGCCTGTTAATCCTCAGGAAACTGTGACTGGATATTATTGCTTCTTTCCTCTTCCTGATGTAGAGACCGAATCAGGAAGAACTCTAGTGAGATGGCACAGTCTTTCAGCTAAAAGGGGGCAGGGACAGTACCCAAACTCAGGAAGGACCTCTCAGTTCTTAGCGTATGTAGCTTCTGCTTAGGCTGTTGCTTGGGCTTTTCACCTGATTCACCTGAAGTTTTCAAGATCAGAAAAAAAAGATCGATCCAGTGACCTGACCTGACCTGACCACAGATACACAAATTCCAATTCAAAAACCACAGGAAATACAAAAAACCAGCACAATTTGACTCCTATGAAAATTATTAATCCCTCATTAATGGCCTCCAAAGAAAGTGAGTTAAATGAAATCTCTGTCAAAAATTCAGAAGAATGATTTAAAAATGGTTAATGAAACTAAAATTGACAAATAAACTCCCGAATGAATTCTGATAGGATACAAGGTGATAAATGAAATAAGGAAGTAAATACAGGATGTTAAAATATAATTAAATAAAGAGATGGAAATCCTGAAACAGACAGAGACAACCAGAAATACTGGAAATAAAAGGGTCCATGAGAAGCATAATAATGGACTGGATAGAATCAGGGCTTGGAGATAAGATAGATGAATTACAATAATCAAAAAATGATAAAGATAAATTAATAAGAGAGTACAACTAAAAACAAATGTGACCTATGGAAACTACAAAATAATAAGTATATGAATCATTGATATAGAAGGAGAAAAATTTCACAATAAAGATGTAGAAAACATTTTTAATAAAATCTAGTAGACAATCCCAAAATCTAGGAAAGGGATATCCATTCAGGTACAGGAGACACGTAGAACAACAAACAGACTAGGTGAGAAAAGCTTTCCATATCATACATACAGTTAAATACTAACCTTGCAGGACAAAGAAAGTATATTGAAAGCTGCAAGAGGGAAACTCCAAGTCACATATGAAGGCAGGCCATAAAAATAATAACAAATTTCTCAAAAGAAGCTTTAAAAGCCAAAGGGCTTGGGATAATATATTTTAAGATCTGAAACACAGAACCTTTTGTGCAAGACTACTATGCTCAGCAAAACTGTCTGTAATAATTGAAGGAGAAGTGAAAACTTTCCTCTCCACACTAAAAGCAGAGAATTTGCAATCAGTAAGATAGGTCTATTGAAAATACTTGAAGAAATCTTCAGATTGAAGCAAAAGGGAAGTCTATAGGAAGCGTAAGCCATGCTAAGATGGTAGTTAAGGAAAAGAGCAGGAAAACACACAATGAAACAAAATGAAAAGAATTAGCACACACTTTTAAAAAATAGTAACTCACAATATTACTGGTTTCAATAAGTCCATCTAAATGCACATACTAGAAAATTACATTAAAAAAAAACAGGTTACATCTGTTTTGTGGTTATGATGGCTGTTTGTTCGGAACCATCACCTCAGCTCCCTAACACCCCTTTAAACAACAAATCTGGATTGTTTGCCTGGGGGCTTCACCCCAGCTCCTGGCATAAGCTCCTTCCCCTGGAGTTGCCTCAGTCCAAACTCCGCCTCTGAGAAAGCCTGCCAAACAGTGAACCCTCCCCAGGGAGGGTCAAGAAAGCCTGTCAAATGGTAACCCTTCTCCAGGGAAGGTTGGGACCACTCCCACAGGCTATTTAAACTCCCCCCTCCCCAGAGAATCAACACCTGGTCTCCAAGTTTTACATACTCTCCCCTTTTTTCTCTTCCCCCTTTATCTTTCCCGGGCCACCTGAGAGCACTCCATTAAAAATGGGCATTTTAAATTCAGTTTATTCAGTTTGATTAGGATTGTTTGCATCAGTGATTCATATAAGAGAAAATACTTAACAATGGCTAGTTTCATGTCAACTTGACCCAAGCTAGAGTCATCTGGGAAGAAGAACCTCAACTGAGAAAATGCTCCCACCAGATTAGCCTGTGAGCAAACTGTGGTATATTTTATTGATTGATGATTGATGTGGGAAGGTTCTGCTCACCATAGGTGATGTTTTTCCTCCAGTTGGTGGTCCTTGGTGCTATAAGAAAGTAAACTGAACAACCCATGAGGAACAAGCCAATAAGACGTGCTTCTCTATGACCTCTGCATCAGTTCCTGCCTCTAGGTTCTTGCCTTGAGTTCCTGTCCTCACTTCACTCAGTGATAGACTATGATATGGAACTGTAAGATAAAATAAACCTTTATCCTCTAAGTTGTCTTTGGTTGTGGTGTTTTATCATAGCAGTAGAAACCCTAAGACCAAGAGATGGAACCCACCATCAAAGTCAGATGCATCCAAAGGATACAATGATCAAGAAAAGGCCTTTGAAGAAAATAGAATCAGGAAACAAGCAGCTGTGTTTTCCTTATATCTCGACAGTTCCAGCCAGAATAGATAAGGTATACAGAGGGTCACTTCATACTGATTAAAGGAGTAATCTACCAAGAGGACCTTACAATATGAACATATGCACATTAAACATCCAATTTTATAAAAATATTACATATATATATATACACATATACACACAGTTTAATGACAGCATAAAAATAACGGATCACTTAAATACCCCACTCCCACATCCTGAAAAAAAACCAGAAAATATCTATGTTAGATGGTACTAGAGATCAAATGAACCTAACAAACATCTTTGGGACATTTTATCTCAACACTACAAGATACAGGGCACATGCTTCTCAGCAGCTCAGAGAACTTATACAAAATGTATTATTTAATAGGACACAAAACGAGTCTTAACAAGTTAATAAAAATTAAATACTTTATTACAGTTTTCTGTGTACAGTGGAATAAAATTGAAATAGCAAGAGAAGTTACAAAAAGTACAAAAATTCATGGAGATTTAATAATATACTATTGAATGATAAATGGGCCACTGGAAATATAAAGGAGAAAACAAGACTTCCTACAATTGGATGAAAATGAAATATGACACACCTTTGGGGTTTAATGAAAACAGCCCTCAGAGGGAAGTTTATAGCTGTTAAGTTCCTATATCAACAAATTAGAGAGATCTCAAATAACTTAATGATGCACCTTGAGGCTTTTTAAAAATGTGAGTCAAACTCCAAATCAGTTGATAGAAGAACAAAAGATTAAGCCATAAATTAATTAAATGGAAATAAAAAGTAAAGAGAATAAATAAAACAAGGAATCTATCTTTGAACTGATAAATAAGATTGATAATCTTAGTCACACTAATTAAAAGAATGAGGGAGAAGAAGTCACACTAATTAGAAGAATGAGGAAATTTGAGACGAAAAGGGAGACACTACAATGGATACCAGTGAAACTGAGAAAATATTAGGTCAGCACTCAAAACTTCACATTCCTTTAAATTGGAAAAATCTATAAATGTGTGATACATATGATGTCCAAAATTAAATTAGGACAAGACAAACAATTAACAGGTCTCTAACAAGCAACGATATTGAAACAGTGGAAAGGAATCTCCCATCTGAAACAAATCCATCCCCAGATTTGTTCACTGTTGTACTTGCTGAGGGAGGTGATTAATGGATGATATTGGGAAGGAAGGTGCTTATTTGTGCTCTGGTGGCCTTGGGGAATCTGCATGATAGTCTTGGCGGCACAGGCTTCACCAGCAGGCAGAAGAAGCTGAGCCCAGGCAGGGAGAGTATTGATTGTGTAAACCGGTGTGGTGAGAGAGGCTGGCTGCAGGACAATAGAGAAATCCAGGGGTGAAGTCTGAGGGGCTGAGTCCTTCCCAGTCCCATTCTTTGCAGAACAGACCTTTGGGGTAGCCAAGAGCAGAGTGAAAGAAGGCAGAGACTGATCCTAGGAAAACCACATGGATTTTGGTGGAAATTGGTATGGAGTAGCCCACTGGAGTAAGAGAAGAGAGAGTAGTGAATAATTCTAAAAGTGCTGTGAGGATTCATTAGTCCCAGATCAAGAGAGTCCCTGAGACATGAGACAGTCTGTCGAACATGGTGGAACGTGCATTCTAATTTCTGGATTGGCTATGGCTTGGGAACACAGAACTGTTACCTGCCTCAGACTTTGAGGTTTCATAAGTAACAGTGGCCTGGTTGTTTTGTGCCTCTCAGACTGATGAATAAAACCCCAATCTAAGTTATAGAACTATATAAATGGTCTGTGGCCATACCACTCTGAATTGCCCTGATGTTTCTGGTTACTGAAGCTAAGCAGAATCTGGCCTAATAAGTACTTGGTTGGGAGAACTCTATAGAGTGAATGGTAGAACTGTGGCCTATTCCTTTTGGGACTAGTGAAAACCTTTTCCTGAAGATGAAGAGTATGGTTTTAGTGAACCCCATTCACGAGGCTTGAGTGAATTTCAGCAGAGCTGAAATGTGGAAAAGACTTCCAAAGGCAGTAGAATTATAGATGGTCTAGCCTGCATTGTTCTTCTATGCTGGAGGGGGCTTTGACATTGGTTTTTGGCTAGTTTGTTTAGTGTAATTTAGTTTAACAAGTTCTGTTTAAAGGAGGGATTAAAAATGCCAGTGATCTTTTGGCTTCAAATCCTTATAGTCATGTGTGTTGCAGAATTCTTCCTTTTTAGTGTTTAGAAAGGTAATATGGTGCACGAGCCATCTATCCCATAACACCACAGCAGAATGTGGGCTTCTCCCTGCAAACAGGTACACAAACTGTGGGCAGAGGGACTTCTGAAATCTCACAAATGCTGACATCATTTCAAAGGGAGGAAAGCACATGGATTTCAGGAGAAGAGTTGGTAATGAAGACCAAGTCTTCAAGGATAAAATGCTATGTGGCTTCAAGAAATGGAAGAACAGATGCCATGTGGCTAATCCTTGTATAGTGAGATAACAAGATTGATGTCAGGCGCACAGTGGGTGGACTGATGTGTGATGCTGGAAGGTTAAGAGAACCTTGGCCTAGTGGATAGCAGAGAATCTGTATTCCCTAGTCTGTTGTACAGAGATACAGTTTTCTGTTGTGTTTATGGACGGACATACCCACTATCCAGTAGACACCTTGTTTTACCTAGTGCTTGAATAGAACAATTAGCATGACTGAAGCTTTCATTCTCCCTCTTTACGTGTCTTATCATCTGCTCTCACTTTGTGATCGCTATCACTACCTGAGCTTCTGCTCATCCTCCCCTCACTTGGTGATCGCTACTATCACTACCTGAGCTGTACTGCTCCTACGAGCTCCATCCAAGCCCATGATTGCAGACCCAGAGTACAAGGCTCTGTAAAGGACAAACTACAAGACAGAAACCAGTTCTCCCTAATTACATGCATTCTGTTCCCATACTTTTTAACTTTTCCCCTGCTTTTGATCTAGCCTCAAAGGTCCTCAGGGGGCTCATCCTTGTAGCTTTTTGTTCCAGCCCTAGGGAAGTGATCAATTCTAGGTGAGGAATTGTAGCCTGCTTTATGACTGAGTGGTCTGGGCAGTTAGACAGGACTTTATTCTTAGAAAAGCTCTGAGCTTCATTCATATTCTCCCATAGATGTTTTAACATCCTTTGCTTAGAATGTTGGGAACAAGGGGCCCTGCATTTCCTTTTTCTCAGGACCCTGACTAATTGTGCTATATGGATTCTGATGGACTTCATACAGGCCCCACCACACTCTATTTTGCCTTTATGCACTGCTGTGAGCTTCCCAATAGATTCCACAGCCCTGCTGTTGATGCTGTAGATCCAATTGTCTTCGGACTTGGCATCTTTATTTATGCCTCCTCATTACTTCTGACCAAGGGGACCTAAGAGTCTAGGGACAAGTTGTCCTTCCTTCTCTCCCTCACTTCCAGATGTACCACCCTGAGCTGCATTTGATGTGGTATCTTCAAGGATGATCCTATAGGAATTAGAAGCTTTCTGCATTAGTTGTTTTTCTCTTTGCTGCAATAAAAGACTGAATAAAAGCACCTAGAGGAAGGAAAGGTTGGTTTAGTTAGTAGTTTGATGGTGTAGTCCTTTATTACAGGGAAGTCCTACTGGCAGGAGCTTGAGAAAGCTGATCACAATCACATCCACTGTCAGGAAGCAGAGACAAATGCATGTTGGTTCTTAGCTTGCTTTCCCCTTTGTATTCTAGTGGTTGGGGAGGATCTTCCCACTTTAATGAACATAATTTAAAAAATATCTAATGGACATGCCCATAAATCTGTTTCTAAGGTGATTTTGGATCTAGTGAAATTGACAATACAAATTATTGCACTTGCACATCCACCCTGACTCATCTCTGCCCCAGGCACATTGCCTTCTTTATTCCTGCTCTTAGGGTTTCCCTGTTAATGTAGCAAGACTGTTCACCAATGACAACAATATCATTTTTACTAGTGCTTTCCAGGAGGGGTTAATGATGAAGCGTCCTTCCTGGCAATTATCTCTAAATACAGCCTTACACAATAACTCAGATGTTCATGAATGCTACAGACTAGCATGGAAGACTGGGTTCTCCTTCCCTCTGTCCAGTTTAGATCTCTTCTTAGTAGTCAGTCACAGACATATGACTTCTGCTAGGTGGGTGCTCTCGTATTAGGGTCCTCTACACACCAGATCTCATTCTCGTCCTCAGCTCATGCTGCAGATGAAGTAAATCTCTTAAAACAATCAATACAGGATCTAGCACTGATGGCAGTTTTTTTTTTTTTTTGTGAGTTGGTCATTGTTATTATTTCTGCATGTTTGGGAAGGTTTATTTTCCTGGCTCCCAGCTTAGTCCTGGGCCTGGAGACTGGTGAGTGTATGTGTTCTATGTTCAGAAAGGAGATAGGTAAGGTACAGTAAAAGTCAAAAGGGTTGGGTTGTAAGGAGGCCGTTTGTTCATTTCCCGGCTGCCTAGACTTCTGAAATAATCACACAGAAACAATATTATTTAAATCACTGCTTGACTCATTAGCTCTAGCTTCTTATTTGTTAATTCTTACATCTTAATTTAACTAATTTTCATTAATCTGTGCGTCACCACGAGGTCATGGCCTACCAGCAAAGTTTCAGCAGTCTGTCTCTGGCAGTGGTTCCATGACTTTTCTCCTGACTTCACTTTCCTTCTGTTAACATTCAGTTTAGTTTTCCCCACCTAGCTCTGTTCTATCCTATCAGGCCAAGCCAGGTTCTTTATTAAACAATGGTATTCACAACATACAGGGGGGATCCCACGTCACCTCCCCTTTTCAGCTTAAATAAAAAGGAAGGTTTTAACTTTAAATAGGTTTCAAGCAAGAATTAGTTACAATATTTATGTCTACTTTATCTTTTCTCATAACTAAGAAAAACTATAACTATAAATTATTCAGCTCTATCAAAGCCTCTAGAAGGATATAACATTACCTAAGTAAACAGGAAATGCATTGTAAGCAACTTCCAAAACCCTAGAAATGACAGAAACATCTTGCTGCCTGAAAAGTAACCCAAAGTTCTTCTGTACCATTGGGGCATCTATCTTCAGCCTACAGGTCTATAGTAGACTTTTCCACAAAACAGGAAATTACAAAGACAGCTCTGCCTATATTGGCAGTTTGTCAGTCACTTTCTTCTGTGTCCTGCAGAATGTCTAGCAGACTCTTTCATGAAGCAGGAACCCCAAAGGATCATCTCACCTTTAGGCAAGTTCAGCAGTCATTTCTTTTTGGATCCTGTATGTCCAGTTCACCCAACATACCATCAAGCAGTCCATGCAAGAGCAGTTTCTTGCCCAAATGACTATCAAACTCCATAAGGAGCCTCTTTGATGCCCATCTTCCTCTTGAAGTAGATTTGTGCTGCCAGGAGCAGCTGTGTCTCACTGTCATGAAAAGTTCTAAGTTCTTAAAACAGTTTAAATGCCATATTTTGTAATCTTTGAAAGAATCGAAGAATCCCTATCCATCTGAAATACATCTCTATACATCTAGAAAATCTAACTAACATGAGTACAAGCTTGACTATTATAAATAACTCTTTATTAACTTATATTTCTTAAATATATATTACATTTTAAAATGAGCTGCACAAATACAATACCTTAATCAAGAGCAGAAATATACATATAACAAAATTGACCTTAAATTTGTATTAATAATCCAAGATCCATACCAATGTGAATCTCAGTAGCATATTCCCTTAAAATGTAAATAAACATTTATAGAAATTATTTTGGAATATTCTTCCTGCTGTTTATTGGGTGAAGTAATTTTTTGAGGGGTGTTCAAGGAAAACTTTCAGGGGGTCTTAATCCATCAAGCCACATTAGTCTGAAAGGATTCCACAAGTTCTCATCCTCTGTGGAAACAAAAGAATAATCTGTTTTCCAAAGCAGCATATCTTTAGACCCAAATTTTGAAAACAAGATACCTTTAAAGTATATATGTTAGTTACTTAGCTTCTTCACAGTCAAAAAATTCAAAGAAAACACAATAATATACATAATCCAGACTCTCTGTGTATTCTCCATCTTTACATGGTTTATTTGTTTTAAATCTATTACTTTTTATTAATTATTTTATTATCTTTACTCCTTTAATATATGACTGCACTCTGTCTCTTTAAAGACTTTGCTTTATTTTTATAAACCATTAAATTCTTTTTATAACTCACTATACTCTTTTTCTTCTCTCTCCCATGCCTACATATATTTTTTTTAACATACTGTGTCTCATTTAGAGATGTCTTTCATCATTTATCTTTATTGTGTATCTGTAATCCTTTTCTGACCAGAAGTACTTCTTAAAATGCTAAACCCTTCTTATGAACTTAAGCGGCACCATTGCCAGGGGGAAATACAGCACTGTCTGCTTGTCCCGCCCAGTTCATCATAGCAGAGCTGTTTGCTGCCTCTGAGAGCCATGCTCACAGCCCCATTTTTAGGCACATAACCAGTCTATGTTGCCATTAAGCAAGTTGTAGCACTCTGTTCACCAACCCATTAAAACGTTCCATAGCTAGACCTCCAGAAAGAGTCAAAGTTTATGCTGACAGCATTGCCCAGAATGCCAGCATTTCAAAACCAGGGTTTTTTTTTCCTGCTACCACTGAATTAGAAAAACCTCTCTTAAAGGAGCCACAGCATGTTGCCAGCACGTGAAGCCCATTTGGGAAAATAAATGTGGTTAAACTTTGATTTTAGTGTCTAGAATTCCTTTCCAAGCCCTCTAAGATTTTATGTGGATTAAGTTGACCACATTGGAGTACCAATTTTTTATAAGGAGGCCACTTGTTCGTGGTCATTGTTCTTATTTCTGCATGTTTTGGAAGGCTTATCTTCCTGGATCCCAGCTTAGTCCTGGGCCTGGAGGCTGGTGAATGTATGTGTGTTATGTTCAGAAAGGAGATAGGTAAGGCACAATAAAATGTAGTCAATGGGGATGTGTGCCTGTGGCCTCAAACCAAGGTCCACTGCCCATGGCAGGTTGCCTCCATTCCCTGAGCTTCAGTACCTTTAGGGGGAAATCATTGTTGGTTCCATTTTTCCCTTGCCAATCACAGAACTTATTCTTTTCATAAGGTATTAAATAAAAGGTTCATAATACTCAGAGACAGACATTTATTAGGGTATTATTTTTGCTTAGGGTTCTAATAAGTCAAATGGTAGTATTAGCAGCTAATTGTTGAGGTTCTTCTTTACCTGAGGAAAATTGAGGCCTTCTCCTTGTCTTTGGAGGACAACAGAATGTGGACAGAGCTGGAAAAGTGGAGAAGGAAGGGACTGTGAATTGTAGTAATCCTGCCTTCTCCTTTCTATTCAAGATTATTTACAGTACTGGTAGCCAATCATACAGAGACTTTATTAGTTCAGCTGTTGAACTTTCTTTATTCTTAATGTTTTCCTTCCAAACTGTTTCACCTTATATAAATTAAGTAGTTGAAGTGCTCTGGGTATCCAGGAATCCATCCTATATGTTCAAAGATGAAGGACAGAACAGCCCTTGTAAACAGTGAATAAGACTTTTAGCAGAATTATCTAGAACCACTCTGTTATTAAGATATATTTCATCATTGATGCAACAGAAGCAGGAAGAATGAGGATAAAACCCACAACAATAGAAAGCTTGCTTTACTGACCATAAACCTTCACTAACTTTTGTCATGTGTTGTACATTATTATCCTTAACTATTAAAATATTTTATTTTTATTTATGTGCATATGTGCATGGTGGTGAAGAGGGAGGCAAATTTATTTTGGTGGTTATGGATGCCAGAAAAGAGATGGAGTTACAGATGGCTGTAAACCACATGACCCATGTGCTGGGAACCAAACTCAGGTCCTCTGAGAGCAATGCATGTTCTTTACTGCTGAGTCATCTCTCCAGCCTCTTATTACCCTTTTCTTAACAAATAAGGAAACCAACTTAGGGAGATGGTCTAGTGTTGAATGATCCAGCTGGGATTTACATTTGCGTTGATCTGAACTTTTCTTCTTGTCTACTGTACCATTTGCCTCTCTTTGTTGTCATGGAGCTATGTGATAAAAAGTTTTCTGAAGCTGTTCTTTCTTCATATTGCCAGCTCCTGAACAATGATATGGAGACTGTTTATTAAGTATGAGACTTGGCTTTACCTTAGGCTTGTTCCCTATTAAAAATTTGAATTAACCTGTTTATATTAATGTAATTCTGCCACATGGCTTGTTATCGCTCCTCAGTATACTATGTCTGACTTTCTCCGTATCTGGCTTGCAAATTTCTCATTTCTCAGATTCTTTTCCTGTTTTTCTCTCTCAGAAATTCTCACCTATCGTCTCTTGCCTAATTATTGGACATTGGTCTTTTTTTAAACCAGTCAGAAGGTGCCTTAAGCAGGCGAGGTAAAACATAGACATTATCTTCACACAGTATGATCAAATATCCCACAACAGTATTCAATATCTAGCAGGGAAATATGAAATGTTAGTTTTTCCTCTGTTTTCTTTCTGGGGTCATTCTCATTCAGTCTTCCCTTCCTCCCTTAGGTACAGATCTTAGCTTCCTCTCTTAAAACACCATATTCAGGATTCAGTGTTTTATAATAGATTATTTAATTTTTTTTTTTGCTATATTCCTTGAGGATTCCAAGTTTTCTGTTGCTTTGGCCACATTCATTGTGACTGCTGAACTGGGTGCCACAGTTCCTTTGTCTTCTACTGCTGCAGGCCACAGGTACTGCCTCTCCATCATTCTGCTCTGCAAGGCATCTGGGAACATGTGGCTTCCTTCTCTTAACTTCTGTCTGGAAGACACCTCTCACATCAGAGTGTGAACAGTAGAGTTGTAAACTGCCAGCAGCAATGTCCATGTCTGGTTCATAATCACTCCCATTTGTGCAGTGACAGAGATTAAAGAAATCCTGAGCAAGCCCGAGGTCAGGGGTAAGGAGGAGATAGCCATTGCTTGGATGACAGCATTTCCTTAGTGCTGACCATGTGCTGGGATTTAATTGATGTGATTCATTTAATCAGGTTCTCAAAGTTACATTATTTGATAAACTTATTTAATTCTATTTATTATGCTGTCATTATGAGAACAATGCCTGGTAAACAAGGACTCAGGTCCATACTTACTAAAGTTTGAACGAGTCTCCTTTTTATTGAGGCTATTTAGGCAACTGGTTCAAGGGCACATAGCATACACAGATTGAACCAATCTATATTGGAATCAGAATCTAGATTTGGGTCCTTCAATTACTCCATGTAACAGTTGCCATTTGCTGGGGGCCACAAATAAGGTAGATATCTTTAGGTGGAAGTGCTATGTACTAGTGAGATGGCTTATTGGGTAAAAGGCATTTGCTAGTAAGCCTGCAGAGAGTTTGATTCCCAGAGTCAACATGATAAAAAATAAAATGTGCATATGCACATAAAGAGAAAGAGAAAGAGAGAGAGTGAGAGCTTTGTTTTTTTAAAAAGGGTCATGATGTAGGTGGGTCTTCTGTCTATGTGTTACTTTCATTTAAATGAATACAATTTGTGTGTTGTTATTTCGGGGTAAAAGCTAGCTAGCCAGGCGGCTGGCAGTCAGGCTGCAGGAAGCAGCCCACTGTTCCTTCTACAATTGGCACTCCAACATGATGGACTAAATCCACTTAAAAACTTGAGAGAGAGAGAGAGAGAGAGAGAGAGAGAGAGAGAGAGAGAGAGAGAGAGAGAGAGAGAGAGATATTAACACAGCTTTTTGCTGTTTGCTAGGATGTGCTGCAGAAAAAATTTCCTGACTCAGCAGCCTCAGCAGGAAAAAAACTGCGCCATTTTAAAACGCTTCTTCCTGGGCTGTGCCACTGGTGCAAACTTCGGCTATGGAGCATTTGTGGGCCGGATGTTGGTGTGCCCATTTGGGATCGGGAAGAAAGTACTCTGAAACTATGCCAATGCTCACCGCTCCCCTCCTGCATCTGTGCAGGTGGCTGGATCAGGTTTACTGGGAGTGCACACGCGGGAGAGCATGGTGGATTCCCGCCATACACAGAGATGTTTCCAGGCTGTGCACTACTCTGCCTGGCAGATTAGGCTGTAACTCAGATAAAAAGCTCATTCTCAGAGTTAAAGTGCTGAGTGTGGCTCCTACCTGGAGGCGAAAACAAAACAAAACAAAAAAAACCAAAACCACGCAGTTTTAAAACGCCAGCCTTCTGGGCTATGCTCCTACCGTGACCTCTGTATCTTGTGGGAGACAGAGAATTTGGATGGGGTTTTGTGAGTAAAGTGCTAAGGCTTGCTTGATGGCAACATGGACTGCTGTATGCCTGGAACTGTGCTCGACTCAGGGGCACCACATGGATCTGAGGCAGTAGCGGCTGCTCCACACCGAACTGTGCAGATATCAGGCAGGAACTGTCATAATTATCATAATAACAGCGCAGTTAAGGTTTAGACTGGACAGGAAATAGGTGATACTGTATTATCTCTAATGGTGCAACTTAAGTTTTTAAGAAGTGCTTAGCATTTTAAGAAGTACTCCTGGAGAGTAAAAAATTATAGACAACACAATAAGACAGATTCAGACATAAAAGACCTCTAAATGGGTCATAGTTTTAGACATATGTAGGCTTGGGAGAGAGAAGAAAAAGAATATAGAGAATAAAGTTAATGCCTTAAAAAAGGGTAAAGTCTTTAAAGAGACAGAGTACAGATAGTTATAGATTAAAAGAAATAAAGAAAAATAAGCCACATAAAAATGGAAAATTCACAGAGTGTTTGGATTCTATATATTGTATTTTCTTTCAATTTTTTGACTGTGAAGGAGCTAAATACAGAGAGACATTTCATTGTGTGGACTGCTAAGCTGATCCAACATGTATGTTCTAAAAGTATCATGATTTCCAAATTTGGGTCTAAGGATATGATGCTTTGGAGAGGGTCTTCTTTTGTTTTCGCAGAGGATGAGACCCTGTGGATTGCTTCTATCCCAACATGGTATGATAGACCACACACTCCTGAAAGGTTGCTGTGAACAACAACCTCAAAAAATTACTTCACTAAACTGTTGACTGAGAGGAACCTAGCACACAGGTTATACCATAAAAGATTTGAATAGCAGCATCCCCATACAGCACGAAGCAGTTTAGAGAGAAATAATTGTGCCCATATTCCCAAATATTGTTTATAAATGTTCTTTTACATTTAAAGGGAGATATAATATATATGAATAATTTGCATTGATATGGATTTTAAGGTCAATTTTGTTATATGCATATGTATTTCTGCTCTCGATTAAGGTATTGTGATTGTGTAATTCATTTAAAAATGTAATGTATAATTAGAAATATAGGTTAATGGACAATCATTGATATTAGTCAAGCTTGTTAGATTTTCTAGATATGTAGAGATATATTTCAGTTAGTTAGGCATTCTTCATATCTTTCAACAACTACAGAATATGACATTTAATGTTTTAATAACTTAGGATTTTTCATGACAATGAGACACGTCTGCTCCTGGCAGCACCAATCTACTTCAAGAGGAAGATGGGCATCAAAGAGGCTCCTTATGGAGTTTGATAGCCATTTGGGCAATAAACTGCTCTTGCCTGGACTGATGTATAAACTGGACACAAAGAACCCACAGAGAGAGGACTGCTGAACTTGCCTAAAGGTGGGATGGTCTTTTGGGGTTCCTGATTCATGAAAGAGTCTGGAAGACATTCTGCAGGCTACAGAAGAAAGTGACTGAACTGTCTTTGAAATTTCCTGTTTCACGGAAATGTCTGCTGGATACTACAGGCCTGAAGGCCGAAGATGGATTCTCCAACAGTACAAAAAACAAAAATCAAAAAAAACAAAACAAAACAAAAAAAAAACTTTGGGTGACTGTCCAGGCAGTGAGATGTCTCTGTCATTTCTAGAGTTTGGAATTTGCTTATTTTTTGTTTACTTAGGTAGTACTATTTTTTTCTGGAGTCTTTGATGGAGTTGAAGAATGGATAGATAGTTATAGTTTTCCTTAGTTATGATAAAAGATAAAATAGATATAAATATTGTAACTATAATTTTTGCTTGATAACTGTTTTGTTATATATAATTTTATTATGTTAAAGTGAAAGCCTTTCTTTTGTTTAAACAGAAAAAGGGGAAATGATGTAGGTGGGTCTTCTGTCTATGTGTTACTTTCATTGGTCAAATAAAGAGACTGACGTGGCCTTTGGTAGAACAGTAGCTTAGATAGGCAGAGTAGACAGAACAGAATGCTGGGAGAAAGAAGCAGAGTCAGGCAGATGCCATGAAGCTCTGGCCTGAGATGGACATAGGTTAGAATCTTACCTGTAAGCCATGACCCCATGGTGATGCACAGATTACTAGAAATGGGTTAATCAAAATGTGAGAGTTAGCCAAGAAGAGGCTAGATACAATGGGCCAGTCAGATATAATGTTTAAATGAATATAATTTCTGTGCAATTATTTCCAATAAAGCTAGCCGGGAGCTGGGCCGCAGCCTGCCGCTCCTGTCACTACAGAGTCATAACCTTTCAGCAAAGACCTGTGTTTGAGTCCTAATCTTTCTGCTTATCAGGTCTGAACAAACCCTTTAACTCTTGACAACATACAATGCTCACTGACCCATCTCCCTCAACCAATTGCCGCCACAATTGGGGCTTGGATTGTGTGTCTTTAAAATTCATGTGTTGAAGATTCTCAGAATGTGGCTTTATTAGTAGAGGAACTATTTGCAGATTTAATCAGGTAAACATGAAGTCGCCAAGGGGAGACTCAACCCAGTATGACCGGTGTTCTAACAAGGGTGAACTTTAGACTGGGCAGATGACTCAGTGAGCAAAAGACTTGCTGTGCAAGGACAAGGGTGTGAGCTCAGGGCCTCAGAACCCAGACAAAATTGTTTTTGCCAGTTATATACAGAACACACTGATAAGAGTGAGCATGCTGCTTTAATATACTCATATTGTCATGGTGCATGTGGCATGCACACATTCTAGAGAATGTTTCATCACATTAGGAATATAGATTATTATAGCCTGCCTTATTTACCCACATTTAAATATATTAATTTGAAACATAAGGCAGGAAGAAGGGAAATAATGAAAGTAAGGACATAAACTCCAAGATTAGGGAGGTGGGTGGAATCCAGAATAAATGTTCTCCTTTGCAACTACTCTTCAATTTAATGATGGTGATGATGATGAACTGGGTCTGGCAGCAGTTTCTGTAATCCCTGCATTGGGGAAGTAGAGACAGGAGGATCCCTGGGGCTTGCTGGCAAGGCAATCTAGCCCATTACATTAAGTTCCAGATCCAGTGAGATCCTATCTCAGAAAATAAGATAGAGAGTAACTGAGGAAAACAACCAACATTGACCTCTGGCCTCCATATGTATGCATACACAATACACATGAACCTGTATGCACATGTGTACATGCATCTATACATGTACACACACAAACATGTAAGTAAAAAGTAAAAATAAGGGCCACTATGACATGTATGGAGAGAAGATAAAGAAATACGGCAGATTACCATCAACAGAGAGGGTAGAGGTCTGAATAAAGCTTTTATTCTCAGCCTGGGAAGGAAGCCAGCAAACCACACCTCAGCCAAGGACCATGTGAGTCATTTAGTCAGTACATCTGTGTCACAATGGTCCTAACAAATCAACATAGGCAGGAAATAGAACTTTCCCAGTTTATCTTGCCTTGAAGGATGGTTGGTTGTATGGCACCATGTCAGTGTGAGCTGTGAGGAAAGGGAGCTGGGACTTTACAGGGCAGTATTGACTGGTAATGGGTGTGTGGGGTCTGGAGGAAACTCACCAGAGGCACAAAGACCTCATCCCTGTTGCCACTGTCACCTTAAGTGCCTGCTTCTAGACTTCTCGGAGCTTTTTTGTCCTTAATCCCATGGGTTGGACCAACTGTTACTTGTAGCTGAGTAATTTCTGATGTGCTCTGTAGTGAGGGTGACCAGGTTTATGGAGCTGCTGAGCAGAGGAAATGATAATTTGCACAAAATGGCAAAAACTATCTCACTGTGAGTTATTGTCACAGCTAATCAAAACCTCCCAAAGTCATCATTTCCTCTGAGAACTTAGGCCTGCCTGTGATGCAGAAAGCCTCCAGTCAATTGGCCACCAAGAAACCAGATGGGCTGAAAGACTTTTAGCTACCAGTAGGTCTTAACCTGGAAGGAAGTCTGGAGATAATTTAGTTCAAATGCCTTATTTTATGCATGAGAAAACTGGGGCCCAGAGAGGCTAAGTGACTCCTCCAAGGCTGCTGCGGGGAACTCCTTCTGCTCCTTCAGCCAATAGCCTTTAAGATACCAGCCCACTTGGGCATGGTCTCTTTTGCTTTAAAAAGCAGCGGTAGCCATGAGCTTGCTCTCTTGCTTCTGGCTCTGCTTCTGGCTACTAGACTTCTTTCCTGGTCGAGCAGAGCTAGGACAGTGATCTGTAAGTTTTTTCCCTTTAAATAAATAACCCTTTTTATTAATCATAATTTCAAACTGGTGTGGAATTGTTTTGTGACTTATGTCTTCACAAGGCCACAGAGCAAGTCTTTGGCAGAGTCAGGTCTTGGACCTCAGAGGTGGTCTTCCCTTAATGATAACCAGATGGAATTGAAGACCCTAGAACTTTTTTTTTTAATTTAGGGGACTATATGACATCATTTCATTTCCCTTCTGATCTAAGTAGACCTAATATCTTTCTTTCCAGATCTTGAGTTTGGTCTTTTCTGAGCATGCGTATAGTCTAGTCAGCACCAGTGGAGTCTGTTTTCTTGTCTTGTTTTTCTTGTTACTGCTAACAATACCAGTACTGTCATTGCCCACTTTCTGTGTTAAAGGCACCATGCAGGCTCTTTGCAAACTTTACTTAAGTAAAAACTGTGGTAACACAGGGGTGTGGATGATGCCATCACATTTACCTATTCTGAGAGGAGTGGGATGAAATCGTAGTTCTTTGATTACCCAGTTAAATATGAAACAATGTCAGTATTGTCCCTATAATGTGACAAGAGACACTCAGTTCTCATGAGTCCAGGCCAATGAGCTTAGGTTCTTGCTGCCCTGTTGAGCAGTGGGCATGGTGAAATGAACAAGACAGTGACTCGCCCTCATCCCTAAATCTAAAAATTAGACTATCCTAAAGTCATTAAAATATATGTATTTTTTTCTGGCTGTGGGCATATACCTTTAATCTTAGTATCTAGGAAGCAGAGGCAGGTAGATCTTTGTGAGTTCCAGAGCAGTCAGGGATAGACAGAGATACTCTGTCTCAAAAACAAAACAAAACAAACAAAAAACCCCAAACAACAACAAATAGAACAAAAAACAAAACCCATAACAAAACAAAATAAAGCAACAACAAAAAACAAAACCCAAAGAACCCCAAGTTTTTTCAAAAAGTTTTAAGAGTTTAATACATGACTGCAGTATTTGCATCATTTCTACCTCTTGCTCCCCCTCTGCTCCTCCCATGTTTCCCTCTCAAATTCAGGACTCTGTGTTCTTTAATTAATTAACTAATTATTTTATTGTTGTAACAAATCCATGTATAAGTATATATAAATATAACCTGCTGGGTCCATTTAATGTTGCTTTTGTATATATGTGTTTAAGAATGGCCATTAGGGATAACTACTTGGGATCAGATGGCTATCAAGGGCCTCTTCTCTGGAGGACATAGATTCTTTCTTATCAGCCTTTTTGAACATCTTGTCAACCTTAAAATGTTTTGAATTTTGGAGCATTTTGTACTATGATTTTTTTGATTAATATGTTCAACCTGCAAGTAATATCATCTCTAATACAGCTTACTGTGGGTATTAAAGTAGCTGATAGCTGATACATGTTAAACATCAATAACTCAAACACAAATCTGCTGTAGGAAGTTTGACAGCTAATGGTTACCTACCCACTGGGGCGTGGCCTCTTATATTGTATATGCCAATGTAGAGCATGTGTCTGGCCTCTTTTCTGGCCTCTCTGTTCCGGTTGCAGGATTCGTTTTCTGAACTCCATTCACACAGAGGATTCTGATTTGAGAGTCTACTCCTAAATAAATAACTGAGCTAGTGTGGAATTTCTTTTAAGCATCCATCCACACAAATTGATTGTTATTTTTAGCTTGTTTACTTTGTACCTATGTATACAGCCTGTCTTAGTTACAAGAATTTACGATCTGGGTTTGTCAGTTTCATAGCTACTTTGGTTGTCTAGCATAAGAGACAATCTCTCTACACCCTCTAATTAGTCTTTGTCAGACATCTGTTGGAAATGAGAGCTATCAAAGTTATCAGCTATATTTGGGAGTAGAGGGTGGACTGGTCTTAGGACTCAGAGTTTCCTGCTCTTCTGGTCTGGTTAGTGTGGGAGTGCTTTCACAAGCCCTAGTCCTTTCTTTGGCTTAGCAGCTCTGAAGGAAACAAAGGTGTCCAATGAATTTTTAAGGGCCTTCACATTTTAATGTCTGATTGTTTAGTATGGTAATCAAAGGGAATGATACAAAAGACACAGCTAGAGAATTTGGACAGATATATGTCCTCAACTAGGAGCACAGTATATCATCGGAAGTAAACAAACTAAACCCTTGAAAGAGAAGGTGAGGGTTGGGATTTTCAGAGAACTTCAAGTTTTCTTCACCTGTAACATAAAAGTGTAGAGTCCATCACTGTTGTACTGCTTTCTGCTGCCAATATCCCTAGAATCCTCGGCTTTTATGAATGGTTTTTATTTGGGCACCAATGAAATCTGTGTTGTTGGGAAGAAACTAAGGAGCAGGGAGCTGAACTGTCCTTCTGAGAGATGATGAACAAGCAGGAAGAATGTGTCATGGGAAAGTGGACCCTGGGGAAAGCAGGGTTTCTGGGTTCTGGGTCTTTGGATTATGCTCCTTGTGGGAGGGGCTTGTTCTGGAATTTTAGCAAGGAGTGAGGAACAAATAGGGACATTAAAGAAGTTAGGATTCTCACTCCTGAATTGGAAAATCTAATTTTTTTCAGGTAGATGTGTGTTCAAACAGTCCTTTCCTCCAAACTGTAATCTGTAGGCAAGGAGAAAAAGGTTGCAGGTCTCTGAGCTACTATTTCCTGTGGGGACATTGAGAACATGGACCACCTTACGTGGCTGTTGTAGGAATCCTGTGAGTCATGTTGATATGTAGAGGGTCAACAAATAACTAGTTTACAATTCATAAAAGAAATTTGAGGATATGTAAGTTTTTGATGACTGGTCTGGTAATTTTATTTTAGATGTATCTATTGGGAAAATGCATGTTTACTTATTGGTATAAACTTGGACATCTTTTCTCATTTTTCTGTGCCTTGGTTTCTTATTCTATAAAGTGGATCACAGTACTTGTAGGGAACTAGAAAAGACTCAATGTCATAGCATGCATGAGAGGCTTAGAAGAACCTGGTGTCTATCAAAGGCTCACTGTATTAGACTCCTAAGCTCATCATTATTACTGTCTTTTTAGCAGGGGGATATGGTAAAGCTTATTGTAGCAGGGTCTTAGATTCTAAGAAACCCTGATGTTAAAAAAGAAACATTTGACAATTTAGCAGAGATAAGAGGTAGTTAATAGCTTGGAAGAAAGGATGGGACAAGCAATATTCTGTTTTCATTTTGCTGTAGCTGGAAGACTGATGTTAGAAATGTTCTCTAAATCAAGCATTAAACTTGGCACAGAGGAAGGATTGTAGGAGCCAGAGGAATCAAGGGCACCACAAGAAAACACACTTAACCAACAAAGCTTGGCACATAGGGGCTTACAGAAACTGAACTGACAACCAGGAAGCCTGCATGGGGCCAACCTAGGCATTTTGCATATATGTTAGAGTAGTATAGCTTTGTCTTTGTGAGACTCCTAACAGTATGACCAGGGGCTGTCTCTGTTGCCTGCTCTAGGGACCCATTCCTCTTATGGGATTGCCTCCTCCAGCCTTAGTAGAGGAGGAGGAGCCTAGTCTCACTGCAACTTGAAATGCCATTCTTGGCTGATATCTAGGAGGAGTGAGTATGGAGGGAGAAACTGGGAGGAAAGTGGAGAAACTTTGGTTGAAATATAAAAATAAAGAAATAAATAAACAAAAAGAAATTAAAAAACTTGGCAGACTCCTCTTCCCCATCCTTCTTGAGGTCGTTTGCCTTCTACATGGTTCAAGGATACTTGCCACTATCCCCCGTCAGGATATGGCAGGACTGTCACTTGCTCTGTTGACAAGACCTCCCTGGACCTCCTTAGGAGCTTCAGGCACAGAAAGATCAGTGGGATCATTGGGGACAGATTGTGTAACGAAGAGGAGGGCTCGTTCTCTCAGTCTGTTCAGTGACTGAAGCCTTTAAAAGCTTCTTCCGGCATCTAAGAGGCAGGATTCAGGAACAAGGCCCTGGAGCTTCTTTTCTGTGGTGACTCATCTTTCAACTCATTTTCCTTCACTCTCCCTCCTTCCCTCTCTCTCTTTTCATTTTCCCTTCCTTATTTTATATTCTTTACAAAGGTTTTCCATTATGAATTGTTAAAGTTAGCACACAAAAGCAATTCATTTTATTATGGCATTATCATACACATATCACTCTGTTCTTATTTATTCCCCTTCCCTGATGCCCCCAGCACTCCCTGCATCACTCTTATTGGTTCTCTTTCCATGTCATATCCTTCCCATTTCTCCTCCTTTCTACCATCTCTCTCCCTTAATGTCTCCTTTTTCCCTCTCTTAGTTCCTTTTCAACACACACACACACACACACACACACACACACACACACACACACACACACAAACACCCCTCCACATATGGAAGAAAACTTGTGATATTTGTTATTTTGAATCGCAGTTATTTTTCTTAATCTAACAAGCTCATTAATTTTCCTGTATATCTGGTCCACTTCCCTCTTGTTCATTAGCTGTGATGGTACAAGCATGTGTGTTCTTTCTCCATCTTCTACCCCCTTTGTCCCAGGCGCTTAGTAAAACATTGATTTAAACTGAAGCCTGAATTATCAGGAACAACATAGGGAAGAGAGTAGATAGTAAAGAGCAGAAAGCTTTAAGACGAGGCCACAGCCTCTGCTGTAGAAAGACATGCTGAGTAAATAAAGAGAGATGATACAGTCAAACTGTAGTACACGAGAGGAAATAGAGTGGAAGATGAGACTAATGGCTGCATGGTTAGGGCTCCTGTGCGTTAAAGGAGGACATTTGTATTCTATTCCAAAGGCAATAGAAAGCCAATGAATGGGTCTGTATTCAAGAAAGTAATTAGCACCTCCACTCAGTGCTTGGAGAATGGGCTATAGGAAGCAAGTGGCTGCTGCAAGATGAAGAAGGTCTGGTCAATTGTCGAGGCAGAATGTGACAGAGGTCCGGTTTGGGTGGAGGTGGAGGGAAGAAACTGGAAGTGGGTCTTGTTTTGCTAGTACAATGAGAAGAATGAAGACAAGCAGGGTGTCTGTGAGGTATCTGCAAAGATGGTTTACATAAGTAAATGATGGTGCCTTAGAGAACCATGATAAAGGAGCAGGGATTCCAATATCCCACTTACTCAGGAGAATGTTAATTAGATGCATTCTTTCTTGCAGGTCAGACCCTCCACATCTGGACCACTTCCTTGTTCCTGCCTGCCTGCTTTAGACCTCAAGTGTTGTTTTTGAATTCTGACTATGGAACCTAAGAGACACATCCAAATACAGTCTCTGCTGAAGTACTCCTCTCCTTGGCAATTCCATCCTCATGTGTACCCTGCTCTGGCTGCAGGTCCAGCTTCCCCTTTTCTTGATAGCTTTTTCTCTCACTCCATACTACCCAAGTTTCCCTCTGTGCCACCCTAAAAGGCAAGCTGCCTGTTTATTCAATGCTATTTGTTGAGAAGGATGACACACCTAGACATGAATACCACCAGGACAATCAAGAGAGTGTCTGTTCTCTTCAACAGTCCGTCTTCTACAGCAAAATGCCCCCACTTCTTTCTGTTCCACTGTTTCAACTTAGGTACTGGGAAGTCCTTATTTATGACTTCTTCAGCATTCTCTGGAATGCTGTGATCCTTCTTGGCAGCACACAAGTTGCTCTACTCTCATCCCCCTTCTTGGAGTAGTTTTTTTTCGCGTCAATTCCCTTCTAGCCCAGGTTAGATCATCTCAGCCTCATTTCCCATGTCTGTAAGTGTACTGCTGATAGCTTTCTAGAATGATGACCATTTTCCGCAAGCCCAATCAGAGAGACTGAGAAAGTAGCAGGGCCTCTTACAAAACTATGGAGATGTGGTGCCCTGTGAGTAGATCACAATGAGCGGATGGATAAATCAGGGCAAAAGCCTGTACAGAAAACACCTTTCGTTAGTTCTTATACAGTTGTGTGACATGACCTAGACATTGGATTTGAGCTCCTTGGTAGCCAAAATATAAAGTGAAGACATGATTTCTTCCTGATATTTTCACAGTCTATAGACTGGAAGCAAAATCATTTGTCGTTAGAAGCCTAGTTTTTTTCTTATACCAAGAATAGAAAGGAATATCTCCCTTGTGTCTTCATCAGGATAACTCTGTTGGATGTAGTGGGAAATATTTTGAACAAAAAAATATATATATTAAAATTTGCTCGTGTGTCTAGGTCATTCTATATTCACTGGATAGCTTTGGGAATGACTATCTCTTCAAGGTTAGGCACTGTTGTTCAGTTTTTCCCAGTCTCCCTTGGCACCCAGAGGACTCTGCTGTACATCCTAGGTTTTCATCTCTGTATTGCCTGAGTTACCTTTAATTAGGTGTCTGCTGAATCCCAGATCTTAGCTCTCATACCCCACTGTATTTAAGCAGTAGCCTCTGACTTTAAAAATTGCTGATGGCTAACTGGGAGGGAAAATAATTAGTGAGGAGAATTGAAACAAGGCAACTAAAGTTTATGGGCATTCTTACAGAGATCTCTCTCCGGGAGTGAGAATTACCATAAATCCCACGGGTGAACAATAGCACTAGATGTAAAAAGCAGAAAAGCCACGAGTCAGCAGAAATCTTTGGCAGTTCACACACTTTGTTTTCTGGAAGACAAAAAGAGCTGCATCAAGTTTGTTTTATGGGTCATAGCCTCACCCTTTCCTCTCTGAGTTATTTCCACACACTGCCTTTCTGTACAAGAGAGATCATTGGGACCTTGCAGGCCAGGTCCAAAGAGCAACAGCATCTCTAATGGTTATTTTGAATTGTTTGCAAAAAGTGTGGCTGGAGAAGAGAGCTTTCTTTGCTAGAATTGCAGCACCAGAGATGCACAGACAGGCCAGATGCACAGCTCTAACTTGAAGAAGTGAATTGGAGAGCTGTGGGAGATGAGGGAGTTATTGCTAGATCATAGGCACCCTATCTGTCTGGATAGTTGTCCGTACACATAAGGTGTAAGATGCAAGGCTCCTTTCTCACACATCCCATTCTTTCTCCTCCAGGAAAGCAGAGGTTTTCCTGGCTGGTAAGTTCAGAAGAAGGAAGAGCTCCCAACTTGATTCTTTCCTGTATCTCTCTTTCTGTTCACCTGCCTACAGAAAGCAACCTTTGTGCCTCTTGGTGCTGCAGGGCTTTACCTGGACTGGGCCTTAACGGGAAAAGTTGTGTGGGTAACACTTTTTGTGGCCAGGCAAGTCAGTCCACCCAGTACTGGACATACACTACCTTTTTCGTTTGATGCTCAAGCTAGGAACTGTAATCCTTACACCCAAAGTGATGTCATTAGGAGGTATAGCATTGGGATTTTATTATACCATGAAGGTAGCATGCTCAAGATTAAAAGAGATTCCAGAGAGCTAGTGAGTTGTCCCCCACTACACTGTGTGAGGAAACAGAAAGAGGCTCTGTCTGTGAACCAGGAGGTGGGTTCTCATCAGACATGAGTCTGCTTGTACCTTGATCAGCTTCCAGAGTCAGGAAGACTAATTTTCAATTATTTCAAGCTACTCAGAACACTGTATTTTATTAACAGTCCAAATAGAAAAGATACTTAAATAATTTAATAAAGAAATTAAACAGAGACTATAATCTCTTTGGAGGAGCTAGTATCCACCCATTTGTTCTTTCTTTCAATTGCAATATTTATAATGAATATAAATATTCATTAATATACCAGGGTCTGTGCTGGTTCCTGGCAACAGAGAGTTGAATAAAAATATCATTTTGCCTTCAGAAACTCACAGATTTGCCAGAAAGACAGATGAGCAAGGATCATCTTTAGCTAATGGCCTTTGACAGGCTGGACCAGATTGGGTGTGACCTTGGGTACCAAAAAGGTGTGGGTCTGTCCCCACCTCCTCTCTCTTACCTAGATGCTGAGTTTGGTTACTGTTCCTAATTCATGCAGAGGCCTGTGATCTGTGAGTTTATCCTAAATAAAGAACTCCTTTATTATACTAAATTCTGAGCTAGTGTGGGATTATTTTATTTGCATTCGCCTTCAGATCTCTGACTGTGACATATTTGTGACAGGCAAGGCTGCTGGAAAAGTTTCCATGTCTAGGAGGGGATAGTGGATTTGACAAGGGAGCCAAAGCTAGAAAATCTCGGCTGTCGTATGTATGACATGGGAACCAGAGGTGAAAGGACGACGGAGTTAAGTATTAGATCTATCTAGGACTTACCAAAGGCTCATTACAGTGGGAGACTTGCCAAACTTTTCTATTCCCCTGCAATACTAAGAATCAAACCCAAGGCCTCACATTTGTTAGGCTAGAGCCTCTACCACAAAGTTACAACCCTAGCCCACATGTTTGTCAAATAAAATTTCACTGAGTTCTTATACTGTCACCTTTCTTCACGGTCAATGTGGGTTAAAGAATGTGCCAGAAGTCACATAGAAGTTCAGAGTTTCTGGGACATAAGTCAGAATGATGAGTGATAGTAGATGAGACTCAGACTTGGAGCTGGGCCCAGGTTGTGAATGCACTTGAGTGCAATGCAAAGGGTTTAATTAGAGGGTGGAAGATGCTGTGTAATTTACATGCACCTATTTATGTCAGGCATACATTCTGATCTCATCATGTCTTTATGTCATTATTAGCCACATTCTTCCCAACATTACCTGCTATGATTTTATATACACAAATCACACTCGTAATAAGAAACAGGAAGAGAAATAAAAATGTGGACCCTGGAACACATTTTCCAGCTGCTATCATGTCAACAACACTCTTCCTTATGACAATTATTTTTAATCATTTCTTTCTTCCTGATTGTGTTAAGAACTTCTCTCCAGAGACACAAATGGAAAAAAGGGACAAGCAGGTTTTCTTTAAAAAAAAAATTATTTACTTATTTTTTTCAAGACAGGATTTCTATTTACTTATTTTTTTTTAAAAAAACAACCTTTTCTCATTTTACATAGCAATCATAGTTCCAACTCCCTCCCCTCCTCCAGCTCCTCCCACCTGCCTCCCACACTAATCCCCCCCATACACTCCTCAGAGGGGTAAGATTTTCCATTTTGAGTCAACAAAGTCCAATATACCACTTTGAAGCAGGACCAAGCCCCCCACCATATATAAGCTGAGCAAGGTATCCCTTCAAAGAGAATGGGCTCCAAAAAGTTAGTTCAAGCAGCGGGAATAAATGCTGGTCCCACTGTCAGTGTTCTCACAGAGTGCCCAACCACACAACTGTCACCCCCATCAGAAGGCCTGGTTTGGTCCTATGTTGGTTCCCCTGCTGTCAGTTGAAGTCCGTGTGCTCCTATTAGCTTAGGTAAAATGTTTCTGTGTATCCCCATCATTCTCTTGACCCCTATACTCATATTATGGCTCCTCCCTCTCTTCGACTGGATTTTGAGAGCTCAGCCCAGTGCTTTAGCTGTGAATCTCTGTATATGCTTCCATCACTCACTGAATGAAAGTAACCTGTGATTTTCCATTAAGTATAGTTTTGATTTCCTTTTGAATATAGAATACAAACAGATTTTAAAAAGACTTTTTTTTTAAAAAAGAGACTCTCATCTCTTTTTCTTGCAAAGCATCATCATCTCCTTCCTTTAAACAAAAGGTAATATGTTGCAAGAAAGAGCTGCCTGTTCATCCCAGTTGCCCGACTAGCTTAACCCCCAAATAACCACACAGAAACTGTATTAATTAAAACACTGCTTGTCCCATTAGTTCTAGTTCCTTATTGGCTTATTTTTACATCTTTATTTAACCCATTTCTATTAATCTGTGTATATCTCCACATGGCAGTGGCTTACCAGATAAAACTCCCAATGTCTGTCTCTGGCGGATCCATGACATCTCTCCAACTCTACCCTTCTTTCTCCCAGCATTCAGTTCTGTCTTCCTTGCCTGCCTAAGTTCTGCCCTATCAACAGTCCAAAAGCAGTTTCTTTATTAACCAATGAAAGCAACACAAAGATAGAAGGACCTCCTATACCAGTAATACAACTACATTTGCAAGCAAACAAAAAATTGCCTTCAATCAAAGAAAAACTCTGTAATAGGAAAGAAAAAGGTAGATTGACATTCCAGAGAGAAGCCTACTATTGTTTGATTAAGTAAAAAAGAGAAATTTTGGAGCCATCTTGGTGTCATGACATCCTTTTTGCTAATCAATTTTCACATCATTTTGTTGCCAACAAGCTTCAAAAACATTGACCCACAGAGCTCAGAACTGCATCATCAGGCAGAGTGGACATTTGCCTCAAGGGTGGATGCCCCAGAATTCTTTAAGATTCCCTGAGTTTAATTTGTTTTGTATTATCTTTGTCCTAGAGTAAATGAGGTCAGATTACTCAAGTCTCCACATTCTTGAAGCTGACAGTATTACCAGTGAAAATTAGGAATCCAGTTCAGTTGTAAGCTGTTCTACACAGGAATTCCAGAATTCTGTGGTATTTCCACATGTCTGTAGATTTCTGCTTGCAGAAGAACACACAGGGACTTTCTTGTCCTTGTGAACAACAGTGACTATAAGTGTTTTTTTTTTCTGAACTAGTAGTCTGAATAAGTTTCTGAGTTCTTACAGAATGGTGACTGCTCAGAACTTTTAGGCAATATCCTAAAGATGATAAACATTGACTTAAATGCAGAGATGGCTCCTCATTTGACTTGACAAATTAACCACCAAGAATTTCTCCTCATCTGATTACTTTGAGACAGGGTGTTCCTGAGTTTGCAAGCAGCAACGGTATTGGCAACAACAGTGATACCAAAGCCAGCAAATAACACATAGAAAACTTCTAGGCAAAGGGCTTCCAGGTTGACAAACACTAGAAAGATGGGGGGAGGCAAGGACATGTAAGGGTCCTTTGGCATACAGTGACAGAAACTAACCAGAGGTGATGATACATGCCACCTCTATGTGTCTATGTGTTCATTCTGTGCTGCCTTGTGACAGGCCTGTTCTTGAGTGACTTCCATAAAAACCATTCTTTCTTCTTAGAATTTTGCAAGTTAGAAGTTGGAGGTTGTTCGGGCCTGAGTTTGGTTCATCTGGTCTGTACTATGGGTGCTCATGAATCTGCATTCAGGTTGGAGGGCTGACAAGGGTAGACTAGTTTGTGATGGCCAGCCCGATCTATAACCATGTCCTCTCTCCATATGGTTTGCTGTTCTCCAGATGACTAGTCTGGGCTTGATTTCATGGTGGCTGGCTTCCATGAATAGTGAGAGGAAGGTCTAGGAGAGCCAGACCAAATACTTTTAGAATACTCATTTATGTCACCTCCATTCTTGATTTGCTAGTCAAAATGGGTCACATTGTCACCTGGATTAAAGTTCTGACCTTTTCCCCCTGACTCCAATTATGGATGGGAGAAGGTATCATATAAGACTATAGATTCAAGGAAAATAACTGTGGCCATTCTTCTAACTGGCCACATTTTCAAATAAGAACACAAACTCTCTTAGTGCTAAGTAAATTTAAGTAAATTAATAACAATAAATATTAAAATCTCTTCCTGTTTCTGGGTTTAAGAAGTATTGAGACCAGTACATGGGAACTAAATGGGTCAATTCCAGCATCACCTTCTCAGTCGATGAAGGTGGAATAGTGACCTGACTTACATTTACATTCTGAAAAGACTTTCTATTTCTTCTGGAATTAAAGCAACCATCTGAAACAAGAGATGTTCCTGTGCATCTATTATTTGTGTTAATGAAGGCTGGTGCCAGTGAGAAGAAAACACAAGGAAGTGATCAGATGGAGCACTTTACTCTTTGCACTGTGGTAAAAAACATATGGCAAATGAAGTCCAACATTTCTTCTCTCATCAAAGAGATAAAGAAAAATGTGGAAGGCAGGAGCAAGAGTTGCTGTTTTCTGAGCCTCCATGGGAATACTGTGAAAGAGAGGAACATGCTTCCCCTTAGCCCAGATGTGTTTCCAAGAAAGGAAGGTGCTATTCTGGTGTCCGGGGCACCATTAGTTCAACTTTGCTTGACGATAAAATCATTAGTCATGCCAGAGATGTGGATAGCACTCAGGTTTCCCAAGGGGACTTGCAATGCACAATTTCTTCTTCTTTGAAAGACTAAGTGAAATAGATGAGAGCCAGGAGCTACCTTGGAACAACATATCAATAGCTACATTTTGTTGCAAGTATAAAGCTGCCAATTCCTAGCCTCATTTCTAAATATCTTTAAGTAGAAGGGATGATTCTATTTCCATCCAGTGTTTGAAGACATGAATCAGATTGACCATGCCTCAAATGACACATGTAGCATTCATTTGCATTTGTGCTTAGAGATACTCAGAGAAAATATTGATGGACTGGATTTTTAACTTTTCAAAAACTCAAGGACATAACACATTAAGTTGCTTGATTTCTCATATCTTGTCTACCTTGCAGTCCATGGACGCTGGGTAAGTTAACTCTGTAAAGCTATGCAGGCTTATCCAAGTGTCAAAACTCAGTCTTTTTTTTTTTTTTTGGAAAAAAAAAACCACAGCAAACTCAAGATGCTTACCTCTCCTTTTTCCTTTGCATCTCTTCGGAACCCAAACATCAGAAGGACAGTGACACTTGATCTGTGATTACTTACCATCAAAATATCTGAATGAAGGGCTTCATATTACCTTGCGTTTACCATTGTATCTTTTATCTATGATTCTATTTGGCCTCTTGTTGAAAAGTCATGCTTTCTGTGACCTTAGTCTTGACCTCAGTCAGTTGAGTTAGCTAGCATTTCTCAATACTTCTATTGTCCCATTAATAGCTTTAAAAATGTCTTTCCTTCTTCTACTTTGGATCATACAAGGCCACCATCACAGCTATCTCTGGAGACTTCTGTCAATTCTGCCACTTTCGTGACTTGCTTGGAAAAGCCTTTCTGTCAGGAGAGCACAACAGGTGTTCTTTCTCTCTCTCTCTCTCTCTCTCTCTCTCTCTCTCTCTCTCTCTCTCTCATCTTGCTAATTTTCCCATGTTTATCCAGGCTGTATATCTTATATCTTTAACTTTCTTAGCCCCAGTGCCTTACTTTACTTGGAGGTCTGCTGTGGGACAATGATCTTGTACCCTGTAAAGATTTATCTGTTGTAGTAGTTTAATAAAATGCTGATTGGCCTGTAGCCAGGCAGGGAGTAAAGGTGGGGTTACCAGGCAGGAAGTAGAGGTGGGACAACAAGAACAGGAGAATTGTTGGAAGAAGAAAGAGCTAGTCTGCAGTCGTCATCCAGATGCAGAGGAAGCAAGATGAGAACACTTCGTGTACCAAGCCACGTGGATAACACAGACAAGAATAATGGGCCAATTTTAGATACAAGAGTTAATAAGAAGCCTGCGCTAATAGGCCAATCAGTTTATAATTAACATAATAGACCTCTGTATTTTTTTGGGACAAATGACTGTGGGATCGGGGTGGGGGAAGAAACCTCTGTCAACAGGAGTCAGCTCCTGACTGTCCACCCACCCCTAAAGCCTGTGAATACAGCTTGCTGTTTCACCTGTAAAACATGGCTTCTGAAACTGATCTGGGTTTTGGTAAAACAGCATCAATCCTCCCCACCGAGATCAAGTTATGCAGGACACTCTGCTGCTGGTTGACATCATAGTGGGGAGGTAGGTAGAAGGCAGACTTGGGAAGTACAGGTGAGAGTGTTTCAGACATTGTCACATATTTTTTTTCCATAGAAACCTCTACATATTCAAGATCAGGTTTCAGTGCTGAGGTAAACCCAAGACTGAGAGATTTATGGACTAAGCATCATTTGTACAAATGATTTACATCAAGACAGCAGTAGGTAGGTAAAATCACCCTTGGGACATAGGAAGGTGTTGGCATTGTGGCTTGGAGACAAATCACCAAAAGGGTGAGAAGAGGTCATGTGGGCACAGGGGGTGGCCTGTAGGAATGGGTCGGTGATTCTACTGTAGGGTAACATTTGGCAGATAGTTTCTCTCAGCTCTATGGCAGGCTCAGCACCCACGTTTAATCCATTAGTAATTCCATGTATTTGTTCATCATTAGATTTTTTTCTCCTAATAGCAGAACAGATTCCTTCCCTTCCAGGAAGAAGATGGGTGGGAGACTGACTATACCTATAAAGCACATTGGCCCAATGCTGCTGAAAACCTGACTTGTGTTCCAGTTGTGTGGCCTCCAGCAGCACATAATCTCCCCCACGCTCCTTTTTTTCTGATATTACCCATGTGTGTGCTAGAGAATCGGGGAACTAAGATAGATACGATGTTTAGCAGAAAACCTGGAGTTAGTAAGTTCTCAGTAAGGGTTAACCACGACTTTTGTGCTTTTTCAAATTTTTATTGTGGTTATAGTTATTCTAGAGAGCTTTGGGATCACTTTTGTTTTTCTTTTTTGATAACTCATGCTTTCAAATGTTAGACTAAAAATACCAATCAAATTAGTGTATCTCTAAGCTTTCCTTGCCAGATTCTGGTCAACCCAGGTGACTGCCATGTTGGAGTCCCACCAAGTCAGTGATGGAAACATAACTAGCAAATGGGTGAGCCTTGCTGATAGTTTCAGATTCAAGGTAGGACAAATGTCCCCCATCTATGTTGGAATCATAGTTGCAGAAACTTTTTTCTTTTCTAACATTGGGGCTCTACAATACAATCGGCAAGGCTAAAGGAGAGAACTGACTCATGGAAGCTCTCTTCTGTACTGTTGTGCCCCACACCTCTTAGATGAGGCAACATGGCAGCTGTCCTGGACACTTTACGCTCCAGGTTCACTGCAGAACTATCAGGGCATGGTTAGCTCAATCAGGAATAAGAAATGAGAGATTTCTGGAGATGAACAGGGAAAGAGCAGGTCATGCAACTATGTAAAAGAGAGAGGCTGAAGTCAGAGTTGAAGGAAGCCAGAGGAAGGAGTGTGCAAGGCAGCAGAGAGGGAAACAGCATGGGACTGAAGCTGAGATCCTGATAATGTTCTGGAAAATGTCTTGTGCTTGGGGTGAGGCCACTATTGTATTAGAAGGACAGTCCCACCCTTTGTACAGAAAGGTTTGCTTAAGAAAGATTATGTATCTATATGTGTGTCTTCCATTTGTACGTGCAATGTGTGCCCATGAGGCCAGAAGAGGGTTTTGGGGCCCCTGAAACTGGAGTTACAGATGGTTTTGTGCCACCTGACATGAGTCCTGAAACCTAACTCAGGTCTTCTGGGAAAGCAGGAAACAACTTTAATCACCGAACTGTCTCTCGAGCCCTAGCCCCTCTTTCTCTTTTCCTCATTAATAGGGATGGCTCTAGGGTTAGAGATCAGGAAGGGCTGAAACATCTTTGCAATGTTTTCAGGCTTACCTGTGGCTGGAGGTTTGTGGTAAAAAACAAATAAACAAGGCAACACAGGACTAGAAAGATGCCCCACTGGTTATGAGCACTGGCTGCTTTTCCAGAGGACCTGGGTCCAATTCCCAGCACCCACATGGTGGTTTATAAGCATCTGCAATCTCAGTATGTTCTTCTGACATTCACAGACAACCTACACCTACATGACACACAGACACACATACAGACAGAACACCTCATAGAAAATGTAAAATAAAAAATGGCAGCAACTTTTCCCGCATCTCTCCCCACTAGATTATTTCTCCATTTCACCTTTTGTAGAACTAACAATATTTATGGAATGTAGTGTGATAATTCAGTAAACATGTAGAATGTGTTCATGATGGTAAGACTTCCTGCCTGGTTCTTTTTTCATTTCCTTCCTTCCTTCTTTTCATCCTCCCTCCCTCTCTCCCTTCTTCCTTCCCTCCCTCCCTCCCTCCCTCCCTCTGTCCCCTCTTTCTTTCATTCTTTCTTTTTGCTGGATGTTTATTGCTATTTGATCTCTCTTTTCTCTTCCCCTCTTTGTCTTTCTCCATCTGTCTCTACTGTTTTTCCTTCCTCCCTCCCTCCTTCTCTCTCTCCCTTTGCCCCCTTCTTCTTTCTCTGTATGTCTATATGTCTCTTTCTATAAAATAAATACTTGAATCTTGTCTTCCTTAATTAGACTAGAAGTGGTTTAGATTTATAGCTTTGATTCATGCTCTGTCTTTAGTATCAAGAAAACTGCTTGGCACAAAACAGGGTAAATCCATTACCCTTGAGCTTCCTGTGGTGGGCATATGTGTCTTGTGGTGATTAATATTGATAATAAATGTGATAGGATGTGTAAACACACAGGAGGCAAACCTCTGGGTATGTCTGTGGTGGAATCTCTAGACTGAGTTAGTCAAGATAGAAAATCATATTCTAAATTAGAAGGTACCATCCCGCAACTGGGGCCTGGACTTCATAAAAGCAATTTGACTACCAAATTCATTTTTTTCTGATTCCTGACTGTGGATGCAATGTGAACAGCTGTCTTAAACTACGCCCAACCCTATGATGGTGATGGATAAATCCTTCTGTCAGATACTTGATGCAGCAATGAGCAAAGCAGCGGAGACACTTCCATACTTGAACGTAGTTACTTTGCCTTGGGAACAAGAGTGTTCCCTGGAGTCTCAAGTTATCACAGTACACCGAATGACACATCCTGAATCTTGTACCTGTACAAGAGTAGAGAATCATCCTGAGCCCAATGGAGAAGAGGATCTAAGTATGTTTTCCTCTGCCCTCACTAGCAGGGCTCACTCTGGGCCCTGTCCTGACCAGCTGCTGGAAGGGTAAAATCTCCTTTCCACATAAATACCAATCTCTCCCACTGCATGACCTCTCACGTCATGTGAGGTTTCTGCCTCTCTGTCCTGAGCCACAGGAAGAGAAGACACTGCAGGTAGATCCAGATTGCCATACCTTTTCAGGACCCACTGAATCCTCAAGGAGCTATTTGTTTTGAAGCCGGTGAGGTCACATTCACAGCCTAGTGAGTGACTTAAGGTTCATTGTCATTCAACACCAGGGCATAGTGCATTCCTCCCATCTTTCACCATGTCCCTGATATGATTTTTTTTTTTGGAAAGAGATCACCTCAAGACCGTTTTCAGATGCCACAGTACAGTACACTGTGTTTTGTATATCATACTGTTGGAATGGAAGAAGGCTGTCCAGTGCTTTGCCATGTGTCTTAGTGGAGAAAAAACTAACAGGTGACTACTGTAAAGTCCAGTGTTTAGGTATAGATGAAAGCCACAGCACTTATCAGCAAATCCAGAGATCTCCTGGAGTGTGTGAACTTTACCTCAACAGCGCTCAGCACGGTGAGATGCATTTGCTCATGACCATGAGCTATCACTGTGGGCTTCACCTGCCTGGTAAGCACACTCCACTCTTCCCATCACAGGACCCACATTTTACTGAGGGAAGTGGCTTCTTGCCCATTAAATTCAGCCCTGGGATTGCTAATCCAGGTGTTCCAGTCCTGGTGAAGGGAAGACTATGACTCTCAAAAGTCAGTCAGACAAATGCTCTGTCTCTGGAATTTGAATCAATAGAAAAAACCAACATGGTGCTACTCACCCCATAGCCCTCCAAGATCCTTGAGTGTCTTCTTGACCCCATAACCCTCCAAGATCCCTGAGTGTCTTCTTGACCCCACTAATCCTCCAAGATCCCCGAGTGTCTTCTTGATCCCATAACCCCTCCAAGATCCCTGAGTGTCTTCTTGACCCCATAACCCCTCCAAGATCCCCGAGTGTCTTCTTGACCCCATAACCCTCCAAGATTCCTGTGTGGCCTCATAGACTGCTTTTCTTCTGCCACTTTCAGTTTGGTTCTGAAGGCAATGCACTGTCTCCACTAGTTAATTTTTTGTTAAAGTCAGAGTTACTGCCTATCTCTTACATCTACAACCTGTAATTGTTGTTAGGACCTTCATAGTGGGACACATTACTTCTAGTGCCTTCCCTTTTTTGAGACAGAGTTTCTCTGTTTAACAGCCCTAGCTGTCCTGTAACTTGTTCTGTAGACCAGGCTAGCCACAAGCTCGCAGACATATGCCTGCCTCTGCCCCTTGTGCTGGGAAAAAAGGTGAGTGCCACCAGTGCCAGGCTTCAGTGTCCATTATTAATGCAGTAGAATCAAAATCCTGGGTTCTGAGGCCCAGTGGCTCAGTCACTAAGTACTTGCTGCACAACTATGAGGATTTACACCTATATGAAAAAGTCAGACATGATAGTTAATAACTGTAATATCAACAGAGGCAAGAGAATCACTGGGGCCTACCAGCCAACCTTTCTAGTCAAGTCAGAGAGCTCCAGATTCAGTTAGAGACCCTGTTTCATAGATCAAGGTGGAGAGCAATTGAGAAAGAGCCGTGACATTGACCTCTGGCTTCCACATGCAAAGGAGCATATTTGTGCACACAAACACAGAAGAAAGAAAAGGACCATCGCTGTCCCTGTGAGTGAGGGACAGAGATGGTCATTGGGAGACTTGTGGTCCTTTCAAAATCCCCCAAATGTGACTCTCAGGAGGACAAGTACAACTGTGATTAGCTTTTTGACTTATTTCTTTAGAACTTTGAAGAGAAGTGATAGGTAGCAATGACTGATAGTAGAGGAAACTGTCAAAGATGCCCCAGAAGAAACCCAGCTTGGCCTTCTTTCTGCCCTCTAGAACACTATAGCGGCTCCTGAAGGTGGTGAATTGCTGACTGTCAGAGTCCTGCTTCTCATCAAAATCTCACTTTAAGCATCCTCTCCCTAGGGACATTTTCACTGAGTGTACAACCTAGAGAAGCCCCTGCTTATCCTTTTACCTAATTTATGTTCACCACAACAACATCCAGGTTGTTCATTTATTGTGTCTCTTATTGTGATATTTTACTTATGTTTTAATAAATAAAACTTGACTGAAGATTGGAGGGTAAAACTAAAGCCACCAAAGGCCAGGCAGTTTTATCACACACCTTTAATCCCAGTACTAGGCAGTCACATGTATTTAATCCCAGTACTAAAATGGATTATAAAATGGGAGGAGACAGAGGCTCAGGGATCAGTCTGCAGTTACCCAGCCATGATAGAGATAAGACTTCTCTGTTGATAGAGGTTTCCGTCCTACCTGGTCCTATAGCCATTCAGTCCCAAAGAAACACACAGAGGCCTACATTAATTATAAACTGGCTGTCCTATTAGCTCAGGCTTCTTATTAACTAATTCTTATATCTTAATTAGCTTTCTCTTGGTCTGGGTGACAACTGCAGACTAAGCCTTTCCTCTTCCCAGCATTCTCCTATTCTGGTCACCCCACTTATACTTCCACCCTGGCTACTGGCCAATCAGTATTTTATTAAATTAAATGACAAATCTTTACAGAGTACAAGACCCACAGTACTTCCCTCCACTTTTCTTTTCAAAACAAGACCTCTGAATCTGATCTCCTTTGCTTAGCTTTTTTCCTGACCATTATCCAAAACAACTTGTAACCAACACTCTAAAAAAAGACAAACATCCATTATCCATTTTTGGGGAAAGTGGGTATAGTTTCTAGGGTACTTCCTATTGATTGCGGGCACTGCTAATCTTATGGGGACTGAAATAAAATTCAGAATTATGGTCAAATCCTGACTATAATATTCTGTGAGGCTAGATCATTTCAGTAAGCAGTCTTGAGACTGTTCTAGATGTAGAACTCAAAGGAAACTCCAATAGAGGTCCTCTGAAATGTTGGATCATCTGGGTCATATGCTCCTATAGGAGATTTCTCAGGGGGTCTTCCTTAATCAGACCTGATTTTTCTTAACCCAGAGTGAATCCACAGCCTCCATTTACTGTGGAAACAAAATCAACACCTCTTCTCCAAAACAACATATTTTTTGACTTAAATCTTGAAGTCAAGGCATTTTCAAAATATGTATGTTGGATTAGTCCAGCAGCATTTATAACCAAACGTCTTTTAGCAGCTGTTGCACCTTTCTCAGTCATCAAACAATTCAAAGACATCAGAATAACATACAGTATCCAGACTGTGTATTTTCCATCTTTATGTGACTTTATTTTAAACTCTATTTCTTTTCTTTTTCGTTTTAATTTTTGGGTTTTTGAGACAGAGTTTCTCTGTGTATCTTTGGCTGTCCTGGAACTCATTCTGTAGACCAGGTTGTCTTTGAACTCACAGAGATCTGCCTGCCTCTGCCTCCCAAGTGTTGGGATTAAAGGCATGTACCACCATACCCAACTATTCTCTCTCTCTCTCTTTTAAGGACTTTATCCTTTTCCTTTTCACTCCCAAGCCTACATATGTTTTTAAACACATTGTAAACCATTTAGGGTTTTTTTTTTGTTTAAATCTGATTCTGTCTTTGTGTTAGAGTCCGCACTTCCTGTGCATACCCACACTGAATCCAGGCACGCGCTTTCCCGAACTCGGGCCCACGAGAATGGACGATTGTCCTGAGGGTTAAAAGAGACACACACAAAAAGAGACCTTTGCTCATTTACCAGAGTAAATGACCACTTTATTAAACTCAAGTCAGGTATTTATACCAGTGGGCAACCAGGATCAAAAAGGCAAGGCCTCCTCCCAACAAAGCAGGAAGGAGAATAAAGGCCCCAGTAAAGGAAAACTCCTCCCACCCCCAGAGTGGGCTGGGGAACTGGCCTCTGTGGGAGTTTTTCCCCAGGCAGGTGGTCGAGGGTACAAGGCAATGTCAGACAGGTTAGATGGGCCTTGGCGCCTGAGCTTCTTTGAGGCAGGTTGAGAAATTACCATTTTAAAGTAAAATAGATCCCTCAGGCTAATGTACCAGGCTGTAGCAGAACCAAGGACGGAACTAGCAGGAAGCTTAGCTGGTTAGCGTAAACATTATTTGCATCCAGGATTTTGGCCTCAAGGATCAGGGAGGACAGGGTCCCACAAGTCCCCCTTTTATATAAAATATGATGACTAATACCTTGTCTTAGGTGGTGATGGCCAGGCAGACTCTTTACCCGTCATGGAAAAAATATTCCAGGTCAAAATACCTTTCTGTCTTAGGTCAGAGTCTCCTCCCATTCAATCCTTACCCGTCTTTGGTTACTAGTCATACATTGAGTCCAGCCAGATTATGCTGAAAGATATTTTGAGGTGAATGCCAAAAGGACTTGACCTGAGTAGTCCTGACTCCAGCTTCATGAGATCATGAATGTCATGCTCCAGCATATACAAGCATTCCCAAAGGAGATTGTGCTTTGGCACAATCCTGAAAACTCTGCTCAGAATAGAGCCCCTTTAAGTAAGGTCTCAATAGCACTGGTGTAAAGTCCCTGGAAAGCTAACTAGAATAAATGACAGCCAATTAGTAAATTTTGTATTTCAGGGACTATGAAAAACAGTAAAAATCCTATTCTGTGACCAGCAAAGGTCAAAAAACCATATCCAATCTGTCAAGATTGAAATCAGTATCCAATTCTTAATTTGAACAACCATGGCATTTTGCAACCTGCCATAGTGCTCAGCAGAAATAGCTGACAGGATAAGAAAAACTGATAGCAAGCAATAACTGACAACTCAAGGGGAAATCCAGCAGTACAGCAATTGTACAGCAATAACAAAAAAGCAATGTACAGCAATAACAGTACAGCAATAACTGATAGAACAAGGGTAGGAGCTGGATCACTTTTCAAGAACCCACCAGCTCCGCAGCAATCAGGTCAGACAGCTCCATAGCAGAGGCTTTGTCCTCAGGCCTCTGGACAGATGAATCCACAGCATGAACAGTACCCAGATGCATGTCAGCATTCCTAGAAAAAACATAAACAAAACTCTTCTCCCAAATTAACATTTAAGAGTACTAAAAAACTCAGTGTAAAAATTCAGCACAGTCAGTACTGGAAGTAGGCTGGTCTTGAACTTAGAGACCTGTAGGTCTCTGCTCCAAAGAGTAAATTCTATTGGCCTGTATCATAGTAACCAGCCTAAATATTGGGCTGAATAGTCAACCTCAAAACATTATTATTTATTGGCCTGCACCATCATAGCAGGTTTTGAACTGGGCTGAATGGTCAGCCTCAAAACATCTTTTAGAATCAGTTCTGCCTGGAACTTTTCCAGGGACAGAAAATAATCATCTGATCCAGTACGTGAGCATTCACACAACTGGATAGCATTATCAAAATTGATATCTTTATGGGGGCACATTGCCTCCCGCCAAAATTAGAGAAATAATTAATAGGATCGACATATCTGGCTATAGATTTGGAAATCTTTGTCAGTCATCAATCCATATAAACAATATAAGGACTCCATAAATTAGTCCTCCAAACAGCAATTAATAAAATAAAAATATATGCAACAACCCTAAATTGAAAACTCTCAATAGACAAATTTAAAAATAACTGAAAGACATTTAAAAATTCTCAAACATAACATCTTTAATCATAGGAGAAGTGTGAATCAAAATAACTCTTGACCCTATCTTATCCCTTAAACATGATCAAGATCAAATATTGCTCATAACTTACTTAAGAGAAACTCCTCCACCACTGGTGGAAATGCAAACTGGCATAGTTTGGATTTTTAGAAAATTAGGCAACAAACCATCCCAAGATTTAGCTAACCTCTTTTGGGTCTGTATAACCTTTGAATCTATCACAGTTTCTAACTTAAAACTGCTGAAGCTGCGCTGCACAGCGGGGGGGGGGGGGGGGGGGCGGGACACAGACCCCTCCCTCCAGCTGCAAACTGTCACCTGAGTTTAGGCGGGTGGATTTTAACTATTCTTTGTACCACCAAGGCCTGCCTATTGTCGCTTTTTGTGGGCTGCCTCTGTTGTCCAGGCAAGCCCTCTAAGCCAGCCCAGATGCCAGAACAGTGCCGCACCCTGTGTTGCCCTGCGCCTTCATCCTGTAGCCCCTGCCCGGGAGGTGCCGGAGTTTGCGAGGCACCTAGCGCACCAGCCACTCACCGAGCCAGCCTATGCGCCACTGTCTTTCTGTGTCTGGTCAGCACGGCTGTGCCTTCCGGACGAGTTTGCACCCGCGGCTGAGTGTACCGGCACACCGCTACGTTTACCCTCCTTGGCCTGTCTGTAATGGCCCCACCACTCACAGGCAGGGCCTGGCGGCAGCCTGCGCTTCCCCCTGCGCCATCCAGCAGCCTGTTTCTCTGCTCCTAAGTGCACCTAGTAGAACCATGGCTGTCTCAGCCACTGTGAGGGGCCGAGTGCGGTCCTGTGACCCGCATTCAAACATGCATGGGAGCTTTCTAGTCTCCCTGAAAGACAAGCTCTGTGAAGCTGTTCTTATGTTACTCAAAAACTCTTAATGGAACTTACAAATATATTTTTTGAATCCTCTCTCAGCCCGAGGCCCGCACTTCTATGGGCCCTCGGCTATTTACTTTCTAGTCATCAGTTACATCTGCACTGTTGCCTTGGGAACGGATTCCCGCTGGGAGCTAACTGCGCCCAGCCTGTGCTCTTAGGCAAAAATTAAAGTTCCCTGCATGTGAGAGCCAGGGACTGAGTTTTAAATTAGTCTAAACGCTTTCTAGTGCAGTGTCATCTTAATCCTGGTGCCTAGTCTCTTTATGAAATTTAGCAGCTGATTTGTCCACTGGAGTTCAACTCCGGATCAGACCTTTCAGCATCCATACTTCTACATCAAGCTATTCACCCCCTATCACATGTGCACAATTGCACACTACAAAACTGGCCAGATTCCGGATCGTGGGGTGATCCTCACCTCTATTTGGGTTCTCGTGGTGGATCCACTGACGGCAGGACGCAATTCTTCAGTTCTTCTTCAAAGCCGACCGAGGGACACCATCTGTTAGAGTCCGCACTTCCTGTGCATACCCACACCGAATCCAGGCACGCGCTTTCCCGAACTCGGGCCCACGAGAATGGACGATTGTCCTGAGGGTTAAAAGAGACACACACAAAAAGAGACCTTTGCTCATTTACCAGAGTAAATGACCACTTTATTAAACTCAAGTCAGGTATTTATACCAGTGGGCAACCAGGATCAAAAAGGCAAGGCCTCCTCCCAACAAAGCAGGAAGGAGAATAAAGGCCCCAGTAAAGGAAAACTCCTCCCACCCCCAGAGTGGGCTGGGGAACTGGCCTCTGTGGGAGTTTTTCCCCAGGCAGGTGGTCGAGGGTACAAGGCAATGTCAGACAGGTTAGATGGGCCTTGGCGCCTGAGCTTCTTTGAGGCAGGTTGAGAAATTACCATTTTAAAGTAAAATAGATCCCTCAGGCTAATGTACCAGGCTGTAGCAGAACCAAGGACGGAACTAGCAGGAAGCTTAGCTGGTTAGCGTAAACATTATTTGCATCCAGGATTTTGGCCTCAAGGATCAGGGAGGACAGGGTCCCACATCTTTGCTGTATATCTTTCTTTTTCTGAACACAGGAGTCTTTAATTTGCTAAGCAAAATATTTAGGATTAAAACCATGGCTTTGATGGCTGGATCCAGCCCATTTCTTAGCTTTCTGAGAGTCTAGATTCAAGGCAGAGGTACTGGCAGGAGCCATGTTTATTGCCACAACTCTATGGAGTTTCAAGATCCCTTCCACCACCAAGAAGCATGCTGTCAGCTATTCATAAACACTATTTAAATGTTTGATTGCAGGGCCTCTTAAAAGAGATACAAGGTTTTTTCAGCTAAATCTGAGTCAGGAATCCTCTTTTAAATGAGATGGGCTTGCCTCTAGCAAACAAAGCCCACCTGAGAAATGCTACTACCAAGAAATCATGCTTAACTCTGTTTTTTTATGTTTATAATTCCTTCCCAAGCTTTCTCAGTGTTTATGTGAATGTAGCTGTCCACATTGGTGCTATTTGTTGATGGAGGTTTCTTTTCCACTCAGTCCCACAGCCATTCAGTCCCAAAGAAACACACAGAGGCCTATATTAGTTATAAACTGGTTGGCCTATTAGCTCAGGTTTCTTCTTACCTAATTCTTACATCTTAAATTAGCTCATAATTCTTGTCTGTGTTATCCATGTGGCTTTGTATCCTTTATCAGTCAGGCATTCTTATCTTACTTCCTCTTGGTCTGGTGACAACTGCAGACTGAGCCTTTCCTTTTCCCATTATTCTTCTATTCTGGTTGCCCCCAAGGCTCTCAATTTTTGACTAGCAATCTTGTCTACTTCCAATATCCATGAGGATAACTACATGTTTTTCTTTGGATTCATCTTCCTATTTAGCTTCTCTAGGATCAAGAATTATAGGCTCAATGCCCTTTATTAACGTCTAGAATCCACTAATAAGAGAGTACATACCATATTCATCTTTTTGGGTCTGGGTTACCTCACTCAGGATAGTGTTTTCTATTTCCATCCATTTGCATGCAAAATTCAAGATTTCATTGTTTTTTTCCACTGAGTAGTATTCTAATGCATATATATTCCACACTTTCTTTATCCGTTCCTCCATTGATAGGCATCTAGGTTGCTTCCAGGTTCTGGCTATTACAAATAATGCTGCTATGAACATAGTTGAACAAATGCTTTTGTAATATGATAGGATATTTCTTGGGAATATTTCCAGGAGTGGTATTTCTGGATCCTGGGGTAGGTTCATCCCAAATTTCCTGAGGAACTGCCACACTGATTTCCAAAGTGGTTGCACAAGTTTGCATTCCCACCAGCAATGGATGAGTGTTCCCCTTACTCCACATTCTTTCCAGCCAAGGTTATCATTGGTGTTTTTGATTTTAGCCATTCTGACAGGTGTAAGATGGTATCTCAAAGTTGCTTTGATTTGCATTTCCCTGATCACTAAGGAGGTTGAGTGTTCCCTGATCACTTAAGGAGGAGGACCTTAAGTGTCTTTTGGCCATTTGAACTTTTTTAGTTGAGAATTCTATGTTCAGTTCAGAGTCCCATTTTTAATTGGGTTAATTAGCATTTTAAAGTCTAGTTTCATGAGTTCTTTATATATTTTGGAGATCAGACCTTTGTCTGTTGCAGGGTTGGTGAAGATCTTCTCCCAGTCAGTAGGCTGACTTTTTTCCCTTAATGACAGTGTCCTTTGCTTTACAGAAGCTTCTCAGTTTTAGGAGGTTCCATTTATTCAATGTTGCCCTTATTGTCTGTGCTACTGGGGTTCCACCTAGGAAGTGGTCTCCTGTGCCCATATGTTGTAGAGTACTTCCCACTTTCTCTTCTATCAGGTTCAGTGTGTTCAGATTTATATTGAGGTCTTTATTCCATTTGGACTTGAGTTTTGTGCATGGTGATAGATATGGATCTATTTTCATTCTTCTACAGGTTGACATCCAGTTCTGCCAATACCATTTGTTGAAGATGATCTCTTTCGTCCATTGTATACTTTAGCTCCTTTGTTAAAAGTCAGGTGTTCATAGGTTTGTGGGTTAATATCTGGGTCTTCTATGTAATTCCATTGGTCGACTTCTCTGTTTTTATGCCAGTACCAAGCTGTTTTCATTACTGTAGCTCTGTAATAGAGTTTGAAGTCAGGGATGGTAATGTTTCTAGAAGTTCCTTTATTATATAAGATTATTTTGGCTATCCTGGGTTTTTTGTTTTTTCATATGAAGTTGATTATCATTCTCTCAAGGTCTGAGAAGAATTTTGTTGGGATTTTAATGGGGATTGCGTTGAATTTATAGATTGCCTTAGGTAGAATTGAAATTTTTACTGTGTTAATCATACCCATTCAAGTGCATGGGAGGTCTTTCCATTTTCTGGTGTCCTCTTCAGTTTCTTTCTTCAATACCTTAAAGTTCTTGTCAAATAGATCTTTTACTTCCTTGGTTAGAGTTTACCCAAGATACTTTATGCTATTTGTGGCTTTCATAAAAGGTGAAGTTTCTCTGATTTCCTTTTCTGCTTCTCTATCCTTTGTGTATAGGGGGGCTACTTATTTTTTTGAGTTGATCTTGTATTCTGCCACTTCACTGAAGTTATTTATCAGCTGTAGGAGTTCTTCGGTAGAGGTTTGGGGGTCACTATTGTACACTATTATATCATCTGCAAATAATGAAAGTTTGACTTCTTCCTTTCCAATTCGAATCCCCTTGATCTCCTTATGTTGTCTTATTGCAATTGCTAGAACTTCAAGAACTATGTTGAAGAGATATGGAGAGAGTGGACAGCCTTGTCGTGTTCCTGATTTTAGTGGAATGGCTTTGAGTTTCTCTCCACTTAATTTGATATTAGCTGTTGGCTTGCTATATATTGCTTTTATTATATTTAGGTATGATCCTTGTATCCCTAACCTCTCCAAGACCTTTATCATAAAGGGGTGTTGAGTTTTGTCAAATACTTTTTCCACATCTAATGAAGTGATCATATGTTTTTTCTTTCATTTTATTTATATGATGGATTACATTGATAGATTTTTGTATGTTGAATCAGCCCTGCATCTCAGGGATGAAGCCTATTTGATCATAATGGATAATTTTTTTAAGGTGTTCTTGGATTCTGTTTGCCAGAATTTTATTGATAATTTTTGCATCGATGTTCATGAGTGAGATTGGTCTGTAATTCTCTTTCTTGATTGGATCTTTGTGTGGTTTTCGAATTATGGTGACTGTAGCTTCACAAAAAGAGTTTGACAATGACTCTTCTGATTCTATTAAGTGAAAGATATTAAGAAGTATAGGTATCAGCTCTTCTTTGAAGTTCTGATAAAATTCTGCATTAAAATTATCAGGACCTGGGCTTTTTTTTGGTTGGGAGGTTTTTTTTATGACAGCTTCTATTTCCTCATGACTTATAAGTCTATTTAAATTGTTTACCTGGTCTTGATTCAATTTTGGTAAATGGTACTTTTCTAAAAACAAGTCTATTTCTTTTACATTTTCCAACTTTGTGGCATATACGCTTTTGTAGTAAGACCCAGAGGTTCTCTGAATTTCCTCCGTGTCAGTTGTTATCTCCCCCTTTTCATTTCTGATCTTGTTAATTTGCATGTTCTCTCTCTGCTTTTTGATTAGTTTGGATAAAGGTTTGTCAGTCTTGTTGACTTTCTCAAAGAAACAGCTCTTTGTTTCATTGATTCTTTGGATTGTTTTCTTTGTTTCTATTTTGTTGATTTCAGCCCTCAGTTTGATTATTTCCAGTCTTCTACTCCTCCTGGGTGAATCTGCTTCTTTTTTTTCTAGAGCTTTCAGCTGTGCTGTTAAGTCTCTAATGTGAGCTTTCTCTGTTTTTTTAATGTGGGCACGTAGAGCTATGAACTTTCCTCTTAGCACTGCTTTCATAGTGTTCCATAGGTTTGAGTATGTTGTGTCTTTATTTTCGTTGAATTCAAGGAAGACTTTAATTTCTTTCTTTATTTCTTCCCTGACCCAGGGGTGGTTCAGTAGTTGACTGTTCAGCTTCCATGAGTTTGTAGGCTTTCTGGGGGTAGAATTATTATTAAATTCTGACTTTATTCCATGGTGATGTTATAAGACACAGGAGGTTATTAATATTTTTTTGTATCTGTGGAAGTTTGTTTTGTTACCGAGTATGTGGTCAATTTTTTTAGAAGGTTCCATGAGATGCTGAGAAGAAGGTATATTCTTTCTTATTTGGGGGAATGTTCTATAGATGTTGGTTAAGTCCATTTGATTCATTACCTCCATTAATTCTCTTATTTCTCTGTTGGGTTTCTGTCTGATTGACCTGTCCATTGGTGAGAGAGGTGTGTTGAAGTCTCCTACTATTAGTGTGTGTGGTTTGATGTGTGCTTTGAGTTCTAGTAATGTGTCTTTTACATACGTGGGTGCTTTTATATTGGGGCATAGATATTCAGGATTAGACTTCATCCTGATTAATTGTTCCTGTTACGAGTATCAAATGTCCATCTCCATCTCTTCTGATTGATTTTAGTTTGAAGTCAATTTTGTCAGAAATTAATATGGCCACACCCACTTGTTTCTTATGTCCATTTGCTTGAAAAACCTTTTCCCAACCCTTTACTCTGAATAGATGTCTGTGTTTGTGGGTGAGGTGTGTTTCTTGTAAACAGCAGAATGTTGGATCCTGTTTTCATATCCAATCTCTTTGCCTGTGCCTTTTTATAGGAGGATTGAGTCCATTGATATTAAGTGATATTTATGACCAGTGATTGTTGACTCTGGTTATTTTTTTGCTGTTGTTAGTAGAGTTTGTGTGATTCCCTTCTTGAGTTGTGCTTGTGAAGGGTCGCTAGATGTCTGAGTTATTGTGGACATTGTTGGATTCCTTGGGTTGTAATTTTTCTCCTATTACTTTCTGTAAGGCTGGATTTGTGGCTATGGATTGTTTAAATTTGTTTTTATCCTGGAATATTTTGTTTTCTCCATTGATAGTGAATGAAATCTTGGCTTGGTATAGTAGTCTGGGTTTGCATCCATGGTCTCTTAGTTTCTGCAGTACATCTAACCAGGACCTTCTCACTTTCATGGTTTCCATAGAGAAGTCCGGTGTAAGTCTGATAGGTTTACCTTTATAAGTTACTTGACCTTTTTCCTTTACAGCTCTTAATATTCTTTCTTTAATCTGTATGTTTTGTGTTTTGATTATTATATGGTGAGGGGATGGTTTTTTTTTTTTGATCCAGTCTATTTGGTGTTCTGTATGCTTCTTGAACCTTCATAGGAATAGCGTTCTTTAGGTTGGGAAAGTTTTCTTCTATAATTTTATTGAATATATTTTCTGGGCCTTTGAGCTGTAAGTCTTCTCCTTCTTCTACCCCTATTATTCTTAGGTTTGGTCTTTTTATTGTGTCCCCGATTTCCTGAATGTTTTGTGATAAGAATTTTTTGAATTTGCTGTTTTCCTTGATCAGTGCATTTATTTTCTCTATGGTGTCTTCAGCATCTGAGATTCTTTCTTCTATCTTTTATATTCTGTTGGTTATGCTTGTCTCTGCTGTCTTTGATCATTTACCTTGATTTTCCATATCCAGCCGGCCCTCAGTTTGTGTTTTCTTCATTGCCTCCATTTCAGGTTTTAAGTCTTGAACTGTTTCCATTATCTGTTTGATTGTTTTTTCTTGGTTTCCTAAGGTATCTTTTATGGATTTACTTGTTTCTTCAAACTTTTTGTTATTCTCCTCACCCATTTCTTTAAGGGAGTTTTTCACCTCCTGTTTAAGGGACTCTATCACTTTCATGATGTCAACTTTTTACTACTTCTTCTGGATTAGGGTGTTCAAGTCCTCCTGTTGTAAGTTCGGTGGGTTCTGGTGTTTTCATGTTGCTTTTCAGATTGTTAGAGGAATTCTTGTATTGGTGCCTGCCCATCTCTTCCTTCAGATGCTCTCTGATGGATCTTCTGGTGCAGGATCAGATCCCCTTGTTGGTCAGGGACCTCTCAGACAAAAGGCCTACCTTGCTGCAGGCAGGCTATTGAAACAAAGGAACTCCCACCCGGTTGCACTCACCACCCCATCCCAGCTCCCCAACAGGCTGATCTGGGGGATCTTATGGCCCCGAAGAAGGGAGGAAAAGGGTAGGGGGAGCCTGGTCACAATCTGGGATGGGATAGGAAGAGAGAGGCAGTAGCAGAGGAGAGAAGCCCCTGCAGACTGACCTGGAAGTTTAGGGCATTGAGAATTGTTTGTACTCCGATTCCTGGGCTACTGCCATGGGTCAGGAACACACTCACCCCTCCAATGGATCTTCTGGTACAGGCTTGGTTCCCTTGCTGGTTAGGGACCTCGCAGACAAAAGGCCTACCTTGATGCAGGCAGGCTATTGAAACAAAGGAACTCCCGGCTAGTTGCACTTATCACCCAGTCCCAGCGCCTAAACAGGCTGAGCTGGGGAATCTTATGGCCCCAAAGAAGGGAGGGAGAAGGGAGGGGGAGCCTTCCTTTATGGATTTCTTATAAGAGCTGATTTCAGGAGCAAATAGAATAATGCCAAATTCAAATACTAGACAAAAAATAATTGACACTCTGGCTTTTGAAAATGCCAATTTCTATGAAAAAGGATAATTAGGCCATTCTATGCAAGGTCAGCACCTTTGTAGGAATGAATATCTAAACAAACCATAAATTAACCTATGTTTCTGAGAAAAATGTTAGAAAGTTTTATAAAGGACAGTCACTGAACATTCAGGTTGTACTAGAACAGGGCACAACAGCTGCTGATATTTCAAAGGCACCAATAGTTCTACCTTTAAAATGGTTGACAGACAAATCTATATGAGTTAAGCAATGATTTTTAAAAATAAAGAACCTACAGGCTTTAGGACACCTGGTATAAGAGCAACTAGATGTTCAACATATTGAAGATTCAATCAATACTTAGAATTCTCTTGTATTTGTTGTTAAAAAGAAACCTGGAAAATTGGGAAGAAAAACAGATCTAAGAGCTGTAAATTAGGTGGTTCAGCCCATGGACTCCCAACAGCCTGAAATTCCTTTGCCTTCCTTATTAACCAAAGGATGGCCTCTTATAGTTATAAAGATTGTTTCTTCACTATACCTTTAGAAGACAAGGACAGAAAAAATTCCTTTCCCAGTGCCTACTTACAATAATTCTCAGCCTACTTAAAATATATCAATGGCCACAAGAGTGGGACTGAACCAGCTACTTAGGCCATAGTGACCCTGAGGAAGGATACAATTTTATAAATCTTCCCAAATGTTTGTTTCTGTTGTTCTTCTCAGACATATAAAACAAATGGGCTTTTTGTAGTCCCAGTATAATTAAAGATTAAAGTTGGCTTTGGAGTTGCAGTGTGCCTCTCTCCATCTCTAAACCCAAGCATGCTCATTAAAGTGAAATCTACCTTCCTGTACATGATTTTGGTTTTGAATCTCATCTGTTTTTTGCTGTGAACCATGAGCATGCCTAACAGTGGACATTTGAAGTCTCCATAGGAGGATGGGGCCCCACAACAATGATTCTACCAGGATTAAAATAATACTACTAAGCTGAAAACAGCACTTAAAGATAGGCTTTGAACTACAAACTGTTCAGAGCAGTCTTGAGGTGGCTACCTGAGATGATCCAGTCTCACAGAGTACTATATCCAGGACTTGAGACAAGACCTGAACTTTCTCATTGTGCAAAGACTGGACAACAAATGATAAAGCTACTTCTCCTAGGACTTGAAAATTAATCCAAATTTTTATTTTTAGGATTCCCTAAAAATACTTTCACCCCTAGACAGCAGGAAGTAAATTTAAGAATATGACAACCACATTCCTAAGAGGTGAGGTGGGTGGTTTTTAGTTGTTCAGTGGGCTATGGATATTTATCATTGTTTTAAGGGAGTTAGTTACAGTTTGTTATTGGTAATGGTCAGGAAAAAAGCTAAACAAAGGAAATTAGATTCAAGGTTCTTGTTTGGAAAAGAAGAAAGGGGATATAGATATAATAGGATTAAAGGGTAGATTATTGAATTTATTTTGAAAAGAAAAAAGGGAGGATATAGATACAATATGATAAAAAGAGAAATTATTGAATCTACTTTTAAAAACAACTACTAGTTTTAAATGTTTTACATTGGATTGGACTTTTGTGTATTTTATACAAATTTTATATATTGATACAAATATGACATTAACTTTATTTAAACATACTGCACATGTATTTCTACTATTGATCAAGGTACTGTACCTATATAGTTCATTTAACAATATAATGCACATTTCTAGTCCTTGAAAGTTACTATTATCAAATGTTTAGGATAATAAGGAAATGCAGATTAGTAGTTGGTTGCCTATTACAATTGAACTTGTAGTCATATTAGTTATGCTTTCAAGGTCAAACAATTGTACATTTTAAATAGAGAGGTAATCTTTAAATACTTAAGAGATCTACAGAATATGGTATTTAAGATTTAAGATGTTCTTTTTTTATGACAACGAGACATGTCTGCTCCTAGCAGCACCAATCTACTTCAGAGAAGATGATACACATGGAAGAAATTTCACGTGGAGTTTGATTTCTCTGTGGCAAAAGTAAGCCCTTGCCTCAACTGCTGACAGCATGTTATACTAATGGGACAAACAGGACACAAAGGAGAGTGACTGTCAAACCTTTCCTGGACAAGACTAGACAGTCCTTTAAACATACTGCTTCACAGAAGAGTCTGTCAGATATGCTAGGCCTGTAGGCTGAGAATGGGTGCTCCAACATTGCAGAGAAACAAGATAGTCCTTGTTTGCCAGATGTGGGAAGCAAGTTGTGATAGAAAGTAAATTCGGGGCAAGATTTTGGACCCATCAAAATAGTATAGATAATAGAATATTTTCTCTGAATTTGTCAAATGCACATGGACTAGACATTGTTGATGTATTTTTCGATTATATATATTGTTTATAGTTATTATACTTATTTTTTATAATTTTCCTTATGTTATAGTCTAATTTAGAGAAAAAGGGGAAATATAGTTATATATTATTTGTGTTTTAATAAATAAAGCTTGTCTGAAGACCAGAGAATAAAACTAAAGCCACTAGAGGCCTTTAATCCCAGTACTAGATATTCACAAGCCTTTAGTCCCAGCCCTGAAGGGAGAAGACGGGAGAAGACAGGAGAAGATAGAGGCTCAGGGCTCAGTCTGCAGTTTCCCAGCTTTGGCAGAGGTAAGACTTCTCTTGTGGCTTTACTGTTTTGGTTGTCTGATCTTCAGTTTAAACCCCAATGTCTGTCTCTGGGTTTTTATTATTTCTGTCTACAGCTTCAGGAAAGGAGATATTTTGGCTGAGTACATGTCTTAGTTTGAAAAGTGATTGTCTTGTTGGGACAAGGACCTGAGTTCAATCCCTGAAACCCATGTTTAGATGAAAAGGCAAGCATAGTGAAATATGCTTGTAATTCCAATGCCGGGATGAGACAAGAGGATCCCTTGGGTTGTCCAGTCAGTTGGCCTGCTTCTTTGGCAAGTGAGAGATTCTGCCTCAAAGTCATGGTGGAAGGCACCTGAGCATGACAGTCAAAGCTGTTCTTGGTCTCCACATGTATGTGCATACATTTGTGTATACCTGCACACACATGTGTTACTGCATGTACACACATAGACACACACACATACAAACAGACACATGCACACACACAGTGGGTTCTTTTTCTGTTTCATCTGCTAGATGGGGATCAGTGTTCATCTCATAATAGACACAAAATGAGTACATTTTATATGACAATATCTCTTTATGTGAGGCATTTTTTGTGAGTTGTCTTTTGAACCAAAAATTTTAAATCTTCTAAAAAATTCATTTTACATACACAGTTTCCCCCTCCCCTTACTCCCCCCCCCCCCCAACTCTCTTCCCACTCCCATCTACTCCTCAGAGAAGGTAAAGTCTCCTATGGGCAGTCAACTAAGCCTGACATATTGAGTTGAGGCAGGACCTGGTCCCTCTCCACGCATCAAGACTGAGCAAGGTATTCTACCATAGGGAATGGGCTCTAAAAAGTCACTTCATGCACCAGGGATAGATCCTGGACTCAGTGCCAGGGGTCCCACAAACAGACCAAGCCACACAATTGTCACTTTAAATCCTGATCCCCAGGACCTGTGAATGCAACCTTACTTGGAAATAGGTTTGTTTTAGCTCAGGCTGTCATGGCTCACTGTGTGGGACACATAGGGAGAACACTGGGAAGAGGAAGACAGAGCCTTGATGAGAGGGTCACTGGGGCACCTAGAAGTTGAAAAGCATAAGATATTACTGGAAATTGCCAGTATCCGAGAGTAGCATGGGGCAGATTCTGATGCAGCACCTCCAGAGGAATTACCTTATTGACTTTGATATCATACTTTTATCCTCCAGAGCCAGAAGAGAAGAAATACCTGATATTTTAAGTGTAGCCCTCATACTGCATTTGGATAGACCTCTAGCTTTTTGATCATCACAGACCTGATGATCTTTACTACCTACTGCTTACTGCTTTGTGTCTGTTACCAAAAAAATGTTAATAAATCCAGGGAAAGAATGAGTGAGTTAATGGTAGACTAAAAATTACATCCATAATATACATAGGAAAATAATAACTCACTGTCAAAGACTCTATGGAAACCCATGACTATTTTGTTGCATATATATCTGTGGTATTCATGTATATGTGATGTAAGTGGTGTGTGTGTGTGTGTGTGTGTGTAAGAGAGGGAGAGAGAGAACAAACCTAGGTGTCGTTTCTCTGGCGCCTTTTATCTTTTTATTTGAGACAGAATCTCTCACACACTTAAAACTTTGTCAAGTAGGCCACCCACCTACACACATGCAAATACGTGCACATATGTATGTCAGCACACAGGTCAGAAAAGGACAGGTCAGAAGCATCTAATAGGACCGTTGGGAGTGAATTACTATTTCCTTACATATTATGAATATAACTTTATTCTACCTTTACTCTTTTACTCATCCACTGGGTTTATTTAACATTTAATTGGTACCAGACATGGTATAGCAAGTATTAATAATAATGAGAAAATAGATGGCCACTAAGACACAGAGATCTTCCTGTCTGTGACCTTCATATCAATACCACTAAGACTGTAAGAACACCACCACATCTGTCTTTTTACATGGGTTCAGGAATCCTAACTCAGATAAACACACTCACAAGACTTTATCAATGCATTCATCTTCCCAACCTCTGGGAATTCATCCTAATGTAGTAATTTCACAGGGGCCAGAAATAAGTGAAGGTGAATTGGGTTGTTCAGGATATGGTAAGTTCTCTGTTGCTGGAGGTGTTCAAGTCCAGAATGCACCAGTTAGGACTAGAAGGAGCTATGCACTCTCAAGATACTCACAGATAAAGTGGCAGTTAAATCTGACATTCCACCTTGTGCAGGTTACCTGATACTATCTGTGTAATTTTGGCCATGCCAACCTCTCTAGATACTAGGTCCCCAGCATCTAAAGAAGTTACTTCTAACATTCCCCAAAGTCAGTTCTCTGAACCCACCAAGGGTCAAATTGACGTGTATCAAAGTGTAAACTAAATTTTTCCATAGGATTCAGGGTCCTTTGAAGTAAACATTTTTGAGAAGCAAGAGGGCTTAGGGACATGTGCAAGATTTAATGTAATTATCTACTTGCAGTCAATATGGGAGTCACATATGTTACTTTCTTGTTCATGTAGACTTGCTTCTAAAATTTGTCTTTCTGATTAATTTTCAAAGAAATTTAAACTTACAACATTAAATCACAAGGTTTCATGGAGAACATAATTGTGGGTAAGAGAATGTAAGAGAGGGTCACCCTTGACTGTATATGTAACATGCCCAAGGGGGACCCAAGTGGGAGGAAGTGAGGAGGGAAAAAGAGTATAATTAGAGAAAGAGGGATTTTTTTTCTCCTATAGAGATTCATTAAGAGTGATTTTTGTTTTGATACTTGAAGGTAAGTAATAAAGCTACAGGCTTCCCAGGTTCTGATCACCTCCTGATTATTGATGTCTACATGGCTAGCTACACTTTCAGAATGCCATTATAGATGCTTATAGCAACCTTGTCCTTTAAGGTGTTATTATTTCCATTTGGAGGGTCTAGAAAATGAAGCTAAATGTAGGGTTCAAGTGTGTGTGATCTGCCAGGGTCTTTAACCTGTCAGCTCATCATTCTCCCGGTCATTTAATGCTTTATCCGCGTTGCCCCCAGTACCCTGCTGACTCTCACCCACCTTCAGACACTTTTGTTAGGTTGTAGAACCAGTTAGAGGTGTTTCACTGGCTATGGACTTTTGAGAGTTATAGCTTGGTTCCGTTTCTAGTTCAGTGACCGCTTCCTGATCTGCGAAAGATACGAGATGAAGCCACAGATTCTTGCTGCTGTCCTGGATCAAGTCACTATGTTATGCTTGCTCACTGTGATAGACTTTATTCTTGAACCTGTGAACTCAAATAACCCTTCTCTCCTTAAGCTGCTTGTGTCGGGTGTTCATCATGGTGAATAGAAAATTAATACAGTGCCTGTCAGACTTGGCGCTTCTTGTGGCTTGAACTTAATAGTTATGTTTGTTTGTTTTGTCAATTTGGAACAGACCAGACTCATCTAGGAAGCAGGGACTCCACATGAGAGATTGGGTTGGGGGCTGCAGACTCCTGGCCCCTTGACTTTCCTTGCCTGCCTCAGATCCGTTGCCTGCTGGAGTGAACTGGGAAAAACACCTGTGCCTGCCGCTGCTCTGAACGTGAGACCTTGATGGCAGGGGAGTGGGTTCTGGTGAGGCCTGCAGCTGAAAGATCCCGAGAGCTGGGATGTGGCTATCAGTTAAACATCCCTACATAAGCTTCCTGGGAGCACAGTAAAGTTGGCACTCTTGTATCAAGGATGAACCATGACCCCGATTCTCTCTCTCTCTCTCTCTCTCTCTCTCTCTCTCTCTCTCTCTCTCTCTCTCTCTGTGTGTGTGTTTGTGTGTGTATGTGTGTTTGTGTTTAAGTCTCCAGCTTAGTTCCCGGCTTGCATACCGTCCTGTAGCACAGGTACCACAGGCAGAGACCCCCAGCAAGATGGGGATTTGGGGAGATGTTAGGAGATCGCCCTTGGAAGGCTGGCCAGCAAGAGATTGATGGTGAGGGTGGATTGAAGGTGGGTGCCAGTAATTCTGTTCAGATATTGCCCAGTAGTTCCTTTAGAGAAGCAGGGCTCCAGAATTGAACAAAGTTTTTAGAAAAGTAATATATACAGAAAGTAATATATACACAGTAGAGACATTTTATTGTATGGGCTGCGAAGATAAACCAGCGTAAAGGTATCTTGATTTTGGAATTTTAGTCTAGGGATTTGTTATGAACCAGGAACCCCGAAAAGGGTCGCCGTGAATACTCCCAAAGATATGTTGCCCAACAAACTGCAGGAATTAGTTTATAGAGGAACGATGCCCAAATTCCCTAAATGATTGATTGTTGAAGGTTGCAGGGCCGAGTGGGACACCATGGAGGTACTAGGAACAGCAACCATGGCAGCAAGTGCTGGAGCCAGGGCGGGCTGAAGCCTCTCAGACCCCATCTGCATGTGGCATATGGAGAAGGCGGCAAGGCGGCCGTGGGGTGAGTTTCCGCCCCTTCAGTGATTCCCGAGTACAAGCCTGCTTCCCAGAGTCCCTGAGAACAGAGAGGCGGCAGCTGGAGCTGAGCTTCATGAGGGCAGCTGACTGCTCTGACTTTACGTGCCCAGGAGTGCAGCATGTGCGGCAGGCTATTTTGCAGGCCCAAGGAGTCCTTGAGGCAATTGCAGAGGGTCCCCAAGTCTGCCTGCCGCTCCGGCTGGTTCTGGTGGTGCAGGCCAATGAGATTTGCTAAAGGACTAGAGGCTGGGTGGCTAGAAAGTGGCTTCTGTTCCAAGGCAGCGGGGCCGGAGTAGGCTGAGGCAGCAGCCAGAACAGGTGCCCTGAGGTGTTGGCTACGGCTCCGTGGGTGTGCTCACTTAACAACTGATGGCCTGGTATTATGGTTAATGGCCAAGCACATTAATCATAATGGTGATGGGGACCATGATCACTTTACAAGAAGGTTAGCAAGGATTTTCTGGAGTTTTGTTTCTGGAATCCAGCCCAATGTAGTATAGTGGAATTCCCTATATAATTTTCACCAGGGCATTTTTTTTTTTTTGGTTTGACTTATATACCTCCTTATATAAGAACAGTCGGAGCATTCATTGGTTGCTCCCTTTCCTTTTGGTTATATTTGTGCCATCCCATGCCAGTCCAGCCACTCCCATAGGCTTGCTGCAAAGCTGGCCTTAGGAACTCCTGTAGCCAGAGGGTTTCTGTTCCTTTGCCTCTATGGCAGGTATCAGCAGCAGCCGTAGCGATGCACTATCACTGTTTGTCCGAGAAAGTGGGCTTCCTCCAAGAGCAGTATGGGTAGTATGGGTTAGCAGGCTGTGGAAAGACCAGTGAACTGGAGACGGATAAGATAGGAGCCTATCACGGTCAACCGAAGACAGAGGCCTTGCGTGCTGAGGCAGTGTTCTTTATGATGGGTAAGATGTGAATATGCACATCTTTCTGCAACCCAAGACAGGCCTGATCTAATTATATAGAAAAGAGGTTGAATTTCCCTGGCCCCTTGACTTTCTTTGTCTGCCTCAGACCTTTTGGCTGCTGGAGTGAACTGGGCAAAACACTTGTGCTCTGAGCACAAGACCTTGATGACAGGGGAGTGGGTTCTGATGAGGCCTGCAGCTGAAAGATCCCAAGAGCTGGGGTGTGGCTGTCAGATAAGGATCCCTATATAAGCTTCCCTGGAGCACAATAAAGTTGGCACTCTTGTAACAAGGATGACCTGTGTCCCCGTTTCTCTCTCTCTATGAGGTATTCTCTTGATTAATGATTGATGTTGGAGAGGTCGTTCTACTGTGAGCGGTACTATCCCTGTGAAGGTGGTCATGAGTGTTTAAGAAAGTAGATTAAGCAAACCATGGGAGCAAACCAGTAAATAGCTTTCCCCCATGGCATCTGCTGCAGTTTCTGCTGTGTGTTCTGACCTTGATTTCTCTGGATGATGGACTATAACTTGTAAATTGAAGCAAATCCCCTTCTCCCAAAGTTGATTTTGGTCATAGTGTTTCTCATAGCAACAGAAAGCAAAGGCAGTCAGATTCTGCTTCACTTGTTCTTTGTAGACTGTAGGCAATTCACTCAGATTTTTCACTTTGGAGTTTAGTGGGGACAATAGTGATTATCACACAAATTTTATAGTGTGGGTTCATTCATTCATTTAGTCATCTACTCCAGAGGCACTTTTCTGAGTCATGAATATTTGTTATTTCCTTCTTCTGGGGTTTTGAATTCAAGACTCTTCAAAGTCTAGGTTGTGATGGAAGTGAAAATGCTTTGCAAAGTCAAAACAACTAGCTAATATACATGGTATTATTATTACTCATTCTGCAATGCTTGCATCTGAAATGCTGATGATTGAAAGACAGATAAGCAGCATGCAAATGTAAATTCCTAATGGGGGATGTTAGATATTTTTTATTGTATACATGCCTACTTATAGCAGCCAGTGGTTGGTAGTAAATGGAGGAAGAAGTTGAAAAGAATGAAGTCTTACTTAGGATAATTTCTCCTATACTGTCCCTCCCATGGACAATATAGCTACCTGCTTTAAACATGTGAAACTTAGAGACAAACTGTATCACTGTTTGCTACTCCACCATTGGGAGAAACAGGGTCTCTAATTGCTGATGAACTTTCCCTGCCCATAAATAGTATCTTTGCTGATGCCATCTTAATCCCAAAGCTGACAATGAATGCATTTTTAACTTCCCACTAAGGAAAAAAAATGTTTTTTATTGAAAACATAAATTTTCATTGGAAGACAACATTTTCTTATTCTTACTTTCTAAGACTGAAGGGCTTCATGAAAATCTGGGCTAGAGTTTCAGTTACTCTATTCTGGAGAGATCTTATGGGAAATTCTGATCATTTTTTAGGTCACTGTCCTGTACATGGAAGAACAGTAATAAGATAAAGACAGACAGAAGAATCTGATGAGTTAAAATCTTCCAAATGCCAAGACATTCATGTACCAATGTTTCCTGGATGGATGAGGTCCTGAAACTTTACTTGCATTGACTAAAGCCTCATTCTGCACTCTCTTAGTCCACATTCAACAGTAGAAATTTCCTCAGAAACATATTACTGATGTAGGAAATCCTTCTATATATGTGTTGCTTTTAATGGTTAATGAATAAAGAAGCTGATTTGGCCTGTGATAGGGCAGAATAGAACTAGGAGACAAAACTAAACCGAATGCTTGGAGAAAGTAGGTGGAGTCAAAGGGAAGCCACATAGCTGCTGCCAGGGACAGATGTGCTGGAAAAATGTAGAGCTCAATAAAAATCAATAATAAAAAAGAGAAGCAGTCCTGGTCAAAAAAGTATTACAGATACACAATAAAGACAAATGTAGTTGAAAAAGACCTTGAAATGGGTCATAGTGTGTTTAAAAAAATACATGTAAGCCTGAGAGAGAGAAGAAAAAAGGTATAGAGAGTTATAAAAAGAAGTAAATTGGTTTTTTTTGACAAAATAAAACAAAATCTTTAAAGAGACAGAGTTATCTTGTAGAAAAAAAATAATAGAATAAGAAAAATAAACCATGTAAAGAAGGAACACAGAGAGTCTGGATTATGTATGTTATTGTGAATTTTTTTTGAATTTTTGACTGTAAGTGAGCTAAGTACATAAAGACATTTCATTGTATAGGCTGCTAAGTTAGACCAACATATATTTTAGAGGTATCTTGACTTCAGAATTTGAGTCAAAGGGTCTGTTGCTTTGGAAAAGAGGTTCTGCTTTTGTTTCCACAGAATATGAGAACCTATGTATTTCTTCCAGAATAATGTGGTTTCATGGACCAAGACCCCCTTGAAAGGTTGCTGTGAACACCCCCACCCCCCAAAAATTACTTTGCACAACAAAAAGCAGAAAGCAGTTTGGAGAGAACCATGCTCAAATTCCCAAATATTGTTTATTTACATTTAAATTGTTTGTTTACATTTAAAGGGAGATAAGTTATAGAGATTTGCATTGGTATGATTCTTGGTTTATTGATACAAATTTAAGGTCAAATTAATTATATGTATATTTCTGCTCTTGATTAAGGTATTGTGTTTGTGCAGCTCATTTAAAAATGTAATGCATAATTAAGAAATACAGGTTAATAGATAGTGGTCAAATTTGTAATGATGTTAGGTTTTATATATATATATATATATATATATATATATATATATATATATAATTTCAGATAGATAGGTTTTCTTCAAATCTTTCTGAGACCTTCAGAATATGGTTTTAAAATGTTTTAAGAGCTTAAGACTTTTCATGACAGTGAGACACATCTGCTCCTGGCAGCACCAATCTACTCCAAGAGGATGATGGGCATCAAAGAAGCTCCTTATGGAATTTGTTAGCCATTTTGGCAAGAAACTACTCTTGCCTGGCCTGCTTGTTTGGAATTGCAGGACCCACAGAAAAATGACTGCTGAAGCTACCTAAAGAAGGTGAGACAGGCTTTGGGGTTCCTGCTTCATGAAAGAGTCTGCCAGACATTCTTGCAGGACACAGAAGAAAGGGACTAACAAACTGCCAACATAGGTGGAACTGTCTTTGAAATTTCCTGCATTGTGGAAAAGTCTGCCAGATACTATGGGCCAGTAGGCTGAAGATGTGTGCCCCAACAATACAGAAGAACTTTGGGTGCCTGTCCAGGCAGTGAGATTCTAGAATTTTAGAAGTTGATTACAATGCATTTCCTGTTTACTTAGGTAATATATCTTTCTGGAGTCTTTGATAGAGTTGAAGAATAGAGAGTTATAGTTATAGTTTTCCTTAGTTATGATAAAAGATAAAGTAGATATAAATGTTGTGACTCTAATTTTTACTTGATAACTTGATAACTGTTTTGTTATATGTAATTTTACTATGTTAAAGTTAAAACCTTCCTTTTTATTTAGATAGAAAAGGGGAGATGATATGGTAAGTCCTTCTGTATATGTGTTGCTCTTATTGGTTAATGAATAAAGAAGCTACTTTGGCCTGTGATAGGACAGAATAGAGCTGGGCAGGAAATGTTAGGAGAAAGCAGGTGGAGTCAAAGGGAAGCCATGTAGCCACCACCAGGAACAGATGCACTGGAACCTTGCTGATAAGTCACAGCCATGTGACAATACACAGATTAATAGAAATGGGTTAATTTAAGATATGAGAATAGACCAGAAATATGTTTAAACTATTGGCCAAACAATATTGCAAATAATATAGTTTCTGAGTGATTATTTTGTGGTCTGGGCAGCCTCTGCCTACATACTACAAACACTTTTCTACACCTTGATGCTTTCTGGGCTACACTGCTGGCTCCTCAACAAGTTTCTTTTACCAGGTTTCTACCATGGGTAATTTGACCCAGATTCTATGAACCTGAGATGCCCCCATTAACTTCCTATTTGTCTTCAGTCTCCCTAAAAACCCAAACCAAGCACATGTCCTTGTAGTCACAGGTAAGGAGACTGAGACTCATAGCACTCAGTGAACAATCTGAGGCTGCACAGCTAGGAAGTCCATTTCTGGCCTGTGAGACATTCCCCAATAGAGATGGCCATTTATAGCCCGTCAGACTTTGGCAGAGATGTCCATTTCTGGTCTGTTCCAGTCTCTGAGACTTTCTGAGCCATTCCAGTATTTTAAAATAAGCAGCAATGAATGAGCATCAGCAGAAGGAAGCACTCCCTAAATGACAGGAACTATCATGTGAATGGTGTGTGCTGTTTTTTTTTTTTTAACCTGTTTGCTAGCTCTGATGTATATGTGTGAGTTCCTAGGGGCAAAAGAAATAGTCTGTCACTGAAAAGCAGTAGTTTGGCTGGGGAGATAATTCAGTTGTCTAAGTGCTTCCTACGAAAGCATAAGAACCTGAGTTTGATCCTCAGAACCCACACAAAAGTCAGTTGTGGTGAAAAATGCTGGCGATGCAGTTAGGTGGATTCCTGGGGCTCAATGGCCAGACAGCTCAGGCCAATTGATGAGTCATGCTTCACAAAAGCTTAGTAGATGGTTATTGCTCTGCACATACTCATATTCCTGTGCCCTCTTCTATACACAAACATGTATAAACAAAGCAGGCAGAGGGAGAAGGGACTTACAATTAGTTTATTCATTCAACAAATATCTGTTAAGTACTTCCATATACCAACATTCTCTTGGGCACTTGAAACAGAGCTGTGAAAACTGACACTTGCTCTCCAGGATCTTAATGGTTTCCTGGGGAAAACAGAAACTAACAATGGATATTTTCCAAGTGGTGAAAACAGTGAAAAATATGAAGCCAACATGAGAGTGGGAAGTACACCAAAGTAATGAATTTCTAGTTTACATAAAGTAGGGAAGGTCACAGTGGTAATGTTATATTTGGACAGACACTTAAGGAAAACAATTCCTGACTCAGAATCAAATATCCTGTGCCAGAACCCTTGTCTGTCCTATTGTAATTCAGCAAGAAGGCCTGACCTGTTGCAACAGAGGAAGTAAGGGGAAGAGTGTCTTGAGGGAGGTGAGGGCTGGACTTTCTCATAGAGTCTCATCAGGCCTTCTAAAAAGGTTCTTTCGTCTTGATGGAGGGAGGGAGGGACTGGGGATTTTTGAGCTTGGTCAGACCTCTGCTTCAGGAGGATCCTTCTGGGTGCTGCTTGTAGAAACCTCTGAAATGGGAAAGGTAGCTAGATAGAGGGTGAGTATTGAGGAGGCAGAGATGGTATGGACCAGAGGTATTGCACTGCAGCAAGCATACAAGCAGTGCTAGATTCTGAAGCTACTTGCAGGACTGAATTGACAAGATACACTGAAAGAAAAGGATTAGTCTAAAGCACGGAGTCTATGCCTGCCATTATCCTGAAACTGTACATTCCCCCTGCTAGAATGTAAATATCATAAGCCTAAGATCGTTGCTTTAAGCCTAAGTGTTGAGAATGTGCCTGGCATTCTGCATCATACATGTATGCATGTGTATTTAATGTGAATGAAAGGAATGTCTTGGGGGTGGGACTCAGATATCTACCTGACATATTATTTGTAACTCATTATCCTAGTCTGTGGCTTGTCTTTTTGTTTCTTAAGAACTTTGTTTTAAAAGCAGTGCTCTTCATTTTGATGAAATAAAATGAATCAGGCTTAAAAATAGATCATGCTTATAGTGTCATTGCTAAGGAATCCTTGCTTAACCCAAGGTCACAAAGAATTTTCTACCTGTGTTTCTTCCTAGAATTTTATATTTTCCTGGTAAGTTTATGATACTTTTCTCTCTATATGTGCATGTTCATGCATGTGGGGTTCATGTTCATGTATGTGTACAAATATGCTGAGGCCAGCGCAGTCTTGAGTGTCATCCTCAGAATGCTGTCCACCTCCTCTGAGACAGAGTCTCTCAATGCCTGGAGCTCACCAATTAGGCTAAGACTGTATGGCAAGTGAGTCTTGGTGGTTTTCCTGTCTCCCCATACCCAGCACTGGATTACAAACATGCACCGCTATATCCACCTTTCTTTGTAGGTTCTGAGGATTGAACTCAGGTTCTCATGCTTGTTGAGTAGGTTCTTTATTGGTTGAGCCATCTTCTGAGCCCTTGAAATCTAAACCAATGTATTCCTTTTGCACCTAGAGAGTTGTTTTAGAACTGCTTTGTTTGAGTTGGCTTTGTGAAGTAACTGGCATGTCATCTGAACAAGTGAATGTAGAGGAAATAGTAGTTGTAAAATCACTGTGTGTATGGGGGGGACACAGCTGAGAATGTGACAACACAGTTGGATGAGTTTTGTGACTAGCTAGAGTGTTAGAAACTAGTATTGGGATTTAAGACTTCAGGGGAGGCAAAGTCTAGACTACAGAGTGGCTGGCACACTCTGGAATTTTCCCAGAGTGTAAGAGCTAGAAGGGCCCTTGGGGGTTATCAAATTACTCATCATTTTACAGATGTCTAGAAAGTTTCAAAGTCTTGTCCTTTGGTTTCAGTTTTTAGTTACTGCTGTGTATTCTTAATTTGTTAACCAGGATGACTTAAGTGCCAAGTGAAAGATTTAATAACAACAGTGACAAAAGTAATTGGCTCTCCCAGAGAAGGTGGTCCAGAATCTATCGTGTACAGGATCGATCTCTAACCTACTGATTCGCAATATATCCACACCATCTTGGAGAGAGAACTCAGATGGCTCATGTCCTGTTGGAGCTGACATTTCTGATAATTTTCTATGACAGAATTGGGGAAGGTATTTTCATCAAACATGTGAAAAACCCAAAGCTGAGAGCAGAGGCTACGTGTTGAATGAACGTCAGGCTCTGAGAAGACACCAGCAACATTGACTTTTTAGTACATTCAGAGAGAAGTCATTGAATAGGGCTCAGTGTTGTTTTCCATTTACCATGCTGAACACATCACGGAGGGGAAATGTTGGACTAAGAAAAAGCCCATATGAGGAAACAATAGTATAATTGTATCTTGATGAGGAAGCCGAAGTCTTGGTCTAGCACTTGGCTTGGATCAGACAAGCATTTCATCCTGGAGAGTAGGCTGTCAGACAGCAACTTTGAAATTGGATTGTGTTTCAAACATGTCCAACTTTTTGACATTGTAACCCAACATCCATGAAGTTCATACTTGAGAAATACACAATCAAGTTACAAAGATGTCACAAAATATTTAATATTTTAAGCAAGTTTGTAGTTTTGTGTTGGGCCTTATTTATATCTGTCCTCAGCAGCATGCATGCCATCACAGGTTAGACACACCTTATAAACTCAAAACTTGACTCTTCCTTGAGGGTGGCTGTGTGAACTTTGGAAAATAACCTAGCATATAACTTACTTTATTCATTTAATAGGAAGCATAATAATATCATGGCTAGTTGTAAAGTGTACGTGAGTTAAAGTGAAAATGTTTATGGGAATTAGCTATAGTAATTTGTTTGCCATTGGCTGAACACTAAATTGTATGGGACATTTTGATGCAAAGTTAATTCCAAAGTTAATTCCAGATCAATGATGGGCTCAGAGTCATGCCATGAAATTGGCTGGAAGAGCTGGTGGGAAGTGGTGGTTAAAACTGAAGAATAGAGAAGAATAGAGATACACATGGAAGAGGACCCAGGCTGGTCTGAGGTGGAAGCAGTATATGTTTACTTGAAGATGAATTTCATCTCACTCCAACAGTCATGTTCTTTAGATATTGAATGGACAGTTCCATGTGCTAGGTTTCTACTGCTATAGACATTTAAGAATAGGCAGATGTAATCCAATTCTTGAATAAGCGGTTGAAGTAAATGTCTTTAAAGTTATTTGGAGGACTTGGGAGATGGTTCAATTGGTAATGTGCTTGCCACACAAGGACTGGGGCAAGAGTTTAGCTCCACAGTGCTGGGAACGAAGAGGATCCTTGGAGTTCATTGTTCAGCCAATTTACTCAAATTAGTGAGTTTAAGATTCAGTGAGAGACCCTGTCTTAAAATATAGAGAACTATTGGAGAAGATGCCCAACTTCAGCCTCCTTCTTCTACACACACACACACACACACACACACACACACACACACACACACACACAAACACACACACAGAGAGAGAGAGAGACAGAGAGAGAGAGAGAGAGACAGAGACAGAGACAGAGAGAGAATAAATAGTAAATAAATTTTAAATTCTATTATTTCCTTATGAGGAAGACACCCAATGTCAATTGTTGACCTCCATTCACACACATGTTCATGCACATATGCACAGTTATGAAATATAAATATATTCAAAAGTAATGTGAATTGCAGTGATTATATACCCCTATGTAGTTAATCTTTGAATCCTTGGGCCTTGCCTTTTAAAGTAATTTCAACAGTGTTTATGTCTTCCCAATTCTAAAAGGTTAAGTAAAAAGTGCTCATTAAATACATAGCCTGGAGGAGAAAATCAATTTTATATTTTTACTATTTTACAAAGAAAAAAAGCACTATTTTAAGACAAGTTATTTTTATAACACTATATTTAATTGGCAAATGGATAATGGAGCCAAGAATCTGCAAAACTCATGTATTTAATAAACTGGGATAATTTCTTGGAACTCAAAACATTTATTACATATGCCCAAGAATGCTGTTGATAATTATATCATTGCTTAGGTACAGAGATAATTCTCATGAATTATTCGAAGGTTTATAAAAAACACAACACATACACAATCAGTCTCTGTGTGTGCATGTGCATATCGGATCTATGCATGTCTGTGCAGAGACCAAAAGTTGGTGCCAATTGTCTTCCTCTATTACTATCCACCTTTTATTTTGAGACAGGATCTCCTCACTGAATCTGGAGCTCGCTGATTGGGTGGAATGGCTTGGGAACAAGCTTTGGGGATCTACTCATTTCTGCTCAGCCAGCGCTGGCATCACAGATATTTATCTTCACGCCTTGCTTTAATGTGGGTCCCAAGGATCTGAACTAGATCCTCATGTTTGCCCAGAAAGCACTTTAAATGAGTCACCTCCCTAGCCTATCATCTTGACAAGCATTGGACATCTCTCTCAAGATTTCCTAACATGTTAATCCTGAAACTCCTGGGATGAGGTAGGAAATTAATTCTGGGATTGGGAAAGGGAAGCAAGCTGTGTCCCTGTGGGAACTGGCAGATGCCCCTTTCCTTTTCCTGGTCCTTCTTTGGGAGAATGTACCATGGCCCCTGTCCATATCCAGTTTGCTTTTCCAGCCAACAACATTAGCATGTTTTTGTCCAGTTGGGCCAATGAGACTTAATTGCCTGCTAATTTTATATTGGATTGAATTCATTTCAAGACCAAATTAATTAAAACAGACGAAGCTTCCTTTATCTATTTTTCATGAGTTTGCTAGAACAGAAGAGAGTACATTAATTGGGTTGAAGATAACACATTGGTTTAATGAAGTTCTTTTAGGTGTCTGTTAAAGTGAATTTGAGGAGTCCAATGTGATTTCTCTGATTTGTGGCTGTAAGCTTCTTAAGGGTTTGCTTTGGTAAATACTTCTCTGTCTGTCTATCTGCCTGTCTGTCCATCTGTCTGTCAATCAATTCATCTATCTACTCACATACTTACATACCTATCTCTAAAAGGCTGCTTTAAGTATCTCAGGTTTCAGAATGTCAGAGGTTGGTATGGGATTGGATTGGAGAGCAGGCATAGATTTATATGCGCAAGAGGAATGCCTCTGCTGTTTAGCTGGTCACTCTATGCTTTAATATTTAATTTATATGTTTGTGGTTGTTTGAATAGGAATGTCCCCCATAGAATTATGTGTTTGAATGCTTGACCCATAGTGGCACTATGAGGAGGTGTGGCCTTGTTGGAGGAAATGTGTCACTGTGGAGGCAAGCTTTGAGGTTCTATATGCTCAAGCCATGCTCATTGTTAGACACAGTCTCCTTCCGATGCCTGCAGATCAAGATGTAGAACTCTCAACTCCTTCTCCATCATCATGACTGCCTAAAAGTTGCCATGATAATAAACCAAAAGTCTAAAACTATATACCAGTCCCAAATAAATGTTTTCCTTTATAAGAGTTGTCATGGTCACGGTGTCTCTTCATAGCAATAGAAATTCTAATTAAGACAGTATTTATAACATATCTAAAAACCAAGTTTCTGTACATGTGTGTATTATGTGGTGAATCCATTCTTCCCTGCACTCCTCACTTCTTTTCTCAACTCTTTACCCTGACATCATTGGCCTTTCCCCTTAAACAGGTTTACTAGTACTTCTATGTCTTGTATATATACATAATCTTATGTATGCATGTTTGATAAATCTGGGAAACATAAATGAGAGAAGACATATAACATTTACATTTTGGGGAGTATATTAATTTTCTTAATATGATTATCTTCAGTAACATGCCTTTTGTTTTATGCAAATGGTGACTTTGTGTTTTATGGTTGAAAAAATTTTCTGTGTGTATGTGCCAAAGACAAAATAATGAAGGTAAATAGCTTGTAGGAATAGCTAAGATAATGGTAAAGGAAAGCAAGAAGGGTTCAGTGCTCTTACGAAGGAGAAGGTTTGATAACAATTCCCCATCTTATTGTTATTTTTCTCAAGTGTGATTCTTGACTTTGTGTAGCATGCAGTAAGTGCTGACAGGTATGGACTTAATCACAGCTGCATTCTAACGACTATCTGATCTCTAAGGAGGGACATTCTATCCCATTGAAATGCCTATGTAAGAAATTTACCCAGAGGTAGACTTCTGAAGTCTGATGTGTGTGTGTGTGTGTGTGTGTGTGTGTGTGTGTGTTCATGCATGCACGTAGGCATATGTACATATGTATGTAGGACAGAAGTTGCCATCTGCTGTCTTTCTCCATTGCTTTGCTACATTTTATTTTTGAGAAAAGCTTTCTCACTATGCCTGAGCTTAATGTGTCAGTTAGCCAGACTAGATAGCGAGCCTGCATATCTTCCTGTTTCATTCCCCTAGTGCTAGAATTACAGTTACATGTTGTCACACCCAGCTTTTTATATTGGTATTGAGGCTCTGAACTCTGAGTCTCATGCTTGCTTAAAAAGCACTTTCCTCGCTGAGCCATCTCCTCAGCCCCAAAGTGAGATTTTTAATGGCACTGAAGTAACAGGGTTGTAGTATGAGGTGCTGGATGTATACTGTGTAATGAGGATGATATGGGATAGATATTGAAGACAGCATTAGATTTCTGTAAATAGATCTCTTTATTATCATAACTTTGTTATTTTTCACTGATGATACAGCAAAAGATTTTTCCCAGGTAATCCATCTCTCTCCTGGGAGGAACTCACACAGCACAGTTGCCAGGATTGGAGTGAGAGTCATGATCCATTCTAGCTAACTGTGTGGAGAAAACAATCAGCCTTGAGCTGGCTCACAGACAATGTGAGAACGCTGGCTAGCTGTCAACATAAGATTGGGCATGCAGAGGTTTTACCTTTGGAAAGATTACAGTCTTATCGGAGAATCTTTTGGAGTGGTGGCAGGAGAGGAGATATGGCTAAAGGCTTATCATGTACACAGAATGGATACTAACTAGCTGCCTTCCAGAAGGAAGGCCAGGACTGTTGACACCCGCACAGGCTCTGAAGAAGGATCCTTGTTTCAAATATCCTGCTTCCCTGTGCATAATTAGTAACTTGTGCTTTAAACAATGCCCTCAGATGCTGGGCAGTGGTGGCACACACTTTTAATTCCAGCACTTGGGAGGCAGAGGTAGGTGGATCTCTATGAGTTTGAGGCTATCCTGTTCTACAAGAGCTATTCTAGGACATCTAGGGCTGTTACACAGAGAAACACCATCTCGAAAAACCAAAACCAACAAACTGAGCAAACAAAAAACAAACAAAACCCAAAACCACTACCAATAAAAACAAACAAAAAACAACACCCACAGATAAAAGGAAGATAAATCAATAGTTTTCTGCATCTAGTAGGGGCCTAATCATATTAAATCTATTTCTCCTTAATATTGTTGAAAGATTGAATTATTTTTGTCTGTCAGCCTTTTATTGAAGATGAAAAACTTGGTGTCTATGGAGGAGGAGTCACCTATTGAAGACAACCTGTGCAGGATCCCAACTTGATGCGGAACCCTGAAGTTCACAGTAGGGCAAAAGCAAGGATGACATTGAGGTGTAATGGGCAAGGACCAGAAGATGGAAATGTAGGTGTGTTTACTGGAGGGAGAAGATAGTGCTGTCTCTTTTGAGGAGGTATTTTTGGCTATTTTCTGGGGAGCTGAGAATCTTTAGGAAGGTAGGCATCTACTTGGTAAGCCATGAGCCATGGGGAAGGACCTTGCTCTATAGGGTGATTTTGAAGGCACACATCTTACTCCACATTTGCTGAATGCACTCAGTTGATATACAAGAACTGAGAGGTGGGAAGGTATGGTAGACAGAAATGAAGGAGATGAGAACTACAAACCCCTCATTAAGCATGCGCCAGGGAGGAAGTTCATAGGAGGAGACAACAGCTGAGTATAGAGGTAATAAGGAGCTGTTCAGTGAGTCTCCCTCTCTAGGTCAGAAATGTTTTCAGATTCACCTAATCTGCATCATCTCGTGACAATTGATGAGGTGTCACAGGCTGCCTCAGCCTAGAGATAGGAGATGGAGGCATATTACCAAGGTGGTAATATGTGGACAATTTTTCTATTGATAAGAAGTTGATTTCCTTCAGTCAGTAGTAAAGTGGACACTTCAAATAAACAAAATCAGGCACCAAATATTAGACTCAGGCCACTTCTGTGCACAAGTTACAAAACAGAACAAACAAATGACACATTGCAATGAAAAGCTTCTCTTGAGAAGTGCAAGGCAAAGAAGGAACAGTTGCTGCTGGCAATGATTTACAGATTCCAGAGAGCATCAACCTCTCTAGGTTTCAATTTCTGCAACTATAAAATTGAGATGAAAATGTTTATTTGCTAGGATTACTTGAGAAAGTGAGAATCAACTCTTTAACATGCAACCTAGCACACAGCATGGCTCAGCAAAATCACCCTTGATGATAATATTTATTGGGTGTGTACCATGAACCATTTATACCCTGAGCCTGTGACCAAGGCATGGGAGGCTCTGGGTTTTACAGAGCTTCCGTTTTAAGTAGGAATTGAGATAGAGACTGAGAAAGGTACAGAGAGCTAGAGACAGAGAGAAATAAGAGATAAAAAGATAGAGATAGAGAGATGATAGGGAGATAGAGATATAGAGATAGAAATGGGTAAGTCCATGATCAATGGGAAGCCAGGGATGATGCCAGGCAAGGATGTAGCTTGATCCCATTTGCATTTTCATAAGGTCTTTCTGAGTGTTGTATACAGATTGAATGGGAGAGGAGGCTATGCCAATTGTTTACCAGGACAGACATGCTTTCTTTCTCACCCTCCTTGTTTCTTACACCATGATCTCTTAAGTCTTATCATCAAAAAGTGTGGTTTCCTTCCTCACAGCTTGGATCTATGCTGGAGTTTTTATTTGCCTTCTTTGATGGAGTGTAGTAGAGTTCTCTCAAACTCAGGTATCAAAAGACCCTGATATTTTTTTGGACATTAATGCATGTGAATGTACTTGGGTTGATCTGCTGAAACAGAAAAGTCAGATGAACTAGAGAGGAAATGTCCTAGCGGAGGCCAACAGGAAGCAGCCAGTCCCCAACCAGTCCCTAGACAAACCCAACAGCATACTACAGACACAGAATAGAGTCCAGGAAAGACAGAAGAACCACACATAGATGAATTCAGTTCAATATTTTGGGGGCATGAAAGTGAATATTTATTTATTTTCAAACTATACATTTTCTCTGCCACCTTCCTCCCTTCCCTTTCCACTTCTACCCTCTCCTGTGATATCCACACTCTCAGTTTACTTAGGAGATTTTGTCTTTTTCTCTTTCCTATATAGATGCATATATGTCTCTCTTAGGGTCCTCTTTGTTTCCTAGGTTCTCTGGGGTTGTGACTGTAGGATAGTTTTTCTTTGTTTTATATCTAAAAGTCACTTATGAATGAGTACATATTATATTTATCTTTCTGGGTCTGGGTAACCTCACTTAATATGTTTTTTTCTAGATTCATCTATTTGCCTGCTTGTAATCAGAAGTTTCTGTAGTTCCTAGTCCCTCATCCCTTCAGTCCCAAAGAAACACACAGAGGCTTATATTAATTATAAACTGTTTGGCCTATTAGCTCAGGCTTATTATTACCTAGCTCTTACAAATCAATTAATCCATAATTCTTATCTATGTTTAGCCACGTGACTTGGTACCTTTTCTCAGTGCAGCATTTTCATCTTGATTTCTGGGTGGTGACTGCAGACTGAGACTTTCCTCTTCCCAGAATTCTCTTAGTCTGGTTACCCCACCTACACTTCCTGACTGACTACTGGCCAATCAACACCTTATTAAACCAATATGAGTTACAAATTTTTACAATGTACAAAAGCATTTCTAACAGCACCTACAAATTTCAAGATGTCATTACTTTTTATCACTGTGTAGTACTCCATTTTGTAACTACCACATTTTTTTTTTTTTATCGTTTGGTTTTGGGGCATCTAGGCTGTTTGTAGGTTCTGGCTATTATGAATAATGCTGCTATAAACATAGTTGCCAGATCAGTTTTTTTTTGACCCAAAATATCATGGGCCACACAATTAGTTTTTTTTTCTAAACTAGCAAGTTTTGGGTAGTTTGGTGCATAACAAGAGTCAACAAAAGCAGAAGCCAACTGATGCTGAAGTTTTTCAGGCTAAAGATGATGGTGACCTGGGTCAACATTGCTACAACACATGGTAACTGGAATTTATGCATGTTAAGGTTGGACAGAAACTGGTCATAGACTCTGGAAGTGAGAGGAAAAGAACAAGAAGGTGTTGCAGATGAAGAGGACAGTAGCCAATGGTATTGTATGGTCTCAGGATGAGGAATATGGACTGCTAGTTACAGAAGATGTAGTAATTTGTTGATTAGAGATACAAGCCAAGAAAAACGTAATTCAATATTAAACATCTCCACTGAGTACTATTTGATGGAGTCTAGGAATGATAACATTGGTGGTTAATATATTTACAGTGTATTTCATATAATAGTGATTGTGAGAAGAAGCTTGCAATGTACTAATTTAACAGTTTGTCAACTTTCATTATGGTTGTGAAGTGGACATTGTTATTAAATTTATTTAATTGACAAGAAAACAGCAAAAAAGTGAAACAATTTTTTAATGTCAGATAATAAATGAATTACAAAATGAGAGAATCTCACTTCAGACTCAGACTATTAACAAAAAACAAACAAACAAACAAACAAACAAACAAACAAACAAACAAACCAAAAGGTGAGGCCAACAAGGGCTCAAGAATGCGCATTGTAATATAGGGATGGAACAGGCAGCTATTGCCTGCAACTTGGCTCATGCTGTGATGCAGGACTTGTCTGTGAGCTTCTGTGAGTAAATTTTGCAGAATAAGGTCTCCTGGTGCAGGAGTGTGAAGCTATCCAGACCACAGGTAAAGTATGTCTGTGTCGCCATAAAACTGTATCTACAGAGACAAATGGTAGCCTTATTTGGTCTGCAGACCAGTTTGTTGATATGGATTTGAAATGAGTAGAAGATACTTATACTTGGGCTACAGAAAACAAATAAGACCTGAAAGTCTCATCTAAATTTTGCATTAAAAAGGGAGCCCTGACTGCTCTTTGGACTGGAGAGGGAGGGAGAGGGGTGTGGAGGGAGGAGGAGGTAAATGGGAGGAGGTGGAAATCTTTAATAAAAAAAGCAAGATATAGAGGAGTTGGAAGGAGAATATACATAAAAGGGAGCCAAGCAAAAATCTTAGCACATGTCAGGACACAGAGGGGACCAGAAACTACAACAGGAAGGGTAACATTGGAGCACTGAAAATTGCAGGAGGAAAAAAGGACTTAGTTCTCAACATCTTTGGAAATTGGAGAGGTTTGCCGTGTCATTCACCAAGAGACTTATGTATTCCAGTTTGCCCTCTCTCTCTCTGTCTCTCTGTCTCTCTCTGTCTCTCTTTCTCTCTCTCTCTCTCTCTCTCTCTCTCTCTCTCTCTCTCTCTCTCTCTCTGTGTGTGTGTGTGTGTGTTCATATATTATTTTTATGTGCAGGTACATGAGTGTATGTATGCATGTGTGTGTGTATGTGCGTTCATGCAGGCCAGAAGTCAATCTTAGGTATTATCTGTCTTATTCTTGAGACAGGGTCTCACTCTGAAACTCACCAAGTGTAGGCCAATATTTCTATATGGTATGGCAGCCAGGCTCTGAAGCCATAGGGCCCACCTGAGGTGATCACGTAGCCCTGCAAACTGCCACTGTTACTGTCCTAACAAAAGGTCAGGATGTTGTTGCTCCTTTCTTTGTAATTTGGAGGATGCCTTATAGATGTGCTGATTCAAGCCTGCGTGGCAGCTAACACACACAGCAGACAGGTAGATGCGGACATGACAAAATGCCATTCACAGAATGCTGGTGTATTTCCCACTCAGTTTATGTTTTGGTATAAAAGCTGTTTGGAGAATAAATGAGAGAAATTCTTCAGGATGTGAACTCAGGACTTCATGGGGGATCACTAAGAATCTCCCTCTCGATAAAGTCATGTGAGTTGTGTCTTTATTCCCGTGCCTCTACACCCATCCAGAGAGAGCTTATGTTGGGGTCTGGTCGAGACAAATAATTTATGGTTCAGGCTAGGACTGGACCTCGACAACCAAGTGGACTAGATTGCCTGGCCAGTGAGTGCAGGGGTTCTAATTCTGTCTCCCTAAAGCTGGTAGGATGCCGCTACATATACCTGGTTTTAAAAAATTATTGTTATTATTAATTTATTACATATATATTATTTATGAGAGAGAGGAGTTGACAGAAAGAGAGACAGACAGAGAGAGGGAGATTGTTGTTGTTGTGTGTGTAAGTTAGATGACAACTATTGGGAGTTTGTTGTTTCACTCATTGTGGGTTCTGGGGATTGAACTTGGGCCACCATGTTTGTATGCCAAGTACTTAGTTATCTTTCTAGCCCCCAACTTGCCTTTCTTAGAAAATACTTACAACAGCAACACATTCTGCACTATGGACATCAATATGATTGTGTTTAGAAAATCCAGGTTCCACATAGAAACAGTCAATAAGATAGAGTTTGAAGAGAAATATGGAACAAGTGAGGGAGAAGGCTCTGTTGGTATCTGACAGGAGATGGTACCCGTGGGCACCTAGTGCGCCTCAAAATATACAACTCATTATACTCAAGAATCTCAAACCTACCCAGAATTTCCAGGAGTGTGAAGCCTATATATGTATATCTGTTTCTCTTTTTCACCCTTCCTCTCCCCACTTTCTGTGTTTGAAGCAGGATCCTATACAGTCCAAGCTGGCTTTAAATTTGCAATGGATTTGAACTTCTGATATTCCTGTCTCTAGCTTCCAAATTCTAGGATTATAGACATTTGTCACCATGCCTTATTTGTTACTTTAAGTTTTATTGCAGTAAAGTGTAAAGAATTAACTGGAAAGAATCAACCTATTTAGTATGAACGTCTGAATTCTTCACTATGGTTCAAATACTGGAACACAAGCCTCATGCGGGTGTGCACACCTGTCATCCTAGCACTCCGGAGGTCAAGAGGAGAGAATCATCATGAGCTTGAGGCCAGAGTGTGTCACATCATGAGACCCTGCTACAAACAAAACAAGCAAGGCAAGGCAAAGCAAGAGAACAGTTTGCTGGCTTCACGTTCTCCCTGGTTTCCTCTCCTAGTGATGCCTGTGTGCCCCAGCGCTGCCCACAACTGAACTACTTTCTGACCCTACACTTTCTTTCTCACAGGTGAAGTTTTCAGTAGCACCCTGGTTGATTTTCATTCACAGCAAAGTTTAAGAGCTGCAGTTTTCTAATCCACATCCAAGCAATTGAGAGACCTATTTAACCTGCAAGAACTTCACTGCAGGGCCGCTCAGATTCAAATTGCCATTCCTCCACGGAACAAAGTACCCCAATTTCCTGTATTAAGATTTGTGGGGAGGGTTCTGAAATATATGTGTGCCAAATACACAGTAAGACATTTTTATAAATGACGTGCGTGCTCTAAAAGAGCACTGGTAAATAAATGCTTATCTTTCATTCTTCCTGACACATGAGCTGTGGTCTACATTGTCAGCTATATTAAAGGTTATGGGAGTTCTCCGTTTCTCACTCCATACATGCATCAGGTTCTATAAAGATGCCCCCTTTTAAAGCTAAATTTATGTAAAGCTTTTCAACATATTTACATTATACAAACCATTAAATATTCATAACAGTTGAGCTATGGAATCAGTCTAGGTGTTTACTGAGAGATGAACAGATAAAGATAATGTGGTGTATATACATTGTCTTAGTCCGCATTCTTTCCCTTGAAGAGACACCAGGACCATGGCAACTGTTAAAAAAGAAAACATTTAATTTGGGCTTATGTTTGAGAAGTTAACTTCATTATCATCAAGGCAGACAAATATAGTGATGGAGAAGTAGCTGAAGTTCTACATCTGAATCTCCGGGCAGGGGAGAGAGAGAGAGAGAGAGAGAGAGAGAGAGAGAGAGAGAGAGAGAGAGAGAGAGAGAGAGAGACTCTGGGCTTAAAATGGGCTTTTTGAAACCTCAAAGTGAGCCCCTAGTGACGTATTTTCTTCAACAAGGCCGTACCTCCTACTCCTTTCAAATACTACTACTCCCTGGTGACTAAGTACTCAAATCTATGAGCATATGGGGACTATTCTCAACCAAACCACCACATCATGATGGAGTTTTATTCAACCATGAAGGAGAATGAAATAATGTCATTTCCAGGAAAATAGATGGAACTAGAGATCATCATGTTAAGTGAAACAACCAAACTCAAGATGAGAAATGTCACAGTGGATCCTAGATGTGTGTGTGTGTGTGTGTGTGTGTGTGTGTGTGTGTGTGTGTGTGTGTAGGAAATTAAAGGAAAGGGGTGATTTGGGAAAGGGAAGGGGACTTGAGAGAGGAGGGAGAAAGGAGAAGACTCAGGATGGTGAACATATGGTATAGGTGACTGGGAAAACATTTATGAAACCTATCACTAATTTCAATTGAATGTGCTGGTAAAATTTTTGAACATGCAAAGTTTTAAAGAAAATAAATTTCCTTCATTTCTTTAGCTCCCATTGTAGGCAAATTATACATTCATATACAAAGTGATAAGATACTATATACTTTTTGTGTGTCCTTTTGTTTCTTTTTAAGAAAAGCTAACAAGTGGTTAGTGAATTTGCTAAATAATTTCATATTTTACAGTTTTCCCTTGATGTTTGTAGCAAATTAAGAAATTAGTCTGAAAACTTAGACTATAGTTCATTTTGTCTGTTGGGTTAAATACATCAAATATACCTTTGCAGGCCATTTCTAAGGAGACTATAAAGAATCTCTGGGGTCAAAAAGAAGAGGTAACCAAAAACTATGGAGAGACAATCCTTTTTTAAAGTTAAGGATATTGGATTTTAATAACTGTGTGAAGATAAAATACATACCCTTTTCTTTTTGAGAAAGTTAACTGGAAATGAAATAGTTTCTAATTCTATGATCTTCAAGTGTTTATGTCTTTAGTACAAATCTGTGTGAGGAAATTGTGCTTATCTGTGTAAGGTGATATCTTAATTTTAGGTTCTGCTATTGGGACAACATACCTGGACAAAATCAACTTAGCAAAAGGATTTATTAAGCTTATAACTACAGGTCACAGTCCATCATTGTGAGGAAGTCAAGGCAGGAGCTTGCACATCCATGGAAAAGAATTTGTGTATGAGTGTTTTGCCTACATATATTTAAGTGCACTGTGTGCACGCCTGCTGCCTGTGAAAGCCAGGAGAGGGCTCTGATTCTCCAAAATATTTGAGATGGTTGTGAGCCACTGTGTGTGTGCTAAAAACCAATCCTGGTTACTCTGCAAGAGCAGCAAGCACTCTTTAAAAAATATATATAACATCTATTTTTGATAAATTACTTAATATGTAATATATATATATATCACAAAAGAATATAGGCTGTAGACTCAAGCACAGCAAGATTATTGTAACACATACAAAAAATTTTAAGCAATTAACCTTAGTTTTTATTGACTTTTGTATCATTTTTATCATTTTGTCTTACACTGAGTGGTACCTGTGCTCCATTTAACACTGGCTCCATTTAACAAGATAAAAAGAAGAAACTATAATAGCAACTCTCTTATTTCTTGAAACTTTATTATTATGTTATAAACCCAATTTTGTGACTTTACAGTTGAGTACATATTTAAATAACATAAAATATGTTAACAATATATTCAAAGATATCAGAGTTATATATTAGTTATGTATTTATCCATTTCCTGCTATAAGGATAGCCAGAGGAATTAAAATAACCAGTATCTAATGTTTTATACATGTGTACAAAGCTAACATTCACTGTCAGAAAATGCCAGGCAAAGTTCTGGATACTGACTTTGACTTGCCAGGGTTCTTGCCAGCTCCTCACTGCTGGCATCCTAGAGGAAGGAGTCCTTCATATTAGGCCTTTGGGGTAGTCTAGAAACCCAAATAAGTGCCCCAAGTTTAAAGAAAGAGAGTCTCATCTTTGTTTAAAGTTTAAAGTTTCATCTTTTCCTGGGCAAATTTTAAAGTCTCATCTTTTCTTGCAAATTTGGTGCCAGTGCTTATAGTATTAAGGAATGAAGGATCTTAGCTTTTTGGCTTATGTTATTGCCTTGGTGCCTCTGGCTATTACATTTTTTTTCCTTTTCCTTTTTCTTATTTTTTAATTTTTTCACTTGATTTTTATTGAACTGTACATTTTTCTCTGCTGCCCCCTGCTTCTCCTCTCCCTACTTCAATACTCCCCTAAGGTTCCCATGCTCCCAATTTACTGAGAAGATCTAATCTACTTTTTATGTAGATTAGATCTATGTAAGTCTCTCAGTGTCCTCATTGTTGTCTAAGTTCTTTGGGGTTGTGATTTGTAGGCTGTTCTTTTTTTTTTTTTTGCTTTCCTCAAGATCCAGTAATACCACTTTTGGGTATCTATGCAAAGGATGCTCAATTGTGCCACAAGGACATGTGCTCAACTATGTTCACAGCAGCATTGCTTGTCATAGCCAAAACCGGAAACAATCTAAATACCCCCGACCAAAGAATGGATAAAAAAAATGTGGTATGTTTACACAATGGAGTACTACATAGCAGAAAAAAATAATGATGTCTTGAATTTTGCAGGAAAATGGATGGAGCTAAAAAACATTATTTTGACTGATGTAACCCAGACACAGAAAGACAATTATCACATGTACTCACTCATAAGTGGATTATTTCATTTTTTAAATTTAAATTTTATTTTTTAGAAAACAATCTTGTTTATTTTACATACCAATCCCAGTTCCCATTTTCTCCTCTTCTCCTGCTCTTCCCACCTTTCCCCCACCCCATGCCCAGTCCATTTCTCAGAGAGGGTGAAGCCTTTCATGGGGAGTCAACAAAGTCTGTCATATCACTTGAGGCAGGGCCAAGTCCTCCTCCCTGTATCTAGACTTAGGAAGGTATCCCTCCATAGGGAATGGGCTCTAAAAAGCCAGTTCATGCATTAGGGATAATGCATGGCCAATGGCCCCACAAACTGCCTATGTCACTCACATTCAGAGGACCTAGTTAAGTTATAAAGAGTTTCCCCAGCTGTCAGTCCAGAGTCAGCGAGCTTCCACTAGCTTTGGTCAGGTGATAAGTTTCCCCATCATGATCTTGACCCCTTTGCTCATATTATTGTTCCTCCTGCTGTATGACTGGACTTCAGGAGCTCAGGTTTCTCACTAATCCCAGAATAGTTCCCTCTATAAAGATATCTCTTTCCTTGCTTTTCCTCTCTGTCCTTCCTCCAACTTGACCAATCCCTCATGTTCTCCTCCTCTTCTTCTTATCCCCTCCCCGCTTTCCTTTCACTCACCCCTTTCCCCACTCTCTTTACTCAGGAGATCTTATCTATCTCCCCTTCCTGGGGCATCCATGTATGTCTCTCCTAGGGTCCTCCTTGTTTTCTGGCCTCTCTGGGGTTGTGGACTGTGGGCTTGTTGTCCTTTACTTTATGTCTAATACCCACTGCTTAGTGAGTACATACTGTGTTTGCATCTCACCAGCTCTCTTATATCATATGTTGTCTGTTTAAAGAGAATGTTCCGCTGTTTTCCCAGTTTGGAAAGTACTTTCTTGACAATGTACATTGAGATGGACCTATAACTTCTGTAACCTTTGATTTGGTTAATTATAGTTTTGTAATTTTCTTTCTTTCTTTGTGTATGTTGTCTATATGATAAAAAGAGGTATTTTTAAAGTTAAAGTTGTAGAATATTTGAAAAGAATGAATTTTTCTAAACATGTAAAACATTATCATAGATGAAAAAATATTTGAACTAATCATCAGATCAGGCTCAACTAGAAAGAAAATTGATAATCTGGAGCTACCACTGAGGAAATTATTTAGATTAAAATGTACAAGAGAAATAAAAGATGTTTGATTGACTATGATGAACTCCAAAAGAATAAAAAGGTTAACATATAGCTAATATGAAAGAACAGAGCCGAAACCAAAAGCAGTATTCAAAGAGTTCATAATTGGGACTTTACTTCAATTTGTGAAAGACACAAGATCAATTTTGATGATTATAATAAATATTGAGTATGAAGACTTAATAAAAACTATGCTAAGTAATATTATATTGGCAATACAATAGGAAGAGAGGTGTATAGGAAACTGCCAGTTCTGTATTTTCATCAGGAATGTTTAAGAGGTCTTGTTTTTTGAAATTATCACCAGACGACCCACCCACCCACACCCCCCCCCGCACGGGGACACACACACACAAAGATATATGCTGATATATATATATATGCTAAAAGATATATGCTGATATCTATGGTTTTGAATTGCCTTCTTGGTTGAAATACTGAATATTTTTGGTGAGATGTTTATTTTGGTCTTTTTCATATTTTTGAATTATATTTTTTTGTCAGAAAATTAAGCAGCTTTATGCTTAATGTTTCTATGGTTATGGTTATGGTTCTACCATATGGTTCTATGGTTTATGGTTCATAGCTTCTATGGTTTTGAATTGCCTTCTTGGTTGAAATACTGAATATTTTTGGTGAGATGTTTATTTTGGTCTTTTTCATATTTTTGAATTATATTTTTTTGTCAGAAAATTAAGCAGCTTTATGCTTAATGTTTCTATGGTTATGGTTATGGTTCTACCATATGGTTCTATGGTTTATGGTTCACAGCTTCTATGGTTTTGAATTGCCTTCTTGGTTGAAATACTGAATATTTTTGGTGAGATGTTTATTTTGGTCTTTTTCATATTTTTGAATTATATTTTTTTGTCAGAAAATTAAGCAGCTTTATGCTTAATGGTTCTATGGTTATGGTTATGGTTCTACCATATGGTTCTATGGTTTATGGTTCATAGCTTCTATGGTTTTGAATTGCCTTCTTGGTTGAAATACTGAATATTTTTGGTGAGATGTTTATTTTGGTCTTTTTCATATTTTTGAATTATATTTTTTTGTCAGAAAATTAAGCAGCTTTAAGAGTTCTTATGTGTTCATCATCAACATTCTCATCACAGCTTTGATTTGTAAACACTTTGGTCCATTCTACCCCTGTAGGACATCTTGTATTTTTCATTAATGTCTTTTGCAAAATAATGTTTTCTAATCTAATTGTATATCAGAACTATAAAATGCATATATTTAATAATTTTGCAGCTCATGTTTTGATGTCATATTTAAGAATCTTTGCTGCAATTTGTTCAACTATGTTCATAGCAGCACTATTTGTAATAGCCAGAACCTGGAAACAACCTAGGTGCCCCTCAATAGAAGAATGGTTAAAGATGGTGTGGAACATACATACATTAGAGTTTTACTCAGTGGTAAAAAACAATGACATCTTGAATTTTGCATGCAAATGGATGGAAAAAGAAAACTCTTTACTGAGTGAGGTAACCCAGACACAAAAAGAGGAATATGGTATGTACTCACTCCTAAGTGGATTCTAGCCATAATTAAAGATCTTTGAGTCTATTATTTGTGATCCTAGAGAAGCTAAATAAGAATGTGAACCTGAAGAAAATTATGTAGCTATCCTCCTGAATATTGGAAGTAGACAAGAGTGCCAGGCAATCTTGGGAGCATGGGGGTGGAGGGGTGGACGGAAGGGGAGAGGGTTAGAGGAAGGGAATAGGGCAGGATTGGGGAAAGCTTGGGGGATTGGGATGGGGGGAGGGAAGAAGGATAAATATGGGAGCAGGGAAGTATATATCTCAACTAAGGGAGCCATTTTAGGGTTTACAAGAGTCTTGATTCTAGAGGGGTTCCCAGGTCCAAGGAGAGATCCCCAGATTGCTCTCTGGACAACAGAGGAGAGGGTGCCTGAACTGGCCTTGGCCCATAACCATACTGATGAATATTTTGCATATCACCTTAGAACCTTCATCTGGCGATGGATGGAGATAGAGACAGAGACTCACATTGGAACACTGGACTTAACTCCCTAGGTCCAAATGAGAAGCAAAAGGAGGTAGAATGTGAGCAAGGAAGGCAGGATCAGAGGGAACTTTCACCTGATGATGGATGGAGATTGAGACAGAGACCCACATTGGAGCACTGAACTGAGCCCCCAAGGTCCAAATGAGGAGCAAAAGAAGGGAGAACATGAATAAGGAAGGCAGGACCGTGAGGAGTGCATTCACCCACTGATACAAGGGGACTGATCTAATGAGAGCTCACCAAGGTCAGCTGGACTGGGACTGAACGAGCACGTGATCAAACCAGATTCTCTGAATGTGGCTGGATTCTCTGAATGTGGCCGGATTTTCTGAATGTAGCTGGCATGGGGACTGTCTGAGAAGCCATTGGTAATGGCACTGGGACTTGTTTCCTCTGCATGTACTGCCTTTTTGGGATCCTAGTCTGTTTGGATGCTCACCTTCCTAGATCTGGAGGGAGGGGGGAGGAACTTGAACTTCCCACAGGGCAGGAAACCCTGACTGCTCTTAGGGCTGAAGAAGAAGGAGGAGAGGGAGTGGGGGGGGAGTGGGAGGGTATTGGGAGGAGGGGCGGAAGTGGAAACTTTTATAAATTAATAAAAAAACCCCTAAATTCCAAATTGTCTTCATGCCAGTATCAAGAACCAATAAAAAATTTAAATATCAAAAAAAGAATCTTTGCTGCAGCCACCTCACATATATTTCTCTCTAAATTATTTTGATGTCATATTTTATATGTAGATCTGTGATTCTGAGTTAATTTTGGGGTATAGTTCAATGTGTGAATCAAGACATTTTGAATATGAATATGTAGTTAAAGTAGTATTTAATGGCCCTTATGTATTTATTAATAATCAAATGTCATGTTGTATGGGTGTATTTCTCAATGCTTATTTTGTCTCAGCAATATATGTGTCTACTCTTCTACACATATGCTTTGCCTAAATCACCATAGCTCTATAAGAAGTCCAAAATTCAGATAATATATTTACTTCCTTTTTGAAATTGTTTGAACAAAGGTCATTCTACTGTATTTATCTATGCTATCTTGAATCAACTTACCCTTTAATAAAGTGATTTTGGGATTTTGACTGAATTTGTATAATATTCACACATCAATGCAAAGTGAGCTTACATCTTTACTACCCTGGGCCTCTCATCCATGAACATATGCCTCTTCATATATGTAGGACATTCTTCATCCTATGTATCAATATTTTGTGGGTTTTGTTGTATTAAGGAGGGGGCCGCTTCTTGGTTCCCGGCCACTTAGCCCAGAAATAATCACACAGAAATCACTGCTTGACCCATTAGTTCTAATTTCTTATTGGCTAACTCTTACATATTAATTTAACCCATTTCTACTAATCTGTGTATCGCCATGTGACTGTGACTTACTGGCTAAAGTTCTGCCTGGCTCCAGCAGGGCTACATGGCTTTTCTCTGATTCTGCCTTCTTTCTCCCAGCATCCACTTTAGTTTTCCCTGCCTAGCTCTGTTCCCCTATAACCCTGCTATAGGCCCAAAGCAGTTCCTTTATTAACTAATGATAACCTAAGCGTACAGAGGGGAAATATAACATCATTTTGTCACAGAGACATTTTATGTTTCCTTAGATGAAAAAGAGTTGTTTACTCTGAGAATTTCATAAAATATATTTGGATTATACTCATCTCTCTGTCCTCCAACTCCTACCAGACCTAACCTCTTTACCCACACCTCTGTAGCCATTTAAGCTTGAGTTTCTTTCTTTTCTTTTCTTTTTTTTTTTATCAATTTCAGTTTGTGTTTCCTCACTTCTTTTGGGAATGTGACCTGCTCTGGAATGTGGTTGATCTATACTGTGGGTCACATTATAAAGAACTGATATTCATTCTCCCATCAGCTTTCAAATGCCAACACCTCCTCAACTGGTGGTGAGATTATGTGTATGTCATCTTCTGTGTATGTTATTGACAATGAAAATTGGTGATTTCTGGCATGGCATTCTGTGAGACGCCCCCCCTTGTCCAGCAAGTAGGGACGACCACGTAATCGAGAATTCTTCCCAAATCACATCTTTATTGGAACCCTCGGTTGAAGGGGGAAGCGGGGGATGAAAGAGGGAGAGAGAGAGAGAGGGAGGGAGAGCAAGAGAGAGAGGGTGAGAGAGAGGGTGAGAGAGGGTGAGAGAGCAGGAAGTGAGAGAGAGAGAGAGAGAGAGAGAGAGAGAGAGAGAGGGGTCCAAAGGCAGCTGCTTTTCTAGGGTGGAGAGGTTCAGATGCTGATTGGTTGATACCATTTTGCTGAAGCCCCGGAGTTTCGAGATAGGCTAGGGAACCAAGGCTCAGTTATGCAAAATACAAGCCCAAGGCGCTCCGGCCCGCATGGCCATATCAAAAGGATCCGTCTACCACCAAGCTGCAGGATGCCAGTACCATGGTGACGTTCTGACGGCTCCTTACAGCTCCTCCTTTTTTGTTTTTAAGAGCAATAAGGCAAAACTATTTCCCAATCTGGTCCCCACCTCATGATGTGTAGATCGATCGAGGGAAATAAAAAAACAAGATACACCCTTCCCGTGCAATGGGATAGATTTTTCCCTGGGAGTACAAGGGCTGTATCCATACACCCTCGCCTATGTATACCTTCCTCTGTGCAGTGGGACTATCTGGTCCCTAGAGAGTGCAAAGGCTACGCATGGCTTTTGCCTACGAGCTCTTAAAAGGCTGAAAGCCAAACTTGGGGTGAGGATCCACATTCCAAGGCAGCCAAGGCCTGTGCCACAATGACCTTGTCCCTCCTCATTTGGGCTAGCAGATGGCACACCAATCAAAGACATACCGCACATCCACCTAGACAGCCTGCCAAAAAATCTCTGCTCCCACCCATTCCTAAGGAAGGAAAAAGCAGAATAGAGTCAATCAGAAAATTGCTCAAAGGTAAGAGGCTGCACAGGGTGTTGCTCAAGGTGATAATGTGAAACAGCTGCTCTTGACACCACCCAGGGAGTCATCTCTGCTGCCTCTGTACGAATCTTCATCCTTTGTAGCATCCTTTACCTTTTTGGTCAGTCTTGCTGGCACCCAGATGTATGTCAGCATTCCTAGAAAAAACATAAACAAAACTCTTCTCCCAAATTAACATTTAAGAGTACTAAAAAACTCAGTGTAAAAATTCAGCACAGTCAGTACTGGAAGTATGCTGGTTTTGAACTTAGAGACCTGCAGGTCTCTGCTCCAAAGAGTAAATCTTGTTTGTCTGTGCCATTGTAGCAGGCCTTAGAATTGGACTGAATGACCAACCTTAAAACATCTTTTTTATTGGCCTGCACCATTGTAGCAGGTCTTTGAATTGGGCTGAATGGCAAGCCCCAAAACATCTTTTAGAATTAGCTCCGCCTGGAACTGGTAATTACCGGATCCGGCCCACACCATTTGTTAATCAATACATCTTTCCACATGACCAAATCTTGCTCCGTAGAGCTTTCAAACAGGGCATGCCTGTCTGCTGCTGTTTTTCCAGCAATATTTTGAATTAAAAATTAAGTGTAGAGAATGCAAGAGAAATCCTTTCTCTGGGGGAAACTGTTACTGCTATTCCCCCTTTTTTGTTTTTGCAAAATTTTCTTTAAATCTTTATTTGCCCTTTTTACAATATCCTGGCTCTGCAGATTGTATGGTAGGCCAGTGGTATGTTTAACTTGTAATTGCTTGCAAAAGACTTTAAAGCCCTGTGAGGCATATGCTGGGCCATTGTCGGTTTTTAGACGACTTGGCTTTTCCCAAGTTGCCCAGGCCTCTAAGCAATGCATTTTTCCATGAGTTACCCTTTCCCCTGTTAGTGGGGTGGCATGAATTATAACCGTGTCACAAGGACATGTGTTTAACCATGTTTATAGCAGAATTATTTTATCAATATAGAATCTGAAAATAACCCAAATGTATTTCTTTAACATGCCTGATAAATGAGATAGTCATAAATGCCATAAAATATTTTTTAAGTAACTTTATATAAATTAAAAAACATGTATAACAAGAACTTTTAACCTTATAAGAAATTTAAGCCATTAGATAATGGAGAGATCTCCTATTTTCTTGAGGAGACAGTGCCAATATAGCCAAATTGACAATATTATTGAAAATAATCTATGAATTTAATGTAAATGTCCATCAAATTTAAGATGAAAATTTAGACTTTTAAATAAAATAATTATTACCCTTATGAGAAAATACAGACCTAAAATCCTGTATAATTAAGGAATCTTTGAATCTATTATAATCTCCAATTTAAAACTGTCGAGATTTAAGTTTTAAAATAAACTGTTTTAAATCTGGTATAGTTGTGCTTATTGCTCCAAAAATATGAGAAAACCGTTTTCCTGTTTCTAGCCTGGAGCCCTCTAAAAATATGTAAACAACCTTTCTTTAAAAAGGAGAAACATTAGATTTAAAACCAGATAGTTGTGAGTTGCCATGTGGTCGCTGGGAATCGAACTCACAATCTTTGGAACAGTAGTCAGAGCTCTTAACTTCTGAGCCATGTCTCCAGCTCAATATTCAGATGGAAAATCTCCAGTAGCATTGTTTGTCCCATCCGTTGCCCCAGGCTATTGGTCTGCCTTTGTTGCCTAGGATACAGGCAACCTGTTGAAGCGGCTCTCCAGCTATGGCGCGCTTTGGTCTTATGGACCTTGTCAAATGCCATAGGCGCTTTCCTGGTCTGTGTAGCTGCGTGGAGTTAGTTCCCTTGGAAACGAAACTCGCCCTGGCTGTTGCTGTTTTAGTCAAGGACGTGCAGCCTGCCTCTGGTCATTCGGCATGGCCCGACAAAGGCATGGCCCTGCCCCGGGCCCTGCCTGTCTCGCAGGCACGCCAGTTTTTCGGTACTGTGCTCCGTGCACCCTGAATGCGCCACCCATGTTACTATGGAGACGTGGCTTTCCGCAGATGCCTCTGCTGACTCCAGCAAATCCTGCCGGTGCACGGCACTTCCCTCAGATGCTGCTGAGGTGGCAATTCCCGCGCAGTCCCGTGGGGTCCACCCAGCCACCCAATCTGCATCACACCCCAACGCCCTGTGTTTATCTCACGAAGTCCCCGCCCGGGAGACACTGGAGTCAGCCAGGAGTTTAGCTCGCCCACCACTTCCGTGTCCCCAGTCAGGCATCGCAGCTCATAGGCAGGGCCCGGCGGCCACCTGCACTCCTAAGAGTCGCCAGCCAGTCTCTAGCCATCAGCTGGGCTCCCCTCTCCACTTTCCACGCAAGTTGTGCTTGCCAGCCTGTTTTCCTCAACCAAAATTAAAGTTTTCTGTATGTGAGAGCCAGAGACTGAGCTCTCTTATCAAAATTAGGCAAAATCACCTCAAAAAGCTCTGTGGCTCTTATCTGGCTGCTGTTTTCTCAAGCTCCTCCTGCACTGAACTTATGGGGTTTTTCTTCCCCCCTTTTGTTACCTACTTTGGATCCTTTTCCTTTGATTTTTCCTCTTTTCTTTTAGGCCTATTCTTTTTCCTCCCTTACCTGGAGGATTTCACTGACGTCACTCACTGCTTTGGCATGTCAGGTTCTGAAAACTCGGCTCTCTCTCTGGTGTCCAATCTCAGGGTTCACAGGTTTTCCGGCACCAGTTGTGAAACGCCCTCCTTGTCCAGCAAGTAGGGACGACCACGTAATTGAGAATTCTTCCCAAATCACGTCTTTATTGGAGCCCTCGGTTGAAGGGGGAAGCAGGGGATGAGAGAGGGAGAGAGAGAGGGAGGGAGAGCAAGGGAGAGAGGGTGAGAGAGAGGGTGAGAGAGAGAGGGTGAGAGAGCAGGAAGTGAGAGAGAGAGAGAGAGAGAGAGAGAGAGAGAGAGGGGCCCAAAGGCAGCCACTTTTCTAGGGTGGAGAGGCTCGGATGCTGATTGGTTGATACCATTTTGCTGAAGCCCCAGAGTTTCGAGATAGGCTAGGGAACCAAGGCTCAGTTATGCAAAATACAACAGTACCATGGTGACGTTCTGATGGCTCCTTACAGCATTCAGGGACTTGATCTGACTAGGGTAGTAAGGGAATGAAGAAAAGATAAACAAACAGGTATGTTGACAGAAAACTGGGGTCAGCCAGTCGGGACTCTTAGCTTGCTGTCCCTGTCAACAACACACATTCACTCAGAACTTTACTCCCTCAGGCTTCTCCTGAATTTCACATGAGTATTCTGAGTGGAACATCATACAATTAGTGTGTGTGCTTGTATTACACAGATACATTTGCCTCTTTCAACCCCCAAAGAAAGCCTGTTGTCAACTTAACTAATTATCTCTTCAATTTTCAATGAAACCAAACCAAATACCTTTGAAGTGATCAGTTTATCTCTGAGAATCCATGAGATTCAGGATTAGATTAGAGGTCCAGATTACATCTCCAACTCTGCTATGTTCTACTTGTCAGTTTAGGGAATAACCTTCCTGCCTAGGCTTCAGTTTCAGGTACATTTAATGAGAGTGAGAAGACAACTTGATTATATATTGTGTGTGTGTCTGTGTGTGTGTATGTGTGTGTGTGTTCATTCTGAGATCTGACTGTTGCCTGGGCAGACACTGAATGGCTTTCTAACTCAGGTGCTACTTCTAGAGAGCTGCCCATCAGGGATTAATCACATCTGTTACTTGGAGCACCTGGCCTCTTGATGGAGGCTCAGAAAGCCCATTTTCATACCCAGAGATAGCTGGGCTTAAGAAACACCCTTAGTCATTTATCTACTTTGTGGTTGCACTTTCTTTTCACAATAGGCAAGTAAATATATTAATTGTATCAATTTCATATGTACATACAGGTTTTCAAAATGCCAGTGTCTTCAAGGCAACAGGTGGCAAATAGAAAATAGAAAGAAAAGTTAGTAGACTCATAATAGAAGGACAAACATCTGGATGAGACTATAAAAAAAAAACAGGAGAATCCTGGGGACTGATAAAATGCCTAACTTAGACCCCCTTAGTTCTAATCACATTTCATTGGACTCCCAACTCTTGGTTTCCTCTCCCATTCCATGAAGAGACACAAGACTGTTCTAATACAATATTTTTCTTTTGTTTTCCTCATTTTGGTCTGTTGTCCTTCCTGGATGGTCAATTCTTTGCCTCTTCCCTGAACCAAACTTTGCTAATACCAGAATCAAATTGCAAACATAGATTTTTAATTTTGATTTTTATGAGACCAACTTGACCAACTTTTCCTTGTGTGTATTTTGATTTTGATGCCATGTTCATGAGCTTCCAGCCACATCCTAAAAGCAGAAGAATATCTCTGTGTTCTACAGTCTAAGGTTTTCTATTTAAATTTGGACTTAATCTTTGTAGAGAATTGTGAATTTGGGTTCAGGCTCATTTTATTTTGTTGTCATTGGATTATTTTTGTACCTTTGTGGAGAATTGACTGGTCAGATTTATGTATGACAATTCCATTGATTACATCCCATCGATCTGTGTGTCTTTCCCTCTGCAAGGACATCGGTGCTTTGTCTACTGTAGCTACACACCACATCTTGAAACTGAGTGAAGTGAGTTCTTTTACTTTTTTTCACTCCTTAAAATTGTTTTATCTGTTTTGGTTCCTTTCTCTATCTTCCAGTTCATTGGGGGATGGTAGTCTTTTAAAGAGGACATGCTAACTCTGTTGGCTATCCATAGAAAAATAAAATAAAACATAACCAAAGCAACTCTGAAACCTGGTGTGGGAAGTCCTTCTGTCTATGTGTTGCTTTTATTAGTTAATGAATAAAGAAACTACTCTGGCCTATAGCAATGCATAATTTAGCTAGGGGTGGAACTAAACTGAATGCTGAGAGAAAGAAATCAGAGTCTGAGAGAAGCCATGTAGCCTTGCAGGTGACAGATGCCAGAACTTTACCTGGTGAGCCACATCCTCATCACAATACACAGATTTATAGAGGAAGGTTAATTTAAGATACAAGTTAGCAGAAATATGCTTAAGCCATTGATCAAACAGTATTGCAAATAGTATGGTTTCTGTGTGATTATTTTGGGGTTGAGCAGCTGGGAACAAACAAGTGGCTTTCTTATAGCACATGCCTTTAGTCTTTGGTGGCCAATTTTAGTGGTCAACTTGACTGGATTGAGAGATATTCAGAAAATTGTCAAAGGGTATCAATGGGCAGGTCTGTGAGGGTGTTTCCATGGGGGAACTGAGTGAAAAGACTCACCCTGAATGTAATGGTCTCACAGTAGACTAGAGACCTTGGGAGATTGAGAAGGTGTGAAGAGGATGCTTTATCTCACAGCTTTCTTTAACACTTGACTCTTTTCAATGGTGTTAGTTGTTGATGAGGGATATTAGAGTTCACATTCTTCACTCTTGGATATGGAATTACATTAGTGATTTTCAAGGGCTTTCATGTCTTTGTCCTTGGATCAGGGCTGCAGTATTGGCTTCTCTTTCATTCTGAGATCTTGGACTTCTTAGACCAAATAGCTATTGGTTTCCTTAGCTCTTCAGTCCATAGATGGTAGTTGTGGTACTATTTAGCTCACTGTCATGTAAGCCAGTCTAAAATAAAATGCTCCTTTACATTTTATTTCTTTTTTCTCTTTTTATTTTTTACGTATTTTTATTGATTTTTATTGAGCTCTACATTTTTCTCTGCTCCCCTCTTGCCTCTTCTCTCCCTACTTCAATCCTCCCCCAAGATCCCCATGCTCCCAATTTACTCAGAAGATCTTGTCTTTTTCTAATTCCCATGTAAGTTAGATCTATGTAAGTCTCTCTTATTGTCCTCATTGTTGTCTAAGTTCTCTGGGATTGTGATTTGTAGGCTTTATATTTAAAAACCACCTATGAATGAGTACATGTGATAATTGTCTTTATGTATCTGGGATACCTCCCTCAAGAACAATGTTTTCTAACTCCATGCATTTTCCTGCAACATTCAAGATGTCATTATTTTTTTCTGCTGTGTAGTACTCCATTGTGTAAATGTACCACATTTAGTCCTTTACATTTTCTATTGGTTCTTTTTCCCTGATGTATTCTGACTAATACAGAGGCCAAAGCCTCATGTTTTATACAAAGTTAACTCAAAATATATTAGAGAGTTAAGTATTAAAGCATAAAGCTTTGAGAAAAACATGGGAGAAAAATCTTTATAGACTAGGCCTCATCAAAATGAAAAAGAGAGCTCTGCACAGAGTTGATGAGAAGATAAAGGGAAAAAATGAAGAGTAGGAGAATACTCAGAAAGGGCACATCCAGGAGAAGGCTAGTATCCATGAAGAACATTGGAAAACAAAGGAATCAAGGAAGCAATTAGGAAAAGGATGAAAGGAGACACACACACACACACACACACACACACAGAGAGAGAGAGAAAGACAGAGACAGAGACAGAGACAGAGAGAGACTGCGAGAGAATAAGCACATAAGTTGCCTTTCAACATTCTCCCATAAGGGAAACATGAAAACTTCAGCAGAATGTCACCAAATACCTCTGGGAATGGCTTTGCACAAAGAGCAATAGCATCAAATGCATCCAGGATGCAGAGAAATAACTTTGTAACCATTATTGATGGGGAGCCACTCAACTACACTAGAAAGTATCTTGGCAGTTTCTTATAAATCTAAACATGGAAATTCAATTTTTGTATATTGACCTCATGTGCAGAAACACTGGAGAAATCTAATTAGCTGTAGTCACATGGTTACCTGTGATTTTGGCTCTTCTCCCTGAAAGTGTCTGAATTCTGATCATTTGTTTATTCTCATCCAATTCTTTTATCTGGTACTTACTTTTCTATTGGTTCAGATCCAACACCCACCTGTGGAGTTGGCCTTTGACTTTCAACTTCAAAGGAGTCTCTTTAGTTTCTCTACAAAGATGTGTAAACAGCCGACTGTCTTCTAACTGCTTCCTGGGAATACTTCTGAGCCCTGTTCTCCCAGACCTCTGGGCTATGCCCCAGTTTCTTACCTTTCATATTCTCTCATTCTCTTCTCTCTCTCTCTCTCTCTCTCTCTCTCTCTCTCTCTCTCTCTCTCTCTTTCTCCGAAGTAGACGCTACTGAAACTGTTTGGTGCCATCCAGTTCAGTCAGTGCTTGTTATTTAACCTTTCTCTTTTTTCTAGAAGAAACAATTTCCTAGTCTTCCTTCCTTCTCAATCTTTATGACTACTTTCTCATAAAACATGTTTTTTTTTTTCCAAAGAGAAAAATAGTTGGTTTCCAAGCTAGTACCCTAAAATTAGGAAATGCAATGCTAATATAAATTATTTCCTCTGAAAAGGTTCTGTTAGCTGGGATATTACTGCTTCACCACACAGGGCAACTTGGATAATTAAAGAAAATAAAGCCAGTAAGAAGTAGATTTTAAGTTTTATGCATTAAAGGTACTTAGTAAAAATTAATCTTTTCATCCCCTTTATTGTGTGTGTGTGTTTACATACACATGTATGTGGCCGTATGCACATGGAGATGGGAGTTTGATGCCTTAAATCATCCCCCATACTTCTTTTACCTTGTTCAATGAGGCAAGGCCTCTCAATCAAACACAGAGCTTTTCAACATGGCTAGAATAGCTAGCTAACTTGCTCTTTGGATATTCTATGTTTGCCTGTAACCTATGCCTTAGCCAGACTAGAAGAGAGCACCTTGTCTGGGGAAAGAGTGAGATTGGGACAACTTTATGGGGAAAGTAAAAGAAACTAGACTCCTAGATGCCAGCAGGCACCAAACTGGAATTGAAAGGAAACTGCCCAGGTTCTGTATTTTTCAGTCTTGTACCCACATGATTTGGAATATACTGGCTCATGCGGGATTGTAAAACAGTGGTGTTGATAACGTTAATAACAGTAAAGAATTATCCCCTCAGCATCACCAGCCTTTACACTCTCCCTGCCTTTGTAGATTTTTGGGTTTGCATCCAGACTAAACATTCTCTTTGTTACTGACAGCCTTGCTCTTCTGGGAATGGGTGGATTCTGAGTCAGCCAAGGCATTCACAATTGGCCATTTTTTGACCATCCTCAAGAAAATGTCCTCAAATTCTTCTAAAGTGTGTTGCAGTCTGATGTACTGTTTATTCTCCTATTGGGTTCTGCTTTTGACAGGATTACTAAGCCAAATTGAAATTCATGGTTGTTAAGAGGCATTTTCAGCACATCACTAAAACACAAGTCCAGAAGAGCTTCTTCCTTTCCTCTGCTCATTAGATTTTGGATAAAGATACACACACCACGCCATGTCCATTAACATGAGGCTGTTGCTGTTCTTATGACCTTTATCTGGTCTGGTGTAGGCTATTTCTGCTGAATTTCTAACAGCTCTCATAAAATTCTGCCTTTCACTTGTGTGGTCATGGGAGCTGAGCATCAGTTGCTTTATTTATCCCAGTCCAATTACAACTCATTTGCTGGTTCTTACTACTTCTTCCCCCAGAAGCCTACCCAGCATCTTTTGGCAATAGGAGAGCTAGCTGGCAGGGAGGACGCTCTCAGCCCAGTTCCAGCATGACTTCTCTATATCCTTGTCTCCTAGCTATACAGTGGATGCATGATGCAAGAAAATGTGTTAAATACTTCTACCATACAATATTGGGCTAACCTACCCATTGCAACTTTACTCAGGTGATATTAGTCATCTTCTTGTGACATACATGTGTTTTTTACTGGTTTTTCAAGCTGTGAGCTATAGAAGGTAGGGCTTCCAAAAGTGCTTAAAGCTTTGAAAAAGAATGAAGTAGTTTGAGGTGCATTTCAGTCCTAGTGTCTTGTTTCTTTGACCTGTTTCTTCCTGCTATGAATAGAGCTACTCACTGTTCTTTTGAGTCTGTAGGGTGAACAAAGAACTTGGCATCTAAGCCAGAAAGTTGAAGTGTTTTCTGTCTTTCTACAAAGCTGTTTTCATTTTTCTTCATCGATGCTGTGTGCCTGGTTATCAGCACATGTGCTATGTTAATTACCACTCCCTCCCCTGTCTGAGTCTACTGAGCAAGGCTGTGATTGTCAGTGGTACTTATTGGACTTCTGCCTCATACTCACAAGAGATTGCTAAGGCCTCAAAAGCCCATGGTTGGAAATAATAGCTGCTGTTTGAGTTCCATGGTTCAAAGAAGCCCAAGGACACCAGTCTAATTTTCCTACCAGTGATGACCTCCCCACATTTCTGGCTAGTATTATTGGCTGAAACAGGCAACTTATTCCCAAGCCTGGACACTGCCATCTGTTACAATGTCTTGGATCTCACCAGGAGCATGAGTGGTTTTCTGGCTCACAGCATATATTAGGTAAATTGAGAGCCACGACTGAACATTTCTGTACACATAACTGCACTAATGGAACTTTTCAAACACCTGCGAGACCCATGAAGCCACAGTAGCTGCATTGCCTTTCTTCATGCTAACCCCAAAGATTGTTTGAATGGTTTCTGTGCCCTTCTCTGGAACTTTCCATGTCACTACATTAAAAGATGAAAAGACACCACAGTCTTCTTGTACTGTGACTTATGATGTTTAGAATCTGCCATAATTCAGGGGACCCATGAAGGGACCACACAAACTTTTAGTATCAAGTGTAATGGTCTGTTCTGTTCCTTTAAGAGACAAGCCCTGCCCACTCCCTCCCCTCCTCCACTGCCAAGGCAGGTAGATCTTTGTTGTGTTTCCAGTCCATGAGTCTCTTCCTTTCAGTCTCTCTCCCAAAGAATTAGCTGCTGCCATGGTTTCTCTTTTCCCCCCTCTCTGGTTTTCTCTTTCTCTCTCCCTGGTTCTCTTTCTCTCTCTCTCTCTCTCTCTCCTCATTCTCTTTCTCCCTTCCTCTACCCTTCTCTTCCATAACCCACTAAATAAATATCCAACCTCTTTCTGCATGGCATGCCTACCTTTCTTGGTTTCTCACCCTCCATATGGCTCCATGCCTAGGACCCATTGATCCTCAGGGCCCACAGGTCACTAGGGAACTCCCTACCTGGGAGAGGCTGCCTTTGTGGCCCACCATGGTCTCAGGACCTGCTGCCTATTGCTTACCACCACTCAGGGACCTGTGGCATTTCTGCCATTGTGCCCCTCTGGGAACTGCAGCATTTTATTTAAACCATAACACCCACTGCCTGCTGCAGTCACTTGGTAACCTGTAGCGTTTTATTTAAACTATTACATTGGTGCTTATGACTTAACTTGGCCAGGCTTTCCACATTCCCTCTGGCTGAGGAAACATGGAACCCTGGGCTCTGGAACCAGGTTTCTTTATGACAGCTTTGCATTCTATCTGCCTGAACACTGAGCTCTGTACACACTAGCAGCTTCCGTGGTGAGTTTTCCCCTTCCAGGCCCCAACCACAGCCTTAATGGCTACCGTTGAGCCCTTCACTGATATTTATCTCTGGTTGCTTTCTGTAGCTAAAAACATGACTGAATGACTCAGGATTGGTCCTCTCATGCTAGACCTTGCACACAGAGTGTGGTGCAATAAATTTGGGGGCCCAGGGCCCCCGGGATTTTTGTATTTGTTTTTGTTTTCTTTTCTTTCACTCAGAAGTGGACCCCACTGTGAGAGACTGCTCGGAGCAGCCTCCAGCCTCTCTGGCTTCTGAGTCACTTGGACTGGAGCCAGTCAGGCTTCAACACCCCACCTGTAGAGAGAGGACGCTCTTCTACAGGCCCTGTGGTGTTTGCCACCATTTCAAACCCAGCCTATATAGAGAGGACACTCTTCTATAGGCTCTGTGGTGTTTTTCATGGGTTTTCATGTTTTCAGCTATGGTATAAACCCTCAAACTATCAGCCACCTGCCTGTGAATACTCTGCCAGTGTCCCGTCAGCTCTGCTTTTCCTCAAACTGTCCCTGCCACCACTAATGCTGATCCTGTGGATTGGTCAGATCCACGAGGCAGCTGTTTTCAATTCCAGCCTTTGCTCTCCACCATGGCATATGGCATGGCAGCTTGACAAACGGGCAGATAACGTCTCTAGGTCTCTCTTGTTATTATGTTTAAAAAACCCCCACAGCTCAAAAATCATGGCTTTTCCATACAACATGTGATTGCTGCCATCTTTACTGAAGTCAGGTGACCTTACCATCATCTTAACTGAGGTCAGGTGACTTCGCCACCATCTTAATTGAGGGCCAGGTCAGGTGACCAAGTTCTGCCATCTTTACTGAAGTATTCCCTGCCTGGTTCCCCATTGCTGAATCTGTTCCATGTGTATTTTGTGCAGTGGCATGCCTTTTGGTAGGGACCGTCAAGAGTATCTACTTCACACAATTCCTGTTCATTGTGTGTATATATATGTATGTGTTTGTGCATATTTGTAACTTAAATACACCTATGTTTACTCTTAAATGTTATAATTATCTGTTCACTGTATCTCATTCCAGACTACAGTGTGCATACATGTAAGTCTCTTACAAACATACAGTATATTTAATCCAACCCTGATTTTAAATATATTAAGCTATTCTCTACTATTGTCAGTTCTGTCATTCACCTTCTATTGTAAACTGTCTTTTTCTTCTTCCTGTATTTTTACCAGTATAAATCTTATCTGTTAAGTTAAGAGCCAGTACAGTCAAGCTCGGACTCAGATCTCCAGGGAAATTCTATACTGTAGTCATAACTCATCTATACCCAGTAAACAGCCCTCAACTTCTCAGAGATCTGGGGAATATAGCATTTAAATATTTAATTATTAAAAATTTTTCATGATAAAAAGAGGCAGGTTGGCTCCTAGCAGCAGCACTCCATTTCTCCCAAAGAAGACAGAAGACAAATGGGCACAAAACAATGTTCATCCATAACACTTCAACTGCCAAGCGCTGACCATTTGGTAAAACTGCCTTTCATCTAAACTGAAGATCTCCAGACATGGACAGAATCACTGGAATCAACAGCCTCGTTGTTCAGGTCAAGGTAGGCTTCTCTTCTTACAAATTTCTTAGCCCATAGGATGTTCTGGAGCCTGGCAGGCCCTGTGCTAAACAGCAAAAGGCAAATACAACCCTCAGTGGCCATGGAGGAGGGTCGTTTTTAAATTAATAACTCAAGTAAAATTTTATTCTTCTCAAAGATCTCTGATGCAGTTTGACAGCTGAGAGGGTTTATCAGTTTAAAAGGATAACCTCACCAAACAAATTTCAGTAAAATACAAGTTATTTATTTATTTATTAAAAATTTCCACCTCCTCCCCTCCTCCCATTTCCCTTCCCCTTCCTCCTTCCCCCTCCCCCTCCCTCCCCAGTCCAAAGAGCAGTCAGGGTTCCCTGCCCTGTGTGAAGTCCTAAATCCTCCTCCCTCCTTCCAGGTCTAGGAATGTGATCATTCAAGCAGACTAGGCTCCCACAAAGACAGTCCATGCAGTAGAAACAAATCCCAGTGCCATTGTCCTTGGCTTCTCAGTCAGCCCTCATTGTCAGCCACATTCAGAGAGTCCGGTTTGATCATATGCTCCATCAGTCCCAGTCTAGCTGGCCTTGGTGAGCTCCCATTAGATCTGTCCCACCATCTCAGTGGGTGGACGCACCCCTCTCAGTCCTGACTTCCTTGCTCATGTTCTCTCTTCTTCTGCTCCTCATTTGGACCTTGGGAGCTCAGTCCAGTGCTCCATTGTGGGTCTCTGTCTCTATCTCCATCCATCGCCGGATAAAGGTTCTATGGTGATATGCAAGATATGCATCAGTGTGGCTATATTATAAGGCCAGTTCAGACAATTGGCATAAAAACAGAGATGTTGACAAATGGAATCGAATCGAAGACCCAGATATTAATTCACAAACCTATGAACTCCTGATTTTCGACAAAGGAGCTAAAATTATACAATGGAAGAAAGAAAGCATCTTTAACAAATGGTGCTTGCATAACTGGATGTCAACCTATAGAAGAATGAAAATAGATCCATATCTATTACCATGCACAAAACTCAAATCCAAATGGGTTAAAAACCTCAATATTAATCTGACCACACTGAACCTGATAGAAGAGAAAGTGGGAAGTAGTCTGTAACACATGGGCACAGGAGACCACCTGCTACATAGAACTCTAGTAGCACAGACAATAAGAGCGACAATGAATAAATGGGATCTCCTGAAACTGAGAAGCTTCTGTAAAGCAAAGGACACTGTCATTAAGACAAAAGGCAACCTGCTGACTGGGAGAAGATCTTCACCAACCCCGCATCACACAAAGGTCTGATCTCCAAAATGTATAAAGAACTCAAGAAACTAGACATTCAAACTCTAATTAACCCAATTAAAAAAATGAGGCACTGAACTGAACAGAGATTTCTCAACAGAAGAAGTTCAAATGGCCAAAAGACATTTAAGGTCATGTTCAACCTCCTTAGCAATCAGGGAAATGCAAATCAGAATAACTTTGAGATACCATCTTACACCTGTCAGAATAGCTAAAATCAAAAACACCAATGATAGCCTGTGCTGGAGAGGATGTGGAGTAAGGGGTACACTCATCCATTGTTGGTGGGAATGCAAACTCGTGCAACCACTGTGGAAATCAGTGTGGTGGTTTCTCAGGAAACTGGGAGTCAACCTCCCTCAGGAACCAGCAGTTCCACTTTTGGGAATATACCCAAGAGATGGCCAATCCCACTAAAATACAAGTTTTTAAGGTATGTACCTGCATGTTATAAAGATGTGAGGATAAATATAAATTAATCAAATTTCTTTCTCATTCTTCCTTCCATAGACTTAAAAATACTTTTTATTGTGCCAAAAACATCTGTCATGTCATTCTGACATAAATATGTCATTGTTTATACAATGCATATATCTGAAACTTGTTTTCACAAACCCAAAGAATTCTTGTGAGTTTCAGAGAGCTGAATTGAAGAATCCACCTTAAACATGTGTAAGAGACACCAGACATTTCTATACCACAAACACCAGACAGGAGCAAAGAGACCAGCTAACCCCGGATGTGATTAGCACCCAGCGTTCTCATGTTCCCTCCCAACACGACACCCACAAGTAAGCAGGAAACAGTCTTGAGAGTCTGCTGCTCCAATTCCTTTAACCTGTTGTGCCTAACCTCCTGCCTTTTAATTATAAAAATGATATGGGAATGTAATGGTTTGTCTTGTCCCTTTAAGAGACAAGCCTTGCTCACTCCCTCCCCTGTTTACCACTGAGGCAGGCATATCTTTATTCCTCTTCCAGCCTGCGAGTCTCTTCCTTTCTGTCTCTCTCCCAAAGAGGTAGCTGCTGCTGTGGCTCCTCTCCTCTCCCCCCTCTCTGATTATCTCTCTTTTCCCCTCTTTCATTATCTCTTTGTTTCTTTTCTCATACCTCTTCTACCTCCCTCTTCCCTTCCCTTTCATAACCCACTAAATAAATACCCAATCTCATTCAGCATGATGTGCCTATGCCATCTCAGTCTCTTACCTGCCATGTGGCTCCCTGCCTAGGACCTGCAGGCCCTCATGGCCCATGGACTACTTGGGGGCTCCGACCTGGCACTGGCTGCCTTCATGGCCTGATGTGGTCTTGGACCTGCTGTCCACTGCCTGGGATTGTGATTTTTGGACTGTTTCTCTTTGCTTTATGTCTAAAAACCACTTATGAGTGAGTACATGTGATAATTGTCTTTCTGTGTCTGGGTAATCTCACTCAAAATGATGTTTTCTAGCTCCATCCATTTACCTACAAAATTCAAGATGTCATTATTTTTTTCTGCTGTATAGTACTCCATTGTGTAAATGTACCACATTTTCCTTATCCATTTTTCGGTCAAAGGGCATTTATGTTGCTTCCAGTTTCTGGCTATGACAAACGATGCTGCTATGAACATAGCTGAGAACATGTCTTTGTGGCACAATTGAGCATCCTTTGGGTATGTACCCAAAAGTGGTATTACTCGGTCCTGAGGAAGGTTATTTCCTAATTTTCTGAGAAATCACCACACTGACATCCAAAGGAGCTGTACCAGATTGCATTCCCACCAGCAATGCAGGAGTGTTCCCTTTACCCCACAACCTCTCCAGCATAAGTTTTCATCAGTATTTTTGATCTTGGCTATTCTTACAGGTGTAAGATGGATTCTCAGAGTTGTTCTGATTTATATTTCTTTGATGACTAAGGATGTTGAACATTCCCTTAAGTGTCTTTCAGCCATTTTAGATTCCTTTGTTGAGAGTTCTCTGTTTATATCTGTTCTCCATTTTTTATTGGATTATTTGTTCTTTTGATGTTCTTTGTTCTTGAGTTTTTTGTAAATTTTGGAGTTCAGACCTCTGTATGATGTGGGGTTAGTGAAGATCTTTTCCCATTCTGTAGGCTGTTGTTTTGTCTTGTTGACCATGTCCTCTGCTTCACAGAAGCTTTTCAGTTTCAGGAGGTCCCATTTAGTAATTGTTTCTCTCTGTGTCTGTGCTGCTGGGGTTTTATTTAGGAAGTGGTCTCTTGTGCCAATTTGTTCAAGTGTACTTCCCACTTTCTTTTCTATAAGATTCAGTGTGGCTGGCTTTATGTTGAGGTCATTGATCCATTTAGACTTGAGTTTTGTGCATGGTGATTAATATGGGTCTATTTTCATTTTTTACATGTTGGTATTCAGTTATGCCAGCACGATTTGTTAAATATGCTTTTTTTCCATCTGATATTTTTTGTTTCTTTGTCAAAAATCAGGTGTTCGAAGGTGTGTGGATTAATATCTGGGTTTTTGATTCAACAGAAAATCCCTTAAAGAAATAAAAAAAAGCAATCAAACACATTCAAGACTTGAAAACTGAAATAGAGACAATAAAGAAAACAGAAGCTGAGGGAATTATAGAAACAGAAATCATGAGAAAATGATCAGGAACCACAAACGCAAGTATGAACAGAATACAAGAGACAGAAGGGAGAATCTCAAGTGCTGAAGATACAATAGAGGAAAAAGACTCATCAGTCAAAGAAAACATTAAATCTAACAAAAGCTAACCCAAAATATCCAGGCAATATGGGACACCGTGAAAAGGCCAAACTTAAGAATAATAGATATAGAAGAAGGAGAAGTTCAACTCAAAAGCACAGAAAATATATTTAGCAAAATCATAGAAGAAAACTTTCCTAACCTAAAGAAAGACATGCCTATGAAGATACAAGAAGCTTACAGAACACCAAATAGACTGGATCAAAAAAAAGTTTCCTCACCACATAATAATCCAAACACTAAACCTACAGAGTAAAGAAGGAATATTAAGAGGTGCAAAGGAAAAAGGTCAAGTAACATATAAAGTTTTTGTCACTTTTTTATGCCTTATCTAAATGTCACACTATGCTCTTTCCAGATCTTTTGTGCTTTTTGATTTGCATCTGCTGTGAATCCTTCATCTATAGAGTCTTTGTCTATTGTAGTCCCATTCATTCTTCATGGCCTATTGAAATGTACCACTGGGAAGCTAGTCCTAAATTGTCTGCATAGGTTCAAATTTCAAAGGCTGCAGCCCTGTACTCAAAGGCCCTTGCTGTTCTTAGCTCTGGGACTCTTGTGACCTTTAGTTTTTCACCTGGTCTTTCTGAGCTCCAGCTTCCATTTTGTAGATTAGAAATGAAAATGTTGACTTCTAGGGATCTTTGTGAAGAATCAATGGCACAAGCATTTTATGGGCCAGGCATGAGTACTCCTCAATGTATACTTATTTTATCTTTACAGTATTCCTCAGAGTATGCTTATTTTATATTTCATTGACTTAGAATGACAGCTCAACACTCCATTTATACTTCTAGATAGGGTGAAGGGGACCAGTCATCACCTATTGGTGATGCAACATGGGAAGATTCAACTTTTATCCCCTGTAGGAAAGAAGTGATGGTTGAGGATGGGGATTGATTAAAAGCAAAGTAGAATCCAGGAGGAGATTATATTCTTATTACAGGCAAGTTTGTCATGCCCAGGCCAAGCACTGGGGGAAGGAGTGGAATTACAAGATGACTTAGATGAAGGTCCCTACAGAACATCACATTGTCGACTATGCAGAAGAACCTGAGGTCAATCAACTACACTGTGCTGGTTTCTCCTTACTACGATGAAGCCCTCAAGGAAAGCAACTTGAAGGAGTGCATTTATTTTGTCTCAAGGTTTCAGAGCTTTTGTTATGACTCCATTGTTTTGGGCCAAGGTAAAGCAGAATATCACAGTGATAGAATCTGCTCACCCCGTGAAGCACAGAGAGGATTCCTGTGAGAAAACCAGAAGGGCTGAGAACAACTATACCCTATAAAGTAATCTTTGTAGTGACAACTTTATCTAACTAAACCACACCCCCTAGTGCCTACCACCTCTAATAATGCCATTAGAGTTTGAATTCATTAATAGATTAATTAAATAAATGGGGTCTCTCATGATCCAATCTTTTGAAACAGTGATATCAGCTGGGCACCAATGCCTTAGTACTTCAGTTTATGGAAAATAGTTCTTACTTAAACCTTAACTCTTGATAATCAAGAGCTGGTGAGTATGTTGAAGGCCAGGGCAACCAACTTAAACAACCCAGCTATGTTTCAAGACACTCTCACTGTCATTGAACTTCTTAAGAATTGAATGATTTGGAAGGTAGAAGATACCCTTTTCAAAATAAAGAACAAATGATTGCATTTTGTCTTTTTCTTTCTTAGAGAGAGGGTACAATGCTTGACAGGACTTTGTGGGTTGCACTGATAATGTGTTTCCTCTTGAGAATTATGCTTTTAAATATTTACTATATGACAAGAACTCTAGTAGCCTTGAATGGGGTTTTTCTTATCTATTGTCTATAGCTGTTATGAATACATATAGACAGAATGATTTAGCCAGTTGGGGTCATTGAGCTTGTTATAGACATACAATAAATGTCATAACAGAACAGTCATGGTAGCTGAGGTGGTGGTTATAACTGGGCTACTACCTAAATATGGAGGTTAATCTAGGTCTTTATCACAACCTGATTCCATTTACAGTCAATGCTACTTATTTGATATATCACCATTGTAGTATGAGGCTGCTTGGCCTAACAGCTCTAGCTTCTTATGGTATATTACATCTTAATTTAACTGATTTCTATTATTTTATATTTTCCCATGAGGATTGTGGCCTACTGGCAAGTTTCTGGCATGAATGTCTCTGATGGCAAGATGTCTCTGTCTTTTCTAGAGTTTTGGTAGTTGCTTACAATGCACTTCCCGTTTACTTAGCTAATATTATCTTCTAGAGTCTTTGATAGAGTTGAAAAATATATAGTTATAGTTACAGTTCTTTGTTAGTTATGACAAAAGATAAAGTAGATAAAAATATTATAAATGTAATCCTTGTTTGATAACTATTTTGTTATATGTAATTTTACCATGTTAAAGTTAAAACCTTCCTTTTTATTTAAACAGAAAAGTGGAAGTGATGTGGGATTCCCCTCTGTATGCTGTGAATACCATTGGTTAATAAAGAAACTGTCTTAGGTCTGCTCAGGGCAGAATATAGGTAGGCAGGGGAAAATAAATTGAATGCTGGGAGAAGGAAGGCAGAGTCAAGAGAAGTCATGTAGTCCTGCTGGAGACAGACACTGAAACTTTACCCGGTAAACCACAACCATGTGGTGATACACAGATTACTAGAAATGGGTTATATTAAGATGTAAGAGTTAGCCAATTAGAAGCTAGAGTTAATGGTCCAAACAGTTGTAACATGAGGGGATGGCTTGTTGGGGTTTCTGTCCTGCCTGGTACCCCACAACCAGCAAGTACCCAAGAAAATCACACACAGGACTCCTTAAGATTATAAACTGATTGACCCTTAGCTCTGGCTATTTATTAGATCTTATAACATATATTACCCCATTATCCTTATCTACATTAGCCACATGGCTCAGTACCTTTTCTAGCTGGGCAGCTCACATGTTGCCTCTTCGGTGGTCTGGGCAGGAATGGTGGAGTGAGTTTCCTACTCCCTAGTCTTCTCCTATTCTCATTGCCTTGTCTCTACTTCCTGTCTGGTTGACCTGCCTATACTTCCTGCCTGGCCAATCAGCATTTTACTAAAATACATGACTGACAGAATACAGACAATTCTCCCGCACCATTTCCCTCTTTTTTTTTTTTTAAACAAAAGAAAATACCCATAGTCCATTTGTTGGGAATGTGGGTATAGTATTTCAGGTTACTTCCTGCTGGTTGGGGGTGCTGATAATCTTATGGGGACCTAAAGAAAATTTAGTTATAACCAAGTCCTGACTGTAGTATCCTGAGAGTCTCGATCATCTCAGGCGGCATCTTGAATCCATTCTGGATGTAGAACTCAGACATCTGGGCCATCTGTTCCTACCAGAGATTTCTCAGGTGGTCTCCCTTGGTCATACTGTATTTTTCTTATCTCAGAATGAATCCACAGCCTCTCATTTTCTGTGGAAACAAAAGCAAAATCTCTTCTCCAAAGTGGCATACTTTTTGACTTCAGTTTTGAAGCCAAGGTATTTTCAACATATCTATCTTGGATTAGTTCAGCAGCATTTATAAACAAATATCTTTTAGCAGCTGTTGCTCCTTCTTCAGCATTCAAACAATTCAAAGAGAGCATAATAGCATACAGTATCAAGATTCTCTGTGTATTTTCCATCTTTATGTGGCTTTATTTTAACCTCTATTTCTTTTATTTTTAACTTTTACTTTTTGAGACAGGTTCTCTGTATATCTTTGTCCTGGAATAACTCTGTAGACCAGGCTGTCCTTGAACTCACAGAGATCTGTCTGTCTCTGCCTCCCCAGTGCTGGGATTAAAGGTGTGTTCTACCACACCTTGAAGTCACAAGGTCAATCTACCTTTGCCTCTTGAAGTTACAGAGGTCTATCTACCTCTGTCTCCCAGGCATTGGGATTAAAGGTGTGTACCACCACACCCAACTACTCCCTTTTTTTCTTTTTTACTTCTAAGAACTTTAACCTTTAGCCTGCATATATTTTTAACACACTGTAAAACATTTAGAGGTTTTATTCGTCTTTGAATCTCTCTTTACTGTATACCTCTCTTTTTCTGACCACATGAGTCTTTAAGAAGAGAATGAAAGCTGTGGCTTTGATGGCTAGATCCAGCCCATTCCTTAGCTTTCCAGCCTTGTGACAAAGGTACCGCCAGAGCCATTTTTATTGTCACAACTCTACAGTGTTTCAAGGTCCCTGTCAGCAAGCAAGATGAAACATTCTGCTTACAGACCACACTCAGTTGGACTGCCTGCCTCCAAGAGTCAGAGTTTGTCCTGACAGGACAGCCCAGAAAGCTGGCATTTTAAAACAGTGCAGCTTTTTTCCTGCTACGGCTGAAAACTGAAAAGCATGCATTCAGCTTTTCATCAACACCATTTAAGTGTTTTCTGGCAGGACCTTTTAAAAGAGTTGCAAGGTTTTGCAGCTAAAGCTGAGTCAGGAAGCCTCTCTTAGATGAGAGTGCTTGCTTGCCTCTAGCAAGCAGAGCAGACCTGAGAAATTGCTGCTACCAACAAAACATGCTTTACTCTATTCTTTCCCAAGCTTTTTCAGGCTTTCTGTGGATGCAGTTATCCACGTGGGTGCCATCTGTAGTGAACAGTTACAGGTAGACCTACTTTTCATCCTGCACAGCTCCCGCACAGCTAGCTTAGCCCCAGAAATAACAACACACAAATTGTATTCATTTAAACACTGCCTGGCCCATTATCTCTAGCGAGTTAGTTACTGGCTAACTCTCACATCTTGATTAACCCATTTCTAATAATCTGTGTAGCACCACGAGGTGGTGGCTTACCGGGAAGGATTCAGCATGTCTGGCTGGCTCCATGGCGTCTGCCTCATTCCCTCTTCCCAGCATTAAAGATAGATATTTTGAAGATAGGCATTCTTCATATCTTTCAAAGACTACAGAACATGGCATTTAATGTTTTAATAACTTAGGGCTTTTCATGACAATGAGACACTTCTGCTCTTGGCAGCACTAATCTACTTCAAGAGGAAAATGGGCATCGAAGAGACTCCTTATGGAGTTAATTAGCCATTTGGTCAAGAAACTGCTCTTGCCTGGACTGTCGTAAAAACTGGACACAGAGAACCCACAGAGAGAGGACTGCTGAATTTGCCTAAAGGTGAGATGATCTTTCGTGGTTCCTGATTCATGAAAGCGTCTGCGAGACATATTGCAGGACACAGCAGATAGAGACTGAACTGCCTTTGAAATTTCCTGCTTCATGGAAATGTCTCTGGATACTATGGGCCTGTAGGCTGAAGATGGATACCCCAACGATACAGAGGAACTTTGGGTGACTGTCCAGGTAGCAAGATGTCTCTGTCATTTCTAGAGTTTTGGAAGTTGCTTTACTTCTTGTTTACTTAGGTAATATTATATCCTTCTGGAGTCTTTGATGGAGTTGAAGAATGGTTAGTTATAGTTTTCCATTATTATGATAAAGATAAAATAGATATAAATATTGTAACTGTAATTCTTACTCGATAGCTGTTTTGTTATATGTAATTTTACTATATTAAAGTGAAAGCCTTTCTTTTTTGTTTAAATAGAAAAAGGGAAATGATGTAGATGGGTCTTCTGTCTATGTGTTATTTTCATTGGTTAATAAAGAGACTGCCTTGGCCCTTTAATAGGACAGAGAATTAGATAGGCAGAGTAAACAGAAGAGAATGCTGGGAAGAGGGAATGAGGCAGGCACCAGGGAGCCAGCCAGACATGCTGAATCCTTCCTGGTAAGCCACCACCTCATGGTGCTACACAGATTATTAGAAATGGGTTATTCAAGATGTGAGAGTTAGCCAGTAGCTAACTCTCTAGAGATAATGGGCCAGGCAGTGTTTAAATGAATACAATTTGTGTGTTGTTATTTCCGGGGCTAAGCTAGCCATGCGGGAGCCATGCAGGATGAAAAGCAGTTCTGCCTGTAGCTCCTCACTACAAACAGTATTGCAAATAATATAGTTTCTGTGTGCGCGTGTGTGTGTGTGTGTGTGTGTGTGTGTGTGTGTGGGAACTGAACAACCAGGGACAAACAAGCTGCCTTTTTTACAACAAATTGGCGAACAACACATCAACTCTAGAGAAGACTTTGTGGGCTGGTTTTCCTTATCTTGAGATTTACAAAAACTTGAGTTTCTCTCTCTCTCTCTCTCTCTCTCTCTCTCTCTCTCTCTCTCTCTGTCTCTGTCTGTCTGTCTGTCTGTCTGTCTGTCTCTCTCTCTGTGTGTGTGTAGGAAGGCATGTGAAGGCCAGAGGATAAACTTAGGCATCAGTTTTTACTTTTATACCTTGCTTGAGTCAGGAAATTCATTTTTGCTGCTGGGTCTGCTGGGAAAGCTTGCATTCAAGTCTCAAGGGAGTATCCAGTCTCTGCATAGGAGTGATGATTATAAATATGTTGTGCTAGTTAGCATTATCATGTCTGGCTTTACCTGCATTCTACAAATACAGTCCTCTCATTTGTATTGGAAGCATTTTACCCACTGAGCCATCTCTCTACACAGTTTCTGAAGAGTCTCAATAAAAATGTAATATTGTGGGTTGGGTGTTATAATTCCCCCTTCAACAATAATTTGTTGAAGCTCTGTATTGGCGTTTTTGGAGATGGAGCATTCAGTGAATACTTAGGTTTAGATAATGCCATAGAGGTGGGTCCCAAGTCTGACAGGGTTAGTGGTCATATAGAAAAGATACTCAAGAGCTTACTAAAAACCCTCCCCATAAATCCCATAATCTTTCAACATGCACAAAGAAGAGCACACTGTGGGATGGGAGCTGCCCTACCCATGAGAGAAGAGGTCTCAGGCTAAAGTCTGCCTTGATGGCATCCAGGTCTTAAATCTTTTCAGATTTCTCAGAACTTTGAGAAATAGTTTTGTTATCACAACTTCTTTGATTTTTTTTCCAGAAGAGGCCTACTGTAGTTTCATGGTGGCTGCTTCTGAAATTCAATATATGAAGCCTGTGCATCAGGACTGAACAAGGGTGAACTCTAGTGGATGTTGTGATGTGCTATCACACCTTTCTTCTTTTACTTCAGGATAGAGGCCTTCTTTTACTTCAGGATTAAGTCCCTGAGGCATGTACAGAACACTCTGCTGAGTCTTCTAGAATTCTTCTCATCATATGTTCACATCCTCAACTAAGTGAATGCCTATCATAGGGTTATCCTACATCTAATGACCATCACGTGTGGGTATAGAGGGGCTTGGAATCTTGCCTCAAGCCAAGAGTACTCTCAGGGACCATCCAATCATCAGCATTCCTTGAAAGATGAGCTGAGGTTAATGTCAAGACTGAGTTACAGAGCCTTCTTCAGAAACTGTATACTTCTTTGGTCCTCTGCAGTTGATGTCAAGGAAATGTTCCAGTGTTTCTTCTTGTACACGGCCATCTTATGTCTGTTTCTAAAGAAATTGAATTGTATACATTTTCATATTATAAATATTTTACTATGTTACTTCTTATGAAATTTATAGATATTATACCTACTTCAACATAAAATCCAAAATAACATATATCCCTTAATTATAAGCTAAGGGAGAACAAAAGTAAAAATACAGTCAAATAATATACTAATGACTTTAATTTTTAATAATATAAAAATGTACCAGTTGACTCTACAGCAGTAGATAAGAAGTAGTAACGTATTTGTGCCACAAAATCACCATGAATTTGAAGGTCTCATGTTCAGGGATATTGTTTGATCAGAACCACTCAGATGCTGCTGGCCATCCTGCCATGGGGGATAACATGAGGATAGCTGTTGGTGCTAGGAAACTACGTAAACCAAATCACCGTTCTCTCAATTCACATGGAGATTGTTTTTCAAGCTAGTTTACAGCAAACACAGGGTGAATACTATTTGGTGGTTCTATGTAGAACTCAAAAAGCTTCTCAGCTCAGTTTCGTGTATAGAATTGTCTACCATGATGTCTGGAGGTTGTGAGGGTTTGAAGCAGTTCTGATGGTTTGGAGCTAGTGTGAATATTTGCAGGACACCCACTACCTCAAATCTCTGTCTATCAGAGTTCCCATTATTGATACACTAAACTATTTCCATATGTTTCCCATGCACCTTTTGAATTTTCTGCTGAAAAGAAAGGACCAGGATGGATTCTGCATAGTAGCCCTAAGTGAAGATCTACTTCAACTTCCCATTACTCTTTTATAGGAGTAAGCTTTGAATCCAGGCCCATGTGATCCAGACCCAGCATTTCTTCTGTGACACTCTTTCTGACTTTGTCATGAAGGTGAAGGACAAGAGTAAAGCTTGCTTGAATTCTGGGATGCCAGTACCTTCTTTTCCAATTCTCACTACTGTTAGGAGTGTGGAAATGTAAGGCTGCCTGTTGTCTTAACCAAGTTAATGGCTTCTATCTTGAATTCCATGATAGAGGGGCTCTGGCACTAGACTGCTGAAACTCTCTCTCTTTTTTCTTACTACAGGTAGCCAGGGAGGGAATGTTTAGCTTTTGTGGTTTGACAGCTTGGTAATTGATAATTAGATGGCTCTGACATTTTTGAACAGTTTGAACTGTTGCAAAGGCCACTGGAGGGTGATTACCATAGCAAGGTATATGCATCCCCCTCTCTCTTTTCTTTCTTTATCTCATTTTTTTTTCTCAGGATGCTCCCTCCATTCCTTTTTACTTTCCATAAGAAGGGCAATTCACTTCTCACTTGAAAATATAGGTCACAGGAGGGAATCAAGTTGGGAGAAATCCTAGAAGGAGATCATACATCCTTCCTACACACCTATTCTTGCCACATTGGTATTTGATGGATGACTTGGGATGCTGGCAATTTTTTTGTCTTGTGCTGTACTTTTGATAAAGGACCAGGAAGTCATATTAGGCTGTGTACTGTAGAATTAGTCATAGAACTAAAACCAGGAGTTTCTTTTTTGTTGTTGTTGTTCACTGGAGATGGAACCACTGGTTAAATTACAGAAGGGCACTTACTCAAAGGCTGTTGCATAGTTACTTGAGTGACAATATTTGTTGGAACACCACCTGGTAGAAAGGAAAGGAACCAACATATGCCAAGAAATTTCTAACCTCTCATGAGAAGTACATAGATCCATTCTGTGGATCATTTATACTCAACAACCAAAGGAAAACGTCTGTCTTGGTGGACTTCTGCTTAAGATTCATATTTTACTTATTAAAGAACTGCAGATTTCTCAACTTTCTGCTAAGCTTTGTCCTTCAGTGCTGGGAACTGAGGTAATGGGAATGAAGGACAGCCCTGTGACTAACCTCCAACACCACCTAGAGGAAGTAATGGATGTTGCCAAAAGTAAGCACGCTTCTCAAGTTAAATCACAAACATCCAGCTGAGAAATCTAGACTGGACGTTTATCCTGTTTACTAGCATAGTGAATGCTGAAGCACACAGTTCATGGTCTTGAACCAAAATGCACTATGCTAAATAACTCATTATTAGAGAATACTCTCAAGTAAGCAGCCATTGAAGGAACTTCAGAACTGGAATGGGATATGATCCACCTCCATGCTACTTGTTCTATGACTCTGCACATTTTTGGGGGGTTTCATGGATGACTCTAACCCTTGCCCACAAGATGGTATCTTAATGTTTGAATGTATCTGGAGGCTTTTCTGTTTCCTTCCTGGTCCCACAGCTGCTTATAAAATAATCACTCAGAGACTTGATATTAATTATAATTGTTGGTTGATGGTTTATTACTAACTAGCTCTTATAGTTAAGTTAACTCATTTCTATTAATCTGAATATTATCACATGGCCTGTGACTTATTGGTAATCTTCTCTTATCTTACTCCTTCAGCAACTGCTGGTATCTCTCTCAACTCTGCATTCTTTCTCCCTGTATCTCTGCTTGTATTTCCTGCCTACCTATCTTCTTCTCTGCTATATGTCAAGGTAGCTTTATTCATTAACTAATAAAGCAACACATATCCACAATGTACTGCAAGATATCCCACATCATTTGCCCCTTTCTGTCTAATTAAAAAGGAAGGTTTTGGCTTTAACATTGTAAAATTATATGTAACAAATATCATATAGGTATCAAAAAAGTTACAATGACAATCTATTTGTATTTAGCAAAATTAAAGAAAATAATGTATTCTGTCTTTGTGAGTCTAATGTTTGATATCTAATTTATCTTTTATCATAACTGAAGAAAACTATAATTATAACTATTTAGTCCTCAACTCCATCAAAGAGGCTAGAAGGATATAATATTACCTAAGTAAACAGGAAATGCATTGTAAGCAACTTCTAAAACTCTAGAAATGACAGAGATATCTGGTGGGCCTGAAAAGGCACCCAAAGTTCTGTATTTGGGGGCATCTATCTTAAGCCTGTAGACCTAAAATGTCTAGCAGATTTCTCAGTAAAGCAGGAAATCTGAAGGACTGTCTCACCTATTTTGGAAAAATTCATCAGTTGTCTTTTCCTGTGTCTTACAGAATGTCTGGCAGACTCTTCCATGAATTAGAAATGCTGGAGAACTGTCCTACCTTGTTTTGTCAAGTTTAGCAATCATTTTTGTGGTTCCTGTACATCCACTTTATATAGCATATTGTCAATAGTCTAGGCAAGAGCAATTTCTTATCCAAATGGCTAGTCTTGCCACATTGAAAGCAAACTTTATAAGGAATTTCTTTGATACCCATTATCCTCTTGAAGTGATTGGTGTTGCTAGGAACTGATGTCTCTCACCATCAAGAAAAGTCTAAGTTCTTAAACCATTATAAATGCCATATTCTTTAGGCCTTTAAAGTGTTTGAAGATTACCTATCCCATCTGAAATATATCTTTGCATATATAGAAAACCTAACTATCATGACTATAAGTTTGAATACTATAGATGACTATCAAGTTGTATTTCTTAACTATGTATTACATTTAAAATGAGTCATATAAGCATAATACCTTAAATATATACATAGATACATACATATATAAATATATACTATAGTAGAATATACATATAGCTAACTAAATTGACTTTAAATTTGTATCAATAAGCTAAAATCCTTACCAAAGTAAAATATTAATTTCTATATCATATCCACCTTTTGTTTTAGAAAGAGATTGACTATTACCATTAATCATTCATAACCAACTCCTTTAAATAAAAACAAATATTTATAAACAATAATTTAGGAATTTTATCATAGTTTTCTATACTATGCTCAATTTTTGTTGATTGGTGGCAATAGTAATTTTATGGGGTTCCTGAGAAAATTTAGAATTATGGTCAAGTCCTGATTGGGGTATTTTGTGGGGTTGGTCCAACTCAGTCAGTATCTTTGAAACTGTTGTGGGTGGTGTGTCACCTTGGCCATTGTTTCTTTTGGAGACCTCAGGGAGTCTTACTTAATCAAACAATATTAGCTTGGAAAAATTGCACAGCTTCTTATCTTCTATGGAAACAAAACCAGAGCTGCTTCTTCAAAGCAATGTCTCTTTTAAGTTTTATTTTACAAATAGATTTTTTCACCTTTTGTTTTAAAGTTAAGGCAGTTTAAAAATATTTAGGTTGGTATATTTTATCAATATCTCTTTTAGTCTTATATCTCTAAGCAGTTGTCCTTTGCTTTTTAGCAACCGAAAAAAAATTAAAATAAAATCAATACAATACTATACAGAATACAGACTCCCTGTGTATTTTCCATCTGTATGTGGCTGTTTTTTTTACCTTTACTATCTCTTTAAAGACTTCATTTTATTTTTTTAAATTATTTTTTCTATAACTGTCCATACCTTTTATTTTCTTTTTACCAAGCCTATGTACATTTTTCAAACATTCTGTGACCTGTTTAAAGATTTCTTTTTGTCTGTATCTGTCTTTATTGTTTATCTGTAATATTTTTCTGATTACTGCTTTAAACTTCTAAGTGGGCTTGACTAGGACCAAAGAAGAGGCTTTTGCTGTTGAATCCACCTCATTTGGCTTCCCAGCATGGTGGAGGTACCCAGAAGTGTAATACTTAATCCCCCAATGCTGCCATCAGGTAGCATGCAGCTGGCCCATAAACCTTTTTTGCCCGTATGAGTAAATGGTAAATCTGCCACCCAGTGTCCTGTGTGGTTTGAAATGCCTCTGTTTACCATGGCAGGAATCTACCATGCTGTGCGAAGTCTACCTGAAACAGCACCTTTGTACTGTGGCCTGCAGGAAAGACACAACTAGGAAGCTGGTTTTGGCTTTGTTGATGTATTCTAGAACCCCCATTGTTTTAAAGCTTTCTTAGGTCTTATGTGGAAATTTCTGACCCATGTTGGTCATCAAATGTAGCCAGAGGCTTTTCTGGGTCTCACCCAGTCCTGCAGTCACTTATAAAATAACCACTCAGAGGCTTAATATTAATTAGAATTGTTTGACTAATGGCTTAGACTTATTAGTGGCTGACTCTTGCTTTTAAATTAACTAATTTCTATTATTTGTGTATCACCACATTGCCTGTGGTTTTCCAGTATTGTTCTGGCATCTTATTTCTCCAGAAACTGCTGGCATCTCTCTTGACTCAATCTTCTTTCTCCCCATATTTATGCTTGGATTTCCTATTTAGCTTTATTATGCATTACCATAGACCAAAACATCTTTATTCGTCAACCAATAAAAGCAACATATATTTGCAGTGTATAGAAAGATATTCCACATCATTTCGTGGTAGAAATCACACTGTCAAATGTCAGTTCGTATACAGAATTAGCCCACCTAAGCTTCTTAAATCACAGAATCTTATTGTGCTCTTTCTTTTGGACATGAATTGTTCAATTTTAGAACTATGCAGCTTTATAAGGTTGCTTAATGTAGAGCACAAGAAAATTCAACAGTTATTTTGACAGTTCTGTTTAGGGTTAGGCATTGTATCTACTAGATCCTAGGGCATCTGGTAAACAAACATGGACATTCTGCTATGCCATCTTCTGGATTAGTTATCATATTATAGTCTAGTACTGATAACATTTTAATCTCATATGCCCTTTCTTCTACAAAACAGACTGGATGGATAAAAGAGAAGAGTTAATAGGATCATTGACAAGCCTCTTCCCAACATTAGAGTACACTGAGTCATTCTCTTAACTTGCAATTAAGAATGGAAATTCTTCTCCAAGTAAAATACATAACCAATAATTGTTCAGTGTCTATCAAGTATTGGACCTGAGGTTGGACAATTAGACAATTTCAAATATTTTTTTCATGTTTTTATTCCTTTTTATAGTTTTTAAAAGAAATCAAACTCTCTTTTTATTTTACATACCAATCCCAGTTCCCACTGCCTCCCTTCCTCCCATACCTTCCACCTTCCCCCCACCCCATACCCATTCACTCTTCAGAGAGGGTAAGGCATATTGCTTTGGAGGAAAGTCCAAGGCCTTCCCTACTATATCTAGGCTGAGTAAGTTATCTATTCAAAGAGAATGGGTTCCCAAATCTCCAGTACAATCAGTAGGAATAAATCCTGGTGCTACTGTCAGTGGTCCCACAGTCTGCCCTAGCCATACAACTGTCACTCACATTCAGAATGTCTAGTTTGATCCTATGCTGGTTCTGTCTCTGTCTGACTAGAGTTGGTGAGTTTCCATATTAGCTCAGGTAAACGGTTTCAGGTGTCCCCATCATGGTCTTGACCTATTTGCTCATATTCTCACTCCTCCCACTCTTCAACTGGATTTTAGAAGCTCAACCCAGTGCTCCACTGTGGGTCTCTGCCTCTGTTTCCAACAGTTCCTAGATGAAGGTTTTATGGTGACATTTAAGAATTTTCGCATGCTTTTAAAGATACTTATTTTTTCTCTCTGCCTCTCTGTTTATCTCTCTCTGTCTATCTCTTTTTGTGTGAAAGAGAGAAGGAGAGAGATTGAGATTGAATACTCATTCAGAGGTCAGAAAATGTCACTAGATGCTCTGGAACTGGACTTCAAGGTTATAATGTACTTTTCAACATGGGTGCTAGGATATGAACTTGGGTTCCATGGAAGAGTGACCAGTACTCTTAGCCTTAAGTCATCTCTCTAGCCCCATATTTTCTCATGATATAAGTATGTTTAGAAGATAGAGGGAATGAAGGCTTTAAGGAAAAAAATTAGTTACCTAGTGACAAGCTGAGATGGAAGAAGCTATCTCTAATTTATCAAACAGAAAACAGTCACTAGACTGCTAGACTTCTATCATACTCAACATGACCATGAGTCTCTAAAAGGAAGTCCCCCAGCCTCAGTCATCTATGAGCTCCTAGCAGCCAGCATGTGTAAAGCTCAGCACCTGGTGTATGGTTAGGTAATCATTCAACCTGAGAAACAAGTCTGGGTTACTCCTAAGGAGTGATCTCCTTTCCCTGTTTGGAATACTGGTAGACATCTCCACAGGACAGAAGCCCTCATTTCTTTACTGTTCTTTCTTGCACACCCATCCCTTCTCCTGGAAGACTTCTCTTCTTCTCCTTGATTTTTTTTTTGCCTGGAAAATACCTGAATTTTGGTGTTTCTTCTTCTGAATTCTTCTCCACAATTTGGCATCAAGTGCCAGCACCTCTGCAGATGCTGACTCATTTCTTTGGCTTTATTTTATACACACAAAGTCTTGAACAAGCTGGAAAGGTATGACTCACATTCCTTGTCTGGTGAATTTTTCTCTTTCTCCTTACTCACTGTAAGTGTCCTAAAGTTAGGAGTTGTGTTTCTTTTCCTTTGTATGTTCAGTAGCCAATATACTGGGTGGTATTGCATGGTAAGTGAATGTTGTTGATTAAAGGAATGAGTACTATATTTGAGAGCAACCCAAAATCCAAGAAAAATAACTTGAGAATCATCAGTTTCATGAAATGTCTAGTGTTAAAATGGTCATCAACAAAACCAAAAATTCAGGTAAAATTAAAATTAAAATATTTTAGAAAAAGAGCCAGAAATCACTTCAGTAAGCAGTTTTGTAAATTAGAATCAGTAAAGTCACTAGTCTCCACAAGAAGGAGGTGCAGTGAGATGCTTACTTATTTTTAGCATTGCAGTTCTAAATGTAAAGAAATTTATTGCTTAAAGCAAGCAAGAGATGTTTACATTTTCTGGTATGTTTTCCTTCAGAAAGAAGGTTGTGTGTGTATGTGTGTGTGTGTGTGTGTGTGTGTGTGTGTGTGTATGTGTGTATGTGTGATACTTACATATGGAAGTACACTAAGTAAATCTCAAGATGTATGCCCTGTTTTCTAAAAGTTTCATCACTTTAATGATAAATACTCTTTATAGGTCACTGGGGTTGGAATTATGGTGAAAACAGGCTACTATTCCTAAGAAGCTATCTATGTAATAAGAACTATGATTTACTGTGTTCTGTTAATAACAAGTGCCGCACAGACATAAACTGAAGATGGCTACTATAAAGTATTCCCACACTTAGAATTGAGTGTAATAAATGAATATTTATTTAGGGGTAGACTCACAGGTTACAGTCCTCTTCATGAACAGAGAACAGGAATCGAACCCAGCAGTTTGGAGAGAGAGTGTGTGTGTAAACTTTACAGCTGCATTTATAGTGTAAGAGACTATGCCCAAGTAGCTGGTATCTTAAGGCTGTTGGCTGAAGGAGTTCCCACAGCAATCAAACAGTTCTTATCAGCAAGACTCTTGCTCTTGCCATTCTCTGCTTATGATCACAACAGAGCACTACCATTACATGCTTGATGGGAGACAAGGTTTGTCTCTCAAAGCTCCATCCACTGCAGAGCAGCTTTGGTAGCCTAGTCAAGCCTAGTCTTCCTCTCATCATCCTCCCATGGCTCCCATTTTACCCAAATGAGATTTTTTCTTTATCCCTCTCTTTCTGCCTTTATTCCAACCACAAACACACAAGACAAAATCTTATCACCTTCTGTATTTTGTCCTTGCTTTCCCCTTTGTCTGGAGCTTTTCCTCCACTACCAGATACCTGCACAATTTGAGTAGGCCTACTTTAAGTTTCTGTTTAAATATCTTCATCCTCATGAGACCTTCTTTGGTCACCAACTTGAAAAGTAGCCTTGCCTGCACGCCCCCTCTTTGTTTGTCTCCCTCAAGTCCAGCACCTTCTAATTTGCTATACAGTCTTCTTAATTACTTTGATGTGGGTCTCTCACTCTGTTCTGAGTGACCTTCCCAACATAAGCACTGGAACATCAGCTCTGTAGATAAAGGCATGTTTATGCTTGTTTCTTCACTTTTATCAACAGCTAGGCCAAGACAGTCGCTCAATAGTCATCTGTGGCATGAATTAGCAAGGACACAGGCTTAGCACAGTTGAGGAACGTGGCTTGTGTCAGACATCTATTTGACAAGGATGCATGGACTCTAGCACAGCTCCATCTCACCCAGAGCCAATGCTGCTTCCCTTCTGAAGCCCAGGTCTGGCTCTTTCTGTAGGCAAGGAGAAAGACCAAAACTGTACATGTTGAAACTGACAGAAACTAACTGGTGAGGTTTTTTTTTTTTTTTGACAAGATGAGAAAATATGACTGTGAAGGTAGACCTCAGTTTCTGTTCCAGGTTTTCTCCTTCTAGCTATGTGATCACAGACGAAATAATTACACTTCTCAGCAACCACTGTCTCATATATACTATGGTGGTTTGAATGTTCCCCATAGGTGCAGGAATTCTAAAACTTGGTCCCCAGTGGTACTGTTTGGAAGGGCTGTAGGAGAGCAGCTTTGCTGGAGGAAGTACACAACTAATGGTGGGCTTTGAGAGTTTAAAGCCTAAGGTCATCTCCAGTTTTCTCTCTCTTGCTTTATACTTGTAGTTGGATGTGATCAATCTGCTTTCTGCTTTGACTGCCACGCCTTTCTGTTGTGACAGATTCTTATTCTTCTGAAACTGTAAGCTAGGATAAATGCTTCTATGAGTCACTTTGGGTTATGGTATTTTATTAGATCAATAGAAAAGTTACTAATACATATTATTAAGGTCCCTGATGATACCTGGGCAATAAAATTGCCACCATTGTGAAATTGTATGGCATAAATTAAATCAAAGAAAGAATACCACAGACTTAAGTATTATATAGTGAAATTATAAGTTATTAAATATTCTATAATTAGTACATTATTTTGAATATAAAATGAACCCCAACTTAGTGCACAAATCAGTCTCTTTCTTCTCCCCATATCACCAAAGGAGAGACACATCCATTATATGTGTTGAAGTTATATGTACCTTACATGGGGTTTAGGAATACAACCAACCATTACTTGAGGGATATTTTTCGTTCCTTGAACTCAGCTTTTAACATCATTACCATCCCAGAGGCCATGCCCAAAAGGTCTTAGCTATATAAGACTTGAATTTGTTCATAGTACTCCTTTCTTCATATATGGCCTGGTTTCATGTATTCCTAATGTAGCTCTAAATCTCCATACAGATTGTGTTAGGCTTCATATTCCACCACTCCTGTAAATAATTTACTACTCCCTCTCACAGCTGACTCATGGTCTATTACTGTGAATTATTTACAGAACAAGTTCTGACTTGCGAAACTAAGATAATGGCATGAGTTATTTGTGTGAAAGAGATGTGAGCCTTCTCAGATTTCACTCCTGTCTTCTCTCATTTACAGAGCTTAACTTTCTCCCAGAACCTTGGAAACAATAACTACATTGGTTTCACAGCCAATCTCTCATAAAAATAAGAAAAGTTACTGTCCCAATTGAATGTAGGGATAAAGGAATTAGTTCTGACATGAGCATTTGGGAGATTGCACTTCAAAATCTGTGGCAGAAGACTCCCAGGAGAGGGAGACAATCTCCCCCATAACTTACCTGAGGTGTCTCTGTCTTCGAGTGTGTGTGTGTGTGTGTGCCTTTCCTTTCAATTTTCTACTGTTCAGAGCTTCAGAAAAGAGGGAGTTTTAAGCAACTCATACATGTACTACTTACAATGCCAAGAGGACTTTATCTTTTCAAGTTATAGGTGTAAGCATGTGTGTTAATGTGTATATATGCATACACATGTGTGTGTGTATGTGTGCCTATTCACTTGTGTATTTCACATCTTTGCTTCCTGACACTACCAGATGCCCCAGACCTTCTTGCCCCTTCTTGGTTCGCACTTCAGCATTGGCTGTTTTGTTCAGGAGAGAGGCTCCTTTTATAGCAGAATGACTAATGCAAGGGTCTTACATGTGCTTTTTGTTACTGCTTTTAACATCATGGCTTTCAGAATTGCTAACCCATCCTTACTTTTGCTTTGATATTTGGCTGCTACTATTCACCTTGCCTTTTCACTCTCTGCATGCTATAATCAGCCATCGAGTACCCATGCCTATTTAAATATTAAACTAACTGCATTTCAATGGAATTCAAAGTCAGGTACCTGAGAGACAGGATCAACAATTTAAATAATCCACATCCATCCATGGCAAAATGAACAGCATGTTTCTAAGGCCACACAAATTACTGCTAAAAGGGTTGAGACAACATCTCTTCTTGTGTTGTGCCTGTCTGGTATCTATAGGCCAGTTATGTCTTAATTTTGGCCCTCAGTGATAACCTTGACCTAGCTTACATTTGGAATCTCACACTTACCTAAGGCGTGGACTTGAGATACTACTACTGACAACTGGGTGACACAAAGTGCCCAGAATGAGAGGATACCCCAGAGGAGGCTGTAAACTGGGTCATAAGGATTACTGCAAGGAATAAAGACTGACCTGTGGGAGACTAAGACTGTAGACGAGCATCTTCAGATAAGGGCATATGAGTTCTGCAAGCATCCTATTGCTGAATGGCTTCTTGGTGAGCCAGCATGCCTGCAATGATGGATGTGTTTGGGACTATGGAGAGATTAGGGCACAGTCTTTGAGAAGTGTCTAAGAGCAGACTATGGATAAGCAGTTTTAGACTTTATTGTCATAGGGAGTTGAGAAAGAATTCAAAACTAGAGAGTGATGTGATTCTGTCTCTTTAAGAACTATCACCTTGGAGACAATTGCATTTTATCATTGGTGGTGAAGCTGGAAACAGGAGTGTGGTTAGTATCCAGGCAGAAAAGAATCAGGACTTTGTTCTTTTCTTATCTCTTTTGGTCCTCCAGTTCTTGATTTCTTCTACTTCTTCCCCCCATTTCATTTTTTTCTTCTTTTATATATTACATCCCAATTGCAGTTTTCCCTCCCTCTTCTCTTCCATCTTCCTGAACACTTTTCCTCTTCCTCAGATTCACTCTTCCTCCTTATCCCTTCAGAAAAGAGGAGACAGCCCAGACATATCAACCAAATATGGCATAATAAGTTATAATAAGACTGGGCACAAACTCTTCCATCAAGACTGAATGAGGCAACCCAGTAGGAGGAAAAGGGTTCCAAAATCAGGCAAAAGACTCAGAGACAACCCTACTCTCACTGTTAGGCATCCCACAAGAACACTCAGCTACACAACTATAACATATATTCAAAGGACCTTGATCAGACCAATAGAGTCTTTTTGAGCCCCTGTAAGTCCAGTTAATCGATTCTGTGACCTGTGTTCTTGAAGTATCCTTGACCCTTGTGGCTTCTATAATCCTTCCTCCCCCTCTTCTACTGGATTCCCTGCCTAATTTTTAGATCTCTCTCTTTGTGTGTGTGTGTGTCTCTCTGTCTCTGTCTGTCTCTGTCTCTGTCTCTGTCTCTCTCTGTCTCTCTCTCTCTCTCTCTCTCTCTCTCTCTCTCTCTCTCTCTCTCTTTCTTGCTCCCTTTGCCAGTCATGTTTTATTCTTTCCTAAGTCTCTGGGTTATCCAGACTCTGGGTCCTGGCCCTCCATGCAGTGCCAGGTGTGGGCTCCCTCTTGTGGCCTGGGTGTCAGGCTGGACCACAAGTTCTGCACCTTTACCCCAGCACATTTTGCAGGCAGGACAAATTGTTTGAAGGTTTTGTTGCTGGTTTGGTGTCTCAATCCCTCCAATGGAAGCCTTGCCTGGTTACAGAATATGACTGGCTCCATGTTCCCCCATTACTAGGAGTCTTTACTAGAGTCACATTTGTAACTTCCAGGGAATTTCCATTGCAGTAAATTTCTACCTGGTTCCTAGAATCCCCCCTCCCCACCAGTCCAATTCCTTTTTTCTCTCCCAGTACTCTCTTCCCTCCCAACCCCTACATGATTCCTACTATTTCTGCTGGCACCCACCCTAAGCCCACCCTCAAAAATCTACTGTATTTGCCCTTTGCAGGGAGATTCATGTATCCTCTCTTGGGCCCTTTTTGTTACTTAACCACTTAGGGTCTGTGGACTGTAACATGATTATCCTTTACTTTGCAACTAATATTCACTTATATGTGAATATATACCATGTTTGTCTTTCTGGGTCTGGGTTGCCTCACTTAGGATGATTTTTTTTTCTAGTTCTGTCCATTTGCTTGCTAATCTCATGATGTCATTGTTTTTAAACTGCTGAGTAATACTCCAGTGTGTGAATGTGCCACATTTTCTTAATCAGTGTTTTGATTGAGGGACACCTGGACTGTTTTCAGTAGCTGGCTATTATGGATAAAGCTGCTGACAACAGTGGTGAACAAGTGTCTTTATGATATGGCGGAACATCATTCGGTCACATGCCCAGGAGTGATATTGCTGGATCTTGAGACTGGCTCCCAGTTTTCTGAGAAATCACTATACTGATTTCCATAGTGCTATACATGTTTGCATTCCCATCAGTAATGGTATGTTTGCCATGTTCCATGACCACTCCACCATGAGTTGTCACTTATGCTTTTGATCTTAACCATTCTGATAGGTGTAAGATGGAATCTCAGAGTCATTTGGATTTGCATTTCCCTGATGGCTTAGGATGTTAAACATTTCTTTAAGTATTTCTCAACTGTGTGAGATTCCTTTGTTGAGAATTCCCTATTTAGATTTCTACCTCATTCTTAAATTTGATTATTTGGTTTGTTGATATCTAGTTTTTTGAGTTCTTTATGTATTTTAGATATTATCCCTTTGCCAGATATGTGACTGGTTGAAACTTTTCCCATTCCATCAACTGCTGTTTTCTCCTAGTAGTGGTGTCCTTTGCCTTAAGGATGGTTTTCAATTTTATGAAGTTCCATTTATTAATTGTTGATCTTAGTGTTTATGGTATTGGTTCAGGAAATTATCTCCTGTGCCAATATGTTCAAGGTTATTTCCCTCTTTCTCTTCTATCAGGTACAGTGAATCTGGTTTTATGTTGAGGCCTTTGATCCACTTGGACTTGAGTTTTATGCAGGGTGGTAGACCTATTAACATTTCTCTACATGTTGACTTCCAGTTAGACCAGAACCATATTTGTTGAAGATGTTTTCTTTTTTACATCGTGCATTTCTGGCTTCTATATCAAAAATCAGGAGTCAATAGGGTGTGGATTTATGGGTGGATCTTTGATTTGATTATATTGATCAAACTGTCTGTTTTTATATCAATATCATGTGGTTTTTACTACTATAGATCTGTAGTACAGCTTGAAATCAGGGATGGTGATACCTCTGAAAGTTCTTGTTTTTTTTGTTTTTGTTTTTGTTTGTTTGAGATAGGCTTTCTCTGTGTTTCCCTGGTTGTCCTAGAACTCACTCTGTACACTAGGCTGGCCTCAAACTCAAAGATCCTTCTGCTTATGCCTCCCTAAATTCTAAGATTAAAGTTCTTTTATTGTTCAGGATTATCTTAACTATCCTGGGATTTTTTGTTGTTGTTGCTTTGTTTTTACAAATGAAGTTGAGTATTGTTCTTTCGAGGACTATAAAGAATTATATTGAAATTTTATGGGGATCGCATTGAATCTGTAGACTGATTTTTGTAAGATGGCATTTTTTTTTTTTTTGCTGTGGTAATATCACTAAACCATGAGCATGGGAGATCTTCCATCTTCCGATATCATCTCCAATTTCTTTCTGCAAAGACTTGAAGTCCTTGTCATACAGCTCTTTCACTTGCTTGGTTAGAGTTAGTCCAAGATATTTTATACTGTTTGCCACTATTGTGAAGGTTATTGTTTACCTGATTTTCTTTTTTCTCTTTTTAAGTCAGGTATTTTATTTTACTTAAAATTTTTATTTATTTATTTTATATCCTGACCACAGTTTCCAACCCCTTTCTACTTCCTCCCTCCCATCTGTTCCTATACCCCGCCCCATCCACTCCTCCTTTGTTTCTGTTTAGTAAAGGTCAGGATCCATGGTTATCAACAAAACATGGCATACCAAGTTTTAATAAGACTAAGCACCTCTCATGTATTAAGGATGAGAAAAGTGACATAGTATGAGGACGAGGTTTCCAAATGCCAGTGAAAGACTCAGAGACAACCCCTGATCCCTGTGTTAGGAATTCCACAAGAGCACCAAGTTATACAACTGTAACATATATGCAGAGTGCTTGGGTCAGCCCCATGCTCTCTGGTTGTTGGTTCAGTCTCTGTGAGCCCCTATGAGCCTATATTAGTTGATTCTGTGGGTTTTCCTGTGGTGTCCTTCATCCCTCTGACTAGTACAATCCTTTTCCCCCCTCTTCTTCAGGATTTTCTGAGCTCTGTCTAATGTTTGCCTGTGTATTTCTGCATCTGTTTCTATAAGTTGCTGGTTGTAGCCTCTCTGATGACAACTGGACTAGGTACCAATCTATGAGTGTAGTAGAGTGTCATCAGACATCAGTACATTGACAATTTTTCCCTCTAGTCATGTTTGGTTCTATCCTAAGTCTCTGTGTAATCCAGCCTGTGGGTCCTGGTGCTCCAGGCAATGTCAGGGGTGGGCTTACTCTCCTGGCCTGTGTTTTAGGCTAGAACAGTCATTTTTTGACCACTACCCCAAACTCTAGGACCATGCTCACCCCAGCACATCCCATAAGTAGGACACACTCATTGTAGGTTCAAGGTTATGTGGCTGGGTCGATTTCCCTCTCTGTCCACTTGAAGTCTTGCTTGGTCACAGGAAATGGCTCATTCAGGCTACGTATTTGTTATTGCTACTCTTCTTAGCTGGAGATATCCTTGTAGATTCCTGGGAGTTTCCCTTGGGCCAGGTTTCTATCTGAGCCCCAAATGTCCCCATTTTCCAGTAATCTCTTTCAGCACTCCCTCCCCAACCCCAGGCAACCTGATCACTAATGTTCCCATCCTCACCTACCTTCAGTCCTTTCATAAATTCTCTTTTCTTTTTCATTCCCAGGGAGATCAATGCTCACCTTGATCCCTCCTTGTTGCCTACTCTGTGTCTGTGGATTGTAGCATAGTTATCCTTTATTTTTAGAGCTAATTTTCACCTATGAGTGAGACCCCAGGCAAAATACCACCTACCACCTACTAACACTTCTTAAAGCCCCCCAACAACTCCAGATTGCATCCCTTTCCCCTGATTTCTTTCTCAGCCTGCTTATCATTTGTATATAAAAGGACTACTGATTTTTTAAATTAATCTTGTATCCAGTCATTTTGCTGAAGATCTTCATCAGATATATGAGTTTCCTGGTAGAGTTTTTGGCATTAGTTGTGTACACCGTCATATCATCTGCAAGTAGTGGTAATTTGACTTCTTCTTTTTTAGTTTTTAGTCCTTTAATCTCACTTAGTTGTCTTATTGTTCTAGCTAGAATCTCAAGTATTATATTGAATAGAAAAGGAGAGAGTGGACAGCCTTTTCTTGTTCCTGATTTTAGTGGAATTGCTTTGAGTTTCCCTCCATTTAATTTGCTGTTGGCTGTTTGCTTGTTATATATTGCCTTTATTATGTTTAGGTATGTCCCTTGTATCCTTAATTTCCCCAAGACTTTTATCATGAAGGAGTGTTGGATTTTGTCAAAGCCTTTTTAAACATCTAATGAAATGAATGTGTATTCTTTTCTTTCATTCTGTTTATATAGGGGATTGCATTGCCAGATTTTAGCATGTTTCACCATTCCTGCATCTCTGGGATGAAGCCTACTTGGTCACAGTGGAGGATCCTTTTGATGTGTTTTTGGATTCTGTTTGCAAGTATTGTATTGAGTATTTTTGCATCAGTGTTCATGAGGGAGATTGGTCTATAACTTTACTTCTTTGTTGAATCTTTGCGTGGTCTGAGTATCAGGGTAAATATAGCATTGTAAAAAAGAGTTTGGCAATATTCCTTTTGTTTCTTTTGTGTGGAACAATTTGAGGAGTGTTGGAGGAGTGCCCACTTTTTTGTCCTGGCCACCCAGAACTAAAATAATCACACAGAAATTGTATTAATTAAAACGTTGCTAGGTCCATTAGCTCTAGCTTTTTATTGGCTAACTCTTATATTAATTTAACCCACTTCTATTAATTTGTATATTGCCACATGGCAGTGGCTTACCGGCAAAGATTCTAACCAGTGTCAGTCTCAGAAGGACGATCCATGGCTTCTCTCGACTCCACCCTTCTTCCTCCCAGCATTCAGTTCTGTCTTCCCTGCCTACCTAAGCTCTGCCCTATCAGCAGACCAAGGCAATTCCTTTATTAACCAATGAAACACAGAGACAAAAGGATCTCCTACACAGAGGAATATTGGTATTGGCTCTTCTTTGGGAGTCTGGTCAAATTCTGCACTTTTAATGACTGCTTCTATTTCCTTAGGCATATAGGCTTTTTGAATTGTTTAGCTGATCTTGATTTAACTTTTATAAGAGGTATCTATCAAGAAAATTGTTCATTTCTTTTAGATTTTCCAGTTTTGTCAAGTAGAGGTTTTTAAAGTAATACCTAATGATTCTTTGGATTTCTTTGGGGTCTGTTATGTCTCTCTTTAGTTTGTGTCTTTGTTAATTTGGATATTCACTCTCTGTCTTTTATTTAGTTTGGATAAAGGTTTTCTGTCTCATTGGTTTTCTTAAAAAACCAAGTCTTTGATTCATTGTTTCTTTTTTATTGTTCTCCTTGCTTCTATTTTATTGATTTCAGCTCTCAGTTTGATTATTTTCTGCCATCTTGGGTGTGTTTGTTTTTGTTTTGTCCTAGATACTTCAGCTATACTGTTAAGTTGCTAGTATAAGATACCTCTAATTTTTTTTAATGAATGCACTTAGTGCTATGAACTTTCCTCTTAGTACTGCTTTCATTCTGTTCCATAAGTTTGGGTATGCTGTGAATTCATTTTCACTGAAATCCTGTAAGTTTTTAATTTCTTTCTTTTTTTTTCTTCTGGACCCAGTAGTCATTTAGTAGAGATTTGATCAGTTTCCATAAGTTTGTAGGCTTCCTGTTGCTTCTGAAATATAGAATTAATCCTTGGTAGTCTGATAGGACACAAAGGGTTATTCCAATTTTCTTTTATCTATTGAGATTTGTTTTGTGATTAAGTATGTGGTCAATTTTGGAGAAAGTTCTGTGAGGTTCTAAGAAGAAAGTATAGTCTCTTGTGTTTGAATGAAATGTTCTGTAGATATCTGTTAGGTCCATTTGGTTTATAACATCTCTTAGTTCCATTATTCTCTGTTTAATTCTTGTCTGGATGACCTTTCAATTGGTGAGAGTGAGATATTGAAATATGCCACTATTAATTGAAGCATGATTGATAAAAACTCAGGGTCAGAAATTTGGGTTCAACCTGAAGAACCAAAAAGTAAAACAGCCAGCCACTGGCTCTTACCTCAACCTCAGACTGAAATGGCAATTCTGTGTCCAGGAATCTAAGAATGAGACTGTGTCCACTGCCCTCATCCCCATTTTATATTAATGGGGATAATTAATGGCATGCACCACCTGATTTCTATGGAAACTGGTGTGGCTTCTGGGTTAAATGTGTGTGTGAGTGTGGATACTGGGTTAAAGGCGTATATCATTGTGGCTACTGGGATTAAAGGTGTGTGTTACCATAACCTGGTCTGTAAGGATGGCCAGTGGGGCTGTTTTACTCTCATATCTTCAGGCAGTCTTTATTAAAATACCATTGAAATGCCACTACAATTAATGTTTGAGGTTTGATTGCGTGATTTAAGCTTTAGTAAAGTTTCTTTTAAAATGTTTGCAGATAGATATTAAGAATTGAAGTGTCGTCATCTTGCTGGATTTTTCCTTTGATGTGTATGAAATGTCCTTCCTCCTTCTCTTTTGATTATTTTTTGTCTGTAGTCTATTTAGTTAGATATTAAAATAGCTATGCCAGCTTGCTTATTGGGTCCATGTGCTTGGAAAACCTTTTTCCAACCCTTTACTCTGAGGTAATATCTATCTTTGATGTTGAAGGATGTTTTTTGTATGCAGCAGAAGGATGGATCCTGTTTTTGGATTTATTCTGTTAGCCCATGTCTTTTTATTAGGGAATTGAATCCATTATTTTTGAGAGATATTAATGGTCAATGATTGTTAATTCCTGTTATTTTGTTATTGTCTGATGGTGATTCTCTCTCTGTGTGTGTGTGTGTCCCTTCTTTTGCTTTCACTGGTGTGAGATTATTTATTTTCTGGGTTTTCACACATGCAGTTACTCTCTTTAGTTCAGGTTTGAGTTTTCTTTCTAGTACTTTCTTTAGTTCTGGATTTGTGGATATATTATTTAATTTGACTTTGTCACAGAATATCTTGCTTTTTCCATCTATGGTGATTGAAAGTTTTACTGGGTATAATAGTCTGGGCTGGCTTGACTTCTTTAAGGTTGTTATTCACTTCCTTCCATTGTTTGTTTGCATTTTCTGGAATTTTTAAAATAAGGGATTTATTTATTTCATCTTTAAGGGCCTCTTTCATCTTTGATAGAGGTTTTAAGAAAATTGGTTTTAAGGTCATTCTCTGTGCTTCAGTTGTGTACTGTCCCGGACTTGTTGCATTAGGATAACTGGCTCTGATAGTGCCATCTTGCCTTGCCTTTTGTTGATTGTGTTCTTGCACCTAGGAATCTAGGTTTAGGATGATTATACATCTAGGTTCCAATTTCTGAGTTTGTCTCTATTTGATGCATTTTTTTGGTCCTTGGTTTTTGTTTTCTCTTGGGTCTTCTGGTCTTTGCGACTTGGAATTTTGATGATCAGCATGACCTCTGTTTCATCAGGGAGTCTCTGTCAGAGTTAGTAGCTAGACTTCTGATGGCTTGCTTGGCCTTTGTTCCAGCAGGGGATCCCTTCCTGAGTTGGGTTGTGGAACAAGGTGATTAGGAGGAAAGTGAGGATTGGAGATAATGTGTGTGGGGAGGGAGGCACTGAGAGTATGGAGGAGGTCCACGGGGTAGGTCACCTATCTGAGGTTCTGGTTTTTAGTGTAGTCTCTGGTTCTACAAGGTGTCTCTGTCAGAGTTGGGAGCCAGAGTTCTGGCAGCTGGTGTGGCCTCTGCTTGAGCAGTGAGTTTCTGTCTGAGTTCACCTGTTTTTTCTGGTGCACACAGCTTACACCTTCTGACTGGTGTGACCTGTGCCTGAGCAGTGGAGATCCATACGTGTGGGCACCAGGGGATGTCAGCAGGGGCAGGTGGTGGTGCAGGAAGCCATGTCAGCAGTTTGGGTTTTTTGGATCTGAACTGAGGGCATTAGGACAGGTGGGCCTCTTATCTTCCCTTCTAACTGGCATGGCTTGCCTCTTCTACTTCTTTAAACTCTCACTACTCATGGTTTGTCTTGATGATCATTTCTTCTAGATCTTATTTCCTATATCTTTTTTTGAGTGTATTAGTTTACTACAGCCACATAAAGAGTACCTTAAAAAATAGCAGCAGTTTACTAGATTAGAGTTCTGTGGCCTAGAAGTTTGACTCAGGTTTTCTTTGACTGAAACCAGAGTATCTACAGGTCTGCCTTCCTGATGGATGTTGTAGGATCTTTATAATTCTAGATCCTATATATTTCACTGTTTTTTATTTCTGGCCCTCATTTTCCTGTTCAGAGACACTTTCTCAGTTGCATTACTTGCATTCAATTTCTTTCTTCTTTTAAGGATCTACTTTTAAGTGTTATTGCACTGGCCCATTAACACACTTGAAAACATTCTCCCTAACTTACTCATACCTGTAGAATAATTTTTGTCATGTGTGGTAACATAGTCATATATTCCAGGACTTAGCAATGGATATCTTTGAGGTCCATTACCATGACCTTGACACTAAATGATTGATTGATATTTCTGCAGCCGGTATCCAAACTCACACACATGTGCATATTAATGCAGTTCCTGAGCTCTCATTTGGAGTCTGTCTTCATTTTTGTGTCAAGAATTTGAAAAAGTTTTTGGTGGAATTACCAAAGATAGAAGGAAATGAAGATCAATTTCAATTGCCAACTTGAATGGATTTAGAATCACTATGGAAACAAGTCTCTGGCATGGCAATGAGGGATTTTCTAGATCAAGTTAAAGGAGATATACAAACTCCTAAATGTGTACTGCACCATTCTGTGGGTTGGGATCCTGGACTGAATAAAAATAATAAAAGTGAGCTGAGCACCATGGTTCACCTCTCTCTGCTTTCTGACTAGGATTCGATGTGACCAGCTCCCTCAGCTGATGGGGACATCATGATGGATGTGCCCTTAATTTGTGAGTCAGAATATACCCTTCCTCTTTAAGTTGCTTTCATCAAGTTTTTGCCATAACTACAAGAAGGTATTCCCCTGTGACCTACAAACCCCAGGGTGCCCTGGCTCTGGACTACTGCTGGGTTAAGAATCTATCAGGATGCTTAATAGTAATGGTCACCATATACGTGAAGTTTCTAAACATCTGGCTCTGTATTAATCACTCTGAATTCTTTTTATTGCTATTTCTTAGGTGATCATGTATTTACCATACAACTAAAACTTAAATTGAGGAAATTTATCATGTCATACACATACTATCCATTAAGTATGTGATTTCATTAAGTACTTCACTGCATACAATGAAAATTTCTCTGTGATCTCAGTCGTCAAAATATACTACATACACTAGTGACATGGGAAGAGTACAGCTGTTTCAAGAGTAACTCTTAAGGCCTTGTTGAGATTTTCCAGCCAATAATCCCAATGAGCATGTTCCTGGTAGTGTGGTCAAATAATGGCTTTTGTAGGGACGCATTCCTTTTGCAGTTCTTGGTGGAGATTTTTGTACTAGTGTGATAATTTTAATTTCCTTCAGGCCAAACTGTTAGCATGGCTGGTAGATGAACAAAGAAATGCTAACTAAACTTGCAGCTCCACTTTTATGGTCAAGAATGCATAACAGGTTCTTAGGTATTTATTGATGGATCCTTTATTTTTCCCATTTGTATATGCTCTCAAAGCATTTGCAACAGAATACACACACCATCAATTTTCTGTAAAGCTTCAGGGGTTTGACAGTCCAGGCCCTCTCTTGTTTAATTTTATTTTTGCCACTGTCTCTGCTGGTAAATTCCTCCATGGAAAACAAAGGGTCAGATGCCCTTTTACCCTGAATCACAATACTCGGGTTCAAGTCATCACTTTCCAATGCCCAGTTGAAAGCCTCAAAGCTGGCATCAGAGCAGAGAGGGTGGATAAAGCAAAATTAATGACATTAACCAAGATTATATTCTCTGAAAGATGTACTCTCCATGACAATGTGGTATGATTTGTAAAATTCCAATCTCCTGGGTCTGGCTGATGTTGATCCAATCAGACCAGGCAGAAACACAGTGGGTAGAGACTCAGAAGTGTGTTTACTTCAAAATAGGGAAGAATAGAAAAATACAAGGAGAAATAGTGGTCTTGAAGGGTTAGATTGTAATGTGGGATTCCCCTCTGTATGCCATGAATATCATTGGTTAATAAAGGAACTTCTTTGGGCCTATAGCAGAGTTATAGGGGAACAGAGCTAGGTGGGGAAAGCTAAACAGAATGCTGGGACAAAGAAGGGCAGAGTCAGTAGCCCTGCTGGAGACAGATGCCAAAACTTAGCCAGTAAGCCACAGCCACGTGGCAATATACAGATTAATAGAAATGGGTTAAATTAATATGTAAGAGTTAGCCAACAAGAAGCTAGAGCTAATTGGCCAAGCAGTGATTTAATTAATACAGCTTCTATGGTTATTTCAGGGCTAAGCCGTCAGAAACCACCAAGCAGCTCTCTCCTTCTATAAATTGGCTCCCACATGGCCAACTAAAATCCACTTAAAAACTTGAGTTGACTTGGAAAGGAATACTAGACACTAAAAAGACCCCAAAGTTTAGCTACATTTATTTTCCCGAGTGGGCTTTGCTTGCTGGCAGCATACTGTGGCTTCTTTAAGAGAGATCTTACTGATTCAGCAATAGCAGAAAAAAAGCTGTGCCATTTAGAAATGCTGGCTTTCTGTACTGTACTGCCTGTGCAAACTCTCACTCTTTCTGGAGGTCTGGCTGTAGAGCCCGTCTGTGAGCAGATTGCTACAACATGCTTAATGGCAGCATGCCTAGAAACGGGGCTAGGAACATGGCGCTCAGAGGCAGCAAACAGCTTTACCATACTGGACAGGGCAGGGCAAGCAGGCACTGCCGTATTTCCTTTAGCAATGCAACCACTTAAGTTTATAAGAAGGGCTTAGTATTTTAAGAAGTGCTCTTGGACAGTAAAGAATTACAATACACAATAGGATAGATTCAGATATAAAAGACCCCTAAATGGGTCACAGTGTTGAATTAATATGTGTAGGCTTGGGAGAGAGAAGAAAAAGAGTACAGAGATTTACAAAAAGAAGTAAATGGTTTTTTTTTAAATAAAACAAAGTCTTTAAAGAAACAGAGTAAGACAGTCATAAGATTGAAGAAGTAAAGATAAAATAAACATTAAACTTGTAGATAAAGTAATAGAGTAAAAACAAGCCATGTAAAGATGGGAAATTTGCAGAGAGTCTGAATTATGTATATTATTGTATCTTTGAATTTTTGACTGCAGAGAGACATTTGATTCTTGGGGCTGCTAAGGTAAACCAACATATATGTTTCAAAGGTATCTTGAATTTAAAATTTGAGTCTGAGTATATGTTGCTTTGGAAAAGAGGTTCTTCTTTTGTTTCCTCAGAGGACGAGAACCTATGGATTGCTTCCAGACTAATGTGGTTTGATGGACCAAGAGCCTCTGAGAGGTTGCTATGAATACCCCCAAACATACTGCAGGAAGCAGTATGGAGAAAACTATGCCCATGTTCCCAAATATTGTTTATAAATGCTTGAATATGCTATAGAGATTTGCATTCATATGTGTCTTGGTTTATAAATACAAATTTAAGGTCAATTTTGTTATACTGTGTATATGTATTTCTGATCTTGATTAAGGTATTGCATCCATCCAGATCATTTAAAAATAAATATAATATATAATTAAGAAATACAGGTTAATAGATAATCATCTATAATTGTCAAGCTTGTAGTCATTTTAGTTAGATTTTCTGGATGTACAGAGATGCATTTCAGATAGATAGGTATTGTTCAAACCTTTCAAAGACTACAGAATATAGTATTTAAAATGTTTTAAGAACTAGGACTTTTCATGACAACGAGACACATCTGTTCCTGGCAACACCAATCCACTTCAAGACGAAGATGGGTATTGAAGAGTCTCCTTATGGTGTTTCTTAGTCATTTGGGCAAGAAACTGCTCTTGCCTGGACTGCTTGATAAACTGAACATGCAAGACCTACAGAGAAATGACTGATGAAAATCCTTAACAGTTCCTGCTTCATGAAGGAATCTGCCAGACATTCTGCAGGACACAGAATAAAGTGACTGTCAAACTGCCAATATGGGTGAAAATGTCTTTGAAATTTCCTGCTTCATAGAAATGTCTGCTGGATACTATGGGCCTGTAGGCTAAAGATGAATTCCCCAATAGTACAGAACTTTGGGTGACTGTCCAGGCTGTGAGATGTCTCTGTCAGTACTAGAGTTCTGGAAGTAGCTTATAATGCACTTCCAGTTTACTTAGGTAATAATATATCCTTCTGGAGTCTTTGATGGAGTTAAAGAATTGATGGTTATAGTTTTTCTTAGTTATGATAAAAGATAAAGTAGATATAAATATTATAACTGTAATTCTTACTTGTAACTGTTTTTTATAGGTAATTTTACTATGCTGATGATAAAGCCTTCCTTTTCATTTAAACAGAAAAGGGGAGGTGGTGTGGGGTTCCCTCTGTATGCTGTGAATATCATTGGTTAGTACAGGAACTGCTTTGGGCCTATAGCAGAGATATATGGGGAATATATCTAGGTGGGGAAAACTAAACAGAATGCTGAGATAAAGAAAGGCAGATTCAGAGAGAAATTATGTAGTCCTGCAGGAGATAGATGCCAAAACTTAGCCAGTAAGCCACAGCCACGTGGCAATATACAGATTAATAGAAATGGGTTAAATTAATATGTAAGAGTCAGCCAATAAGAAGCTAGAGCTAATGGGCCAAGCAGTGATTTAATTAATACAGCTTCTATGTGATTATTTCGGGGCTAAACAGTTGGGAACCAATAAGCGGCGCTCTCCTCCTCCAAGATTGCAGGCTCAGCTCTGCTCCTTTGAGCACATAACTTATAATCAAGTTGCTTGATTCCTCAGAGGAAAAATGAAAGAGAGTAAAGTCCTGTTCTGACACTCAGGAGTTCTCTGGCATTAGAAAACATTTCTGATTCATTCCCTGCACCCCACCCCCTCTCACTCTATGCCACATATGCCTTGATACTCATTCAGAGGTCAGAGGATAACTTTCTGTATTGCCATTTTTTTTGAGGCAGTGTCTCTTGTGGTTTGCCTCTGTGTAAACCATGCTCACTACACCATGGGCTTCTGGGGATGCTTCCGCCTCTGTCCTCCATCTCAATGTAGGAGACTTGGGGTTAGAGATGCCTGCTGCTATATTTCAGAGCTCTGTACTAGGTAGGTATCCCTTGCATGACAAGTACTTCACCTGCAGGGCCATCTCCCCAGCTCATCTCCTTGGTTCTGCAGTGAACTGATTAAGTCTCCTATAACTCATAAAATGCATGTCTATGTTCTAATGCCTCATCCCCTAGTATATGAATATTTAGGAAAAGGTCACCATGTACCATTTGGACTCTAAGGCCAATGACGAGCATACCCATCGGAAAATAGGACATACTGTGAAGATGAAGACAGAGACTGTAATAGATATAGCCATGGCCTAAGAATACCAATGCACCACCAGAAGCTCACAGAACAAGAAATGGGGTCTCCCTAGCAGAGCACAGTCTCTCTGACCCCTAGTTTTATAGTTCAAGAGTTGTGAGAAATATGTTTTTCTCTTCATAAATCACCTATTTGATAGTAATTTGTTGAAGTAGCTATGGAAATCTAATATACACCCCAAAGACATGAAGAATGAGGCACCTGTCCAGAATGTAAACAAAGCAGTGATTTTTCAAAGTCTATTTATTTACTGTTTTTCTAAATTAAGACCTTAAAGCTTTCCTGCTAGAGTTTTCTGGCAATTTGCTTTGCTTACTAGGGAACTAACTAAGATTAGAACTTCAGGGTGGCCTTGCTGTCTCCCTGGGAAAGAAAACAAAAGCTATCTCCCTTTGCCTGCTCTAGTGGTCAAAGGAAGTCAGAACATCTCTGTGTCTTCAAGCCTTGAATCTGAGTACTTCAAAGAAATCAATTTTCACATGGAGGCTGAATTTTTAAGGATGTCAAAATGAAGTCTCCCCAAAATTGTCTTATAAGTCTGACCCCCAAACTGGCAAGAGCTCTGAGTAATGCCTCTTAGCAGTTTGTAGGTGGCTTTATCCAAATGTGATAAAAGATTACCACAAAACAAGGTAACAAAGAAAATGTTTGGTTTGATTTACAGTCCCTCATAGCCAGGAAGTTCTGGAGC